>NC_136011.1:21910970-21918470 GCF_048128805.1 Centroberyx gerrardi
AGTAACAGCATCATGTAGTAGTAGTAGTAGCTTTTATTAGTGCTTCGCAGTCATTTACAGACTGAAATTACACACCAATTTACATACATATAGTATGTCAAAACAGCAGGGAGATAAAATACATTTTCAATAATTGTGAAAGTAGTAGCATATACAATCTACAATGAAATGTAAACAGGGTAGTCAGGCCAGATCTAGTGATCACACAATTTTCCCATAAGCAACTTTATAAAATGCTATGTTTACATTACAGTAATAGTAGTCAACCAGTGGCCTATCAGCTAAGGCACAGTGTAACACCCCATTATCATTTCAGGCCAGCAGGATGCAGGCAGCCAACACAGTTCTATGCACAACTTGCAGATGGCTGTAGCTTGTGTGAATTTGCATGGGACAAGAAGTCACCAGTAATAACACAATTTCAATTACAGCGTTATAGAGACCAGAAAAAGACGTCACTGTCACATTTAGGGTTTTTATTTAGGGTTAGTTGGCATCAGTCTAGGTTTGCAAAGGTATGCTACTCACTACAATCATATAACTTTGCCTGCACATAATCCAGTTGAAATTGAGATATTGTAAATTTAACTACACATGAACTTGGGGCTTTCAGGGCCCTTGCTGGTCCGGGACCCCAAGGCCACGTGTCCTGCATGGCAATACAGGCATGCATAGGAATCCGATTATTTCCTTTAATGAAATGCTTATTTTGTAACTCCCGCTGTGTGAATGGCAAAAACATATCGTCATTGTCAGGTGAAAACTTTGTATCTCGAAAATATACATTTTTCAGGATCTAAGAAAGCAGCCTCATTTTTAGCTATACAATCATGCATTTTTGAGTTTATCCAAAAATGGTTTTATGAGCCTAGGGATGGCAGAATTTTCTCAACCTACAGAAGACCATGCAATCCTTCAACTGTGTCAAAAGTGAGGACATGAAAATCACCAAAATTGAGTTACAAAGTTTTCAAATGACAGCAGCGATATGATATTATCTGTCCCAAGACAAAAACATGTTTTGGTGTCATGCAGCCTCTGCTATCTCCAAGTTTTTCCAAGGACCTCTGAGGTAAATAAATGATCATTTTTCTGTCATCAAGACATAAAACCCAGGATTTGTTAACACAGTAACAGCTCGCTTTAAGAGCCTCCACAAGTCCCACAAGGATGATTAAGGAGTTATGGCAGTAGCACGGAGGCTTCAAGGGGAAGCTAGGCTATATTTCACAGTCCCAAAGCGAGCATTGTGTTGTCTTTCAGCAGGAACCAAGTCAATGACAGGATTGTGATGTTGATTACTGTAAATGAAAGGAAGATAAAAAAGAAAACACATCCTTTTTGTTGTGTTGTGTTGTTGCTTAGGTAATGTCTGAAACAATACCAGCAGGCCTGTAAAATCAGACTCTGCATATTTTTTTCTCACAAACCACTTAAAACCTATGAACAAGAGGTGTTAAAAACTTAGGAAGTTACTAGAAATGTGTGAAATGCTCTACCTCACCTCAAAAAGTTTCAAAAAGCCTCAGCAAAAAGACACAGACACAGTTTAGCTCAGAGGTGTGATCTGCTTTTTAAGAATAGCATTCAACTCTCCTGCATGCTTCATATATTAATATCAACAAATAATTGATGATGTCAAATTGACACAAACACACACAAACAGCATGATCCTTCACTTATAACCTTCTAAGGCTCATTTAATGGTTTTTATGTTCCCTGTTGCCTGTACGCAGTATAATGCGGATATCTTTCAGACACAAAAGAGTATGTGTGTGTGTGTGTGTGTGTGTGTGTGTGTGTGCCCAGTATATGGTTTGTCGACGGTTTTATTGTGGCGAGGCACGTGGCACCGGCCTGGTGAACTTTTGATGCCCTGCCACTGTGGTGACATATCACAGTTTGTCACAGCGAATCACAGCTGTTACAAACTTTCAACATGCAATAACAGGAAAAACGTCACAAAACGACAAAAATTGGAAATGGCAACATTCATGAGCACACAGTGTAAGTGCCCCCACACGCACACACACACACACACACACACACACACACACGCATCCTTGCACACACAGAGACACAACGCCCACAGTGTAGGAGATAAGGTCAGTGCCCGAGACTTTTAAAAGCCACAGAGATAAGAAAACGAATTAAGTGCCAAAACAAATAAGAAATGATGAAATACTACACAAGCTTAAAGGTAAATGACGAAAAGTAACAACGAGATCCCCTTTAACCTAATATGTGTTCCTGTCGCTAGGAGTCAATAAACTAAGAGGTGGGTAAGAAGAGAAGAGAAGAGAAGAGAAGAGAAGAGAAGAGAAGAGAAGAGAAGAGAAGAGAAGAGAAGAGAAGAGAAGAGAAGAGAATTTATCTGAAGTTGCATGGTTGGGGCTAGTGTAATGGTTAAGGTTAGGCATGTAGTGGTGAGGGTTCAAGGCATACAGAGTGTGTGTTTAACATTCAACAGAATGTACGTGTGGGCATGTGCACGCATGCATGTGTGTGTGTGTGTGTGTGTGTGTGTGTGTTCTGAGAAATAGGTTGGTGTGTCTCAGTCCATTTGAATTTGAGCCAGGGCACCAGAACTTTTTATTCACTCAATCCAACAATAGACTTCAACATTGCCAACATTAACAAAAACTACACACACACACACACACACACCTACACACACACACACACACACACACACACACACACAGGCACGTGAGCACATGCACACACCATTAGTCTGGTTTGTTGATGGAGTATTTGGGCCAAGACGGAGTCAAGGAGGCCATGTTCTAAAAATGAGTGCTTTCCTCTCCTCCAGCCGACATTTTCTCCTTCCTTTTGTAATTTTTCACCAAAAAAGTTGCCATACTGTGCCATAACACAGGCTCTGAGGGAGTCCTGTGACACCTTAAACCACATCTCATCTGGCCTGCTGAGCAGAGCTTGTTTATAAGACGTTTTGTCAGGGAAACCAAGCCATGCTGCATTAAAAAATAGGTCAAAATCAACCGCTTCACATCAAAAAACATCATCGACGGTGGTTGCGGGTTTCAGCAAGTCTCTGCTCAGATTCGACAACATGGCTCCAGTGTTTTTCAAACCCACGGCTTCGGCTCCAGCCGCGCTCCAGGCACCATACAGCCGTCCCACCCACACACACACACAGACACACGTTTGCATGCACATCCACACACATTAGGGGTAAGCTATCATAAAATTAACAGGGAAGGCAGACCACAGTGCACCATTATCTCATCAACTGCATCCCCCATCACTCTGTTTCCCTGCCTCTCTCTCTCTCTCTGAAGTTTAAACTCATTAACCCCGACTGTTTGACACAGTCAGTCACCAAAACCCTCATTACTGCTGCAGCAGCGAAGGCCTGCAGATCGGAGACCAGACAGTTATTGTCTAAAGATGGTTTGACTGCTTAGACTCAATGAAGTGAACTGGAACAGCTAATGTCTACTAGCTCCTGGATGTGTGTGTGTGTGTGTGTGTGTGTGTGTGTGGTGCCACTCTTTGATTGTCTGGGTCCATTGTTGCGCTGCGGTCCCAGCGGACTGTTTGAGGATACAAAACAATGGGAGTCACAGCGCTTCGCTAGGGCACCAAGCCTTCTGATGTACTCAACGACCCCTCACACACACACACACACACACACACACCAAACACACCGACAATACAGGCACAGACACACACGCTCATCATGTGTACCCATATGAACACACACACACACACACACACACACACACTCACACATACACACACTCCAACAAGACTGTACACAAAACAGTCCGGCTGTAGAGTGTACTGGGTTCAAGCAGTCAAGCTGTGTATGGAAAATAACTGTCCGGTCAGCAATCTCAGACTTTAGCCAATCACTGTTCCAGTCAGTCATTCAACTCATCCCAATAAGACTCGGCTGTCGGCTGCTGGGCGTCCACCGAGCGTTCCAGAAAAGCACTCAGAGGTTTGTGCGTTTTCTTTTTTTAAGGCTATTTTTAAGGCCTTTCTCCTATTTCAGCACAGTGGAGAGGGACAGGCGAGAGGGGATGACCCGCGACAAAGGGTGTCAGCTGGATGTGTGGTGCGATGATGATGCAATGTGATGTCATGCGGGGATCAATATATTCTCTCCTTGTTATTATTATTGTTATTTAAAAATTACACCGGCTTCTGGCAAAAAACAAGCTCAACTTGCCGCTGTGGGACAGTAAGATTAGAAGCAATTCCACCTCCGTGTGTTCAGTATTTAAGACTCTACGGTGCTTTTGTGATGATGGAAAGCTGGCCACTATAAATACACAGTGTGGTGAAGTGTTATCATACACCACTGCAAACTAAATAAATACTGGGCACACACAGGAGGTGAAATCGCTCGCTGTCGACGTGAAATCCCCGGTCTATTGAAGCTATGAAACCATCTCCAAAACATGTCAACTGGGACACACAGAGGATGCAGGGAGCTAGAAAAGCCTTAATTGTAAAAATGTTGTGTGTTATGTGTAGAGGACTGTCGGAAAAATATCTCGTCAGCCTCAGTTTGTTTTTAAACTGCAGCTAAATGTATATATGACTTTGAAAATTTCTCATCCCATCATGACAACACAAATGGAAATAGCTTTAAAAGAAAACATTCAAAGGCTGTGATTAGGTGCAAGATAATTTCTGTACCAAAAGAATTAAGCCTGAAAAAAAATGTGTCCAGCAGCATTTACAGTGCCTTATCTTTCTTCCATCACGGCTCCCATCATGCTTAACCTGGGATTAAAGATTATGGCATTCACTTTTACCTCTTTGACCTGAACCTGTGACTCCTCGCTGTCCTTAAACTGTGGGACAAAATGCAGGGGAATGTCAACATGCCACTAAGAAATGCCAGCTATGCCAGGTTTACTGACGACTTAACATTCCCCACCGGAGAAAACCGTGGTCATCTGAGGTCTAGCTGGAGTAAGGGAGCGAGAGATGGAGGGGTGACGGAGGTAGAGAGGAAGAAAAAAAGAGAGTGAACTTTATTATATTCAGGTTAGATTTACTGATATAGATCTGGCTGAGATACTGAACTCCAGGCATTCAATTTCCATTCATGTTCTCCATTACCATTTTTTCAGAGGACCAGGATAAAGAATCACTGCTCTATACCACATCAATATTAAAACTGCACAATGCAACATTTTCCACATTAAAATAGCAATAAATAGGCTAAATAAGATATAATATATATTACCAGTCCGTGTCTGTCTGTGAACCTGTATGCCTAAAGGACTTGTAATACAATTAGCTGCCTTAAATGGATTGAGAATATTGTTACCAAAACATTTTACACAAAAACACATTTATCTAGCGTTGCTGACAGTCAAAATGACTGACAAAAAGAAAAATAAAGAATAAAGTGTTTACGCATAGTCACATACACACACACACACACACACATGCACGCACACACAAACACACACACCCCTTGACACAGAATTTCAGCTCCAGCTAATTAGGGATGTGGCCAATAAACAACATACATGTCACTGCAAGCCCCTGTGGTGACTAAGAAGGTCACACACACACACACACACACACACACACACACACACACACTAAAATAGGCAGTGTGCTCCTCATGCCATCCCAGCACTGTGTTGGCAGAAATCCCCCTGGATTTATCTCCTGCCCTTTGAGCAACAAACTAACAGATGAACGCACACAACCAAGCCAGGGATCAAACACACTTCAAGTTTCTGTCACTCTGACTTCACCTGCAACACTACCCCCCCCCCCCCCCCACCCCACCCCCCCACCCACACACACACATACACAATGAGATCACTGCTACAGACCTCAAGAGTAACCATGTGTTTCAAATGCCCAAATCATCATCAGCTCTTGGTTCTGTGGTTGCACAAGACGAAGACAAGTTTTGACAACCTGACAATTTGACAATATTTTTCCCATTTGTACCCATTCCCCCTCTAATCAGGTTGATCTAGACAAATATATGTTGTGACATCCTGAATATAATGACCTCTGTATTGCTGTAAAATCACTCTAACCACATTGGTAGCCCTACAAACAGCTGGAAAGACAAAGTTACCGAAACTAGAATTCAAAAAGCCCACACATTGATCTGTGGCCTGAGAACACATGACTCAACATGAGTCAATGTGAGGAAGATGAACCTGCCAGGACCAAAACATTACACGATAGCAGCTTTCATTTCAAATCTTGCCAGAAAATGACGTAAAAGGAGAGATAACATTCTTTTATTTGCTCTAATTCACTGGCACATCCTCACGCTGCTTTTACACCTTTAAGCTGAGCCGATGCAGGCTGCCGGCTAGTTACATCATCCTCACACACGCAAACACTGCATGCATAATATCTCCTCAAAAGAGATCTGCAGTGCGTGTGTGTGTGTGTGTGTGTGTGTGTGTGTGTGTGTGTGTGCATAAGGCAGGATTTACCTTTTCATAGTATTTTAGCCCTCTAAGATTTTTTTGTGCTGTAAGATAGAGATAGATACAACAGGCAGACGGATAGACAGATAGACAGATAGATAGATAGACAGATAGATAGACAGATAGATAGATAGATAGATAGATAGATAGATAGATCGGCAGACAGGCAGACAGACAGATCATAAGGCTGGTAGAAAATTCATACCTGACATTCTGAAACCTCCCTGACAGAAGTAGCGCTGTCACTCTAAACCACAGCAAGTCACAAGGCCACCCAGCACATTGTTAGTACAGATGAGGAGACACACAGTCCCTAAGGCAGGAGGCCGCACACACACACACACACACACACAGAGAGAGTGTGTGTGCGAGAGTGGTGAAAGCGGTATTAACTTATTGAAGGGAGATAATAGCAGGCTGCCCGTCTGAGCGATTGTATTCTAACAAAGCATGACTTTCTAACAATGTCTCAAAAAACAGAGGAAACAAGAAAGTCACTGTTATTTTTTATCACCATTCAGTTACCTCCACTCCATAATTGTACAGTATGTAGGCTGTCTGTTGCTGAAGCTGCTTCTCTCTTGTTTTCATCCCTGATACATGAACAGAATGTTTGGCACATGTTTTGTTTTTTCCACTTACACCGTTTCAAACCCTCACTTCTCATTTTTTTTTTAGCTATTTGCATTGTTGATGATGCATGAATTTAAACTTATTCCAGTGTTGCACCTGTTTGAAGTTGCTCTAAATGCCTCAAATGTGAATGAGTAGTTGAGCTATGTCAAGCCAAGTCAGAGGTGAAGACAGACGTAAATCATTTTCTGATAATTGTCAAAAAATACATGGTTGCATTATTGTACATTAAATAACCCTACCACTTGCAATTAGTCATTATTTAATATCTATTCATTATTATTTAATGGGTAATTAGCAACTAATTTATGCTTAATGATTTCCTAAATTATATAGTGTATAGTATTTAATAATAAATCGATTAATCATTTCTATATAGTTTTATAACTCCTAAGAAATGAAATCACTGCTTTTT
>NC_136011.1:21923470-21955970 GCF_048128805.1 Centroberyx gerrardi
GTCGAATCGGCATGCGACCCAGCCTGCGAACAACACTTCTTTCTCTTTCTCTCTCCGCTTCCAGAGCTGGAATCACGGTTAACCTAAAGGTAGAGGAAGGGCGAGTCAGGGGGGCGGGGGAGGGGGGGTTTGGGGCTGGAGCTGGGCCAGGTGACATGCTGGAGCAAGGCCATTATGGTAGCAGAGGAAGAGGAAGTCGGGGAGCTGGCGGACGGGAAATAGGAAATGGCAAGGAGACAGAGTTCTGAATGAGGGGAGAGGAGGGAACATGAGCCTGGTCGAACGAGGAGGCACGGGGGCGGGGGGGGGTGGGGGGGGGCGGGGGGGGGGACGGCAACAAAGAGGCAGTTGGGAGTTGAGGGTAAATATGAGAGAATGTGATATGAACAAAGAGATACAGAAAACACGTGAGCCATCAAGACACAGAGCGGTGAAGCTGAAGAAAGGGGGGAAGAATGGATGAGATAAAAATAACAATGGAAAGATGCAGAGAGAGGTTTCCCAGACCATCTCCTCTCTTCCCCTGCTGTTTCCCCTTGCTGTGCTGGGGGGGGTTTGAAGTCCAGAAGGGGCTGGAGGACTTTCCGTGTTGCAGACCAGGCCCCTCTAGACCAGTCATTCTCAACCTTTTTTTATCTCAAGGACCCCTCATGTAGTCCACATTAGGCCCTCGGACCCCCATTTGAGCCAACTAATATTTTTATTGTTAGATACGATCTTGTCCAGAATTCCACGACTATCTGTATTGCAGGTAGAGAGATAACAGTGGAACTATGATCAAAATAGTCTATATTTCTTCTACCTTCTCTAATTGTGGTAACTTCTTGTAAATTAAACGTGAAGTTTGATAATTCATCATGCTTGCTGGGGACCACTGGAACCCCCTCAAGGACCCCTGGTGGTCCCCGGACCCCACGTTGAGAACCACTGCTCTAGACTTCACAGGGCCTCGGGATGGGCAGAGGTCTGCTTAATGTTTGGCCATACATTATTATTATTATTTCTGCTCTTGTCTTGTGCTTATTCACTTTGTCGAAACATTGAGCCTCCTCCTTTTCTTTCGTTTAAGCCTCTCTCTCTCTCTCTCTCTCTCTCTCTCTCTCTCTCTCTCTCTCTCTCTCTCTCTCTCTTGTCTGCCTTGTTTCCCTGTTTCTTTTCAAGGAGCGTGTTTGCTCTTTGAATGTAATAGTATCTTTAAGTAAAACAAAATCCGCCGCTCTTAATTCTTTACTTAGCAATTCCCCTATCGTACTGTACATGATCATAGTAGGATCATAGGAATATTTTCTTACATCCGCTGTCTCTCTCTTATACTTCTTACAGAAAATATTTCATAAAAGATATACAATCTATATTTAAATATTCACAAGAAGGCTTATAGTGCATTTGTCATGATAATTATGATGAAAAAGGGAACGAGTGATTTTCGAATTAGTTTCACCACTTACCTAATATTTAAATTTCCTGAAAGTTGCCACATAACATTGCCACAACATCAAAAGACAAGACAGGACATCAACCGTGTAAAAAGAGGGACGATCCACGGTAGAAATATTTAATTCCTTTAACCTTTTTCTTTAGCCCAAAATACAAAGTTACGGGACTACAGTCTTCTAAAACGTCAAGGAAAGACAGAAAAAATAAGATATATGCATGTAAGGCATAAATATGAATCTAAGAATATATTTCTAATGTTTCTGGTATCTTCTACTTTCTCTCCCGTCTCTAGGTCTCTAACTGGCTGCTGAAGATGATATTTGCACCCATAGCAGGCCCTGAATTTTGACCTGAATAAAGTAAATAAACAGTTTACCAGTCCTCTGCCTACTTTTGCTGAAAACTGGTAATCACCGGAAAGCATTTTAAGCCTTTAATTAGCCTTTAAATTCTGTCTCATTCCCCTAACAGAGACGCTCTGAGTTGCTCTTGGCTAACTAGCAGTGATGTGTTAAATAGCTGCCGGCCTGGCAGGGCCCCCGAAAACCTCTCTCTACCTCCGCCTCTACCTTCAAAGTACAAAGTCCACCAGTGTTCATAAGTGCGCCACAGCCTCACTGCTAACTTTAAGTAGCTCCTTCAGCCTCTCACCGGCCCCTGCTGTCCCTCCTGGCTCCTTAGAGAACTAGTCACAATAAACCACATGCTCAAAACTAGAGGAGTCCCACAGCTGGGAAACATGCTGTATCTGTATCTCCATCGCTTCTCTAGTTGATAACTCTCTCTCTCTCTCTCCCTCTCTCTCTCTCTCTCTCTCTCTCTCCAGCCACTCTCTTCGCTCGCTCTATGCCCTTTTATCTCTTTTTTGTCCTACTTTGTCTGTCTGTCTCTCAGTCTCGCTCTATTCTGTCTCTCTCTCTAGTTAATAACTCTCTCTCTCTCTTTCTTTCTCTCTCTCTCTGTCTGTCTCTCTCTCTCTCTCTCTCGACTACTCACAATAAACTCTGCTTAAGGGCTTTAAACCCAAAGACAAACAGTGGAGTGTTGTAGCACAAAAGCAGTTTCTTAACCACTGAGCAACCCGTTCCAAGACTACAAACACACTGAAGTGGCTTATTATGTTGCTAAGTGTATAAAGTGTGTGCGTGTGTGTGTGTGTGTGTGTGTGTGTGTGTGTGTGTGTAACCAAGTATATAGCTAAAATAGGTAAAGTGGTACTGAAAATGTTCTCTAGTGCTTGAATCTGGTACTGAGAGCCACTTGTAACTTACCAGAAATCAAAACAGACTTGATTTTCTGCCTCTTTCTCTAATGGATTATATCTCATTTTGTGCACAATGAGCCTGAACTAATGGTCTAAGTCTATGCTGTGCAGTAAAGTAATAGATTGTATCGGTCAATCATACATAAAGTTTAGCTCTGGGACTCATTACTGGCAGTGATGAAGTGGTACTCTACACCCTAATACCGACAATACAAGAGCTTTTTTTTTTTTTTTACAAAGCGATAAGGGAAAATGGTTTGGGAAATTTGATGCCTATCCAACCCTTGATTACTGAAATGATTACTGTCGAGAAAATCAAACTGACAATGATATATTATTGAACCTATTAGCTATTCTAAGATATTTGTTTAGAAACCAGTAATATTATTGAGGATGAGATAAGCAGTATTTTCAAAATCTTCAGCATATCAAGTGAACTTTTTCTCCCAAAATTGATTGAAAGGGCATTTCATATCAGACAATACATACTATGATATCAAAACAAAACAAAATGCATTCTGGGGCTGAAAAATGTATTTAATACTTTTATAAAAGTTATAGCCATAGCATAATATAACAAACTTTAACTGGGTCACAGAGTTCACAAATCATCGTCACCGTTTCACCATGTAACAAGACTCTCTCTCTTTTCTTATCTATTTTATCACTCTAATTTACAACTAAACGTACAGCCAAGCCATGTTCTGCCAAGGGAGACTTTGTTTTACTTTCAACTCATGGGTATGGTGGTGACTGAACAGCACTGAAGTGTCCATAATCAATAGAGAATATCTTCAAAGGTACTATTGCTTTTATACAACAGGTGTGTACTGTCTGCATTTTCATTCTCTTAAGTAGTATAGGCCACATACACACAACAGCACAACACAAGAAAAATCACAAAGCCACATAACCACAAGAGTTTAGCAACCAATACGGCATAACTAGCCATGCTTTATGGGAAATAGCGGTTGGAATACATACTGAAAAATCAGATTGCTCGGCTGAAACCACTGTATAATATTGCGTCATTAACCGAATATCACATATTGAACTGTTTGATAGTATATCTTTACCTTCCAATTCCATGCTGTGGCACATCAGTGTAGCCCCACAGTCCTCTAACTTGCCTCCTTCTAAATAAATGGAGAACACTAGAATAGGAATATTAGAATTCCAAATAAAATCTACTCTATCACCTCGAATCATAGGAGGATGATGAACTCTCACACCCCCACTGTCTTGACTTCTTCCTCCTATTTTTGGTTACAGGTGAAAGTCAGCAACAGTACAGAATACTCATCATAAAAAACAACAAATCAGAGTTTTATCTGTCTACAAAAAGGAAACAAAAATCCAGCCACAGCTGTACTGGTAGGCATTTGGGGACTAGTCTCTCTCTCTCCCCCCACCTCTCTCTCTCTCTCTCTCTCTCTTTCTCTCCTTGCATTCCTCTGTCCTTCAGAGGGCAGGTTGAAAGGGCGCTATAAGTGGGGTGATGTTTGGGTAGTGTTTGGAGGCCGGGTTGGCAGGGGTTAGCACACAAAAGAGGCATGACGGCACGGTGCCAAGCAGGCCCCGGCTAGCAGCAGAAGGCCGCTGTGGTGTGAATCGCTGAGTTGACAGGCCGAGCGCGACACAGGGCCGGAGCTGGCTCTTTCTTTTTTTTGTCAACTTGTCTTTCTTTGCATTCTTTTACGGATTTGTGTTTATCTCCATTTCTCTGTCCGGTTAATTCTTACATGAACTCATCCTCTCGTTCTCTATCTCCCTCTCTCTCTGTGCCTTGAACCCAAAGCCTCGTCGAACAGCTCTCTCTCTCTCTCTAGCTCTCTCTTTCTCTCTCGTTTTCAGTCTCTTACTCTCTCTCTCTCCCTCCCACTCCCTCCGTTCTCCTGTCAGATGAGTTTTGAGAACAGAGCAGGGCACAAAAGTAAGACACCCCATAATAAGCGGTGACAAAGAAATGAAACAACAGCAGCAATAAAGCAGTGAAAAGAGTGTTTACAGGTCATTTAAAACCAGACAGACAGTTTTTTTTACTGTTTTAAGATGAAAATGATGATGATGGTGGTGAAGAAAAAGATGATTATGATGATGATGATGATCCCAGGGAGTATGCATGGAAGATTATATTAATTATGTGTGATGAAGACTGTGATGATGATGATGATGATAAACTAGCAGGATTATGGAGAGAGAGAAAAGAAGACATTCCTCTTTTCGAGACTAACTCGTTGAAACACAATCCAACTGGATCCATGCATTCACTGTCATGTAACATATCTATGTGACTGTGACCTTTGGACAATGTTTCCACTGAAATCAGAAGCTGAAAGCGGTAAGCAGAGTTCCTGCGTTTCCCCGCAGGTTCTTAAGTTATTTCTGGTAGCAGTATAGGCTTGGGGTGGGGAAGATAATTATAGTCAATATTGGAAAAGAATGTGCACATACAACATCAGAAGCACTGCTAATATGTTACTACCAATATGTTAACCAATAATATCTTTCTACCGATATTGGATATCAGCCAACAGTGCCGTCCAGCTCAGATATGATCGATCTGATGCAGGCTAATTGATTCCATATTTATTGCATAATTAATCAATACTACACTGGTTGTCTATGGGAAGCCCTTAACCTGAATTGATTGTAATACATTATTTTGATTGGATTCCACACAAGTATGTGTCAATATGTTATCATCATCCTGGGGTTCAATGGATTGTTTTAGTGTCTCATGGTCCAAATATGATTCAGATGCTTTTTCTGCCCTGCCAAGAATAAAATGCTGGAGGAAACAGTGAATACTTGTGTTTTTTTATCTACTGGCATGAAAATTGTCAAATTGAAACATATTGAATATTGGCACAAAATACGTTTAGGCTGTAGGTTGTTTCCACATTAGATTCCAGATGGAGATAGGATTTCATTTTTTGTGAAAAAGTCACGTGCTTAACATGCAATTTTTGTCTTTTATGTATGCGCCCTACCAGTGACTTTTCCATGCAAATCAATTATAGCGGAGCATTTTTGAGGGGATAAAACACTGTGACATTCATCTATTTTTGAGCGCTTACTTGTAGTGTTTGTTCTGGTGAAAGCTGATTTTGATTTTGACACTGTCACACTCTGAACTGACACTTTGACCTGTCTTGTCAAGGAGCAAATTTTCATTCCAGATTGATTTAATAAGGAACTCAACATTTTCCTTTTCGGTATAAGGAACAACAAGACACTTCCACTAAGTAGACAAACACATAAAACTTTCCAGTGAGTTGGATCCTCTCGTATCAACGCACGGTTCCATGAAACGATTCTTAAATATTGCCTCTATAATAAACACAGCAGTGCGAGCCAGGGCAGCAGCCATGAATCACACGACTTATCAAAGCAATTAGGACTTCCAGGCAGAAGCAGTGACAATATATGAGTGTGGAATGCAGAAAGACACACACACACACACACACACACACACATAGGAAAATACAAACAAACCAATGAGGAGACAAAAATAGTGCACTCACACACACATACACACAGAGAGGCTTTTCATCTGCACCCTGACAGAGGCACTTGCAGGTCTCCTTCCCTAAAATGGCCGATAGCTCTCCAGTGGAAGCAAATGGGAACCACTCTGTTTCGCAGCCAGAGGAAATTCTCTTCTTCTTCTCCTCCTCCTCCTCTCACTTTCTTAATCTCTCTCTGTCATTCTCTCCATATCATTTTCTCGCTCTCTTTCCCTTTATCCCTGCCGTTTTCTCTCTCTCTCTGACTCTCTCTTTCTCTGTCTCTCTGTCTCTCGCTCTTTATTCCCCCCCCTGATGACAGAGACTCCAGTGTTTCTGCAACTCTTTCTTAATACCTGCTCTGTTTATGTTTAGGGCCTCATCTGATAGTGTGTGTAAGGGCTTGTTAGATGAAAGCCGCGGAGAGAGAGAGAGAGAGAGAGTGAGAGAGAGTCACAAGGGTGGACCGGACAGACAAGAAGGCGTCGGGCGAGCCGAACTTCCAAAGTCCCTGCTGATTCCAATCGCTTTTCTTCCTCGGTGGTGTGAAAGTTGACAAAAAACTACGATAGCAGAGATCACTTTTCTCTCGCTCTCTATTTCTTTTCTCTCAGTTTCTACATCTCTTAATTAGCTGTCCCACTTTGGTGAATCACCTCAAGTGTTCACAGTGGCTTTTTCATCGCCTCATAGACACGCACACACTCGCGCCACACACACTGACACATACCACTCGAAAACAAGCGGACCACACAATCTATGTTGGACACAAATCAAACATCCACAGAAACCACAGAAAGAAAGAACAAATTAAAGAGAGACTTTTAAGAGAGGCGAGAGGTTAATTCTTTCTCCCTTTGGCCCCGTGTGATTAAGCCGTGTATTAGTGACATGAATGGGACAAATTGGAACCGGTAAATAAGTTATTAGGGGAGATGAGCTCATGACTTCACCACTACTGGTGAACAATTATCCCACACCACAGGGGGAAAAAACAAAAGCACACAATTCAGGGAGACTCCCGCTAAGGCACATACTTTGGATACTGGCTGTATATCGAAGTATTTGTTCAAAAATATAAATATAAATATAAATATACACTTTAAATACATACAAATAAATAAATCAAGTTTAGTAGAATAAGGGCTAGATGATTAAGTGTCTTGAGGCAAATTTGTATCAACCTCTTTAGATGCTATAAATGGGTCATCTGTAATTACATTTAATTTCCATGGGGAATAGTACAAAATACCAGGTGTGTGAATACAAAATACCCTCCATGTAATGTTCATCTGTGTCTGACAAGCAGGTTTTTAGTACAACATTATTTGATTTGCATTATAGCCTTGGGTTTTTAGGCTGATTAAAACAAACAAAACCTACATGAGCACATGAACTTAGCCAAATAAATCACCAAATATATCACCGATTTGTGAAATCTGATTCAGCTGTCTGGTAGAGCTCATGGTCGCGATTAGACGGCTCTAATCTGCTCCATAGGAAATCAGTCTTGCGGCAACTTTGCGTACAAGATACCCACAAGCCTAGAAACTTCCTGACCAAGTTCTTTTCTGTCTACAGTAATGAGTCATCGCTTATTGTCCCGAGCAGGCAGCAAGTTTACAATGTGGCAATACCAGGGGTTTTAAATACTTATCTCTTCTCTTCATACACAAAAGATCAGAAAGGTCATGAATACCACATCTGTCCTCTAAAGAAATCTTAATCTGGAGAACTTGCTCTGATCTGCTCAAAACTCTGTGTAGAGTTAGTGGTTTTGAAAGAGGCAGGCCTGCTGCTTTTTTGTGTTAAATCTGAGCTAGTTTGCAGTAGTTTGTCTATTCAGCATCCTCTCCTCTCTCCAGGGGAAATGTCTTCTGTGGCTCTGTGCAAGTTTGTTGGACACTAAACCACAACATCACGGCTTCATCTAAAGAAACAGCAGCTTCCATAAAAAACATAATGGGCTATATTACTGTATGTTACTAAGCTATGTACTGCACATATAGTTTAACTGCAAAAACGAATGTGATTTCTTATGGGCTACTTAGCAGGGAAGGATATCTTTGCCAGAGAGAGCTTTCTTAGCATTTAAACCTTTCATTGATATTTCAAGGAATAATAAAATATGAAAAATAAAATGAAAAATAAAACCGTGATCAGAAATTATTTTTGATTATGTTATGGTTTCTAATACCCCCCACCTTCATAGATTTTATAATGACTTATAAATCCCTTATACTGTTTGTACTACTTGTCTGGGTTTTGTGCATGAAGGCTGGGGTTTCACTACCACCTTTGCAACTATTGAGCAACTGGTTTTACAGGCCTATTAAAGTTGTATCCAACTTCTGTTGGGGAGTGTGTTAAAACAGGTTAAATATAAAAAAGAATATGTTCATTGCATCATGATTATAACAAAGTGAAACCTTTACCTACGTTGGAGATATATATTCTATCAATTAGATTGCTTTGCTTAATTGATTATCAACCAACACCCAACTTCTATGGTCCAGGTCACTAAACCATTTTAGTTTTTTCATTATAAACACATTAACACGGTCATTGTTTTCTTATACATTTCATATAAAACCGTTAGCTGTGACTGCAACTTGTCCTGCCAGCCACTTTCTACCGGTCAAGTCCCAGCGCTGCGGTGCGCTGCAGCAACAGGTTTCCCACAGCAGCAGCAAACTGTCAGGCGATTCATACCCTAAATAAACAAATACAAGCGCCTAAAACTGGGTTACATAAACTTCACATAAGCCCTTGAGCCTCCCTGACCGTATTAAGTAACGCATAGCCTACTGTACATTGACAGAGAGAGAGAGAGAAAAGTCTGACTTACCTCTTTTTCTCCTTATCGGCCGTCATGTTCTCTGTTATGCAAAATAACCCACTTGACAATGGCGTAATTCCCCGAAAGTCTAAGTCCAACTTCAGACAGGAGTTTCAACAGAAAGGGAAATAGCCTACATGCACATGCAAACAGTGCAGTGAGGCGCGCACTCTTTTTTTTTTTTGCGGTCAAAACAAGCCACTCAGATTATGTCATTAAACCTATTCCTCCAGTTCAGTCCATATTACCGGGCCGGTTTGGACTAGAAGACTGGAGGGGATCGGGGCTATACAGTCTCAGAGCACTGCCGAGGATTGTATAGCCTTTCACCCAGTTCACCCGGAGATAAGTCCACAGCCTGTTCCAACGTTGCGAACTGTCGGTAAAAGCCGCTTGTCAAAAGTTTCCTCGCTGGCTGGTCTGAAACTCCCAAAGCCCCCTGGCGCTTCGTCCTCTGCGCGGCGCTCAGCTGGCCCGCTGACAGCCGCTGTTCAATCCCGCCACGCTGATTGGTGCAAAGCGCCGCGGGGCACCGCCTCCAGCAGACCCGCCCCCCCCCCTCCCGCTGCACCGACTGTCGGTCAACCCACCCACCTGTACAGCCCCCCTCCCCCTCAGCCCTCCCTCCTCTGTTCTGATGGTGGGGCAGCTCCCTGTCCCATGTAGGCTAATGTCTGTAGTGCTGGATGGGCTGGGGCAGATCGTTTGTGTTGTAATACTACTACTACTATTACAACAACTACTACCACTACTTCTACTACTAATGTTTACTTTTACTTAGTTTTACCGTTTTCAACAGTGTATGTGTCCAGTGGTGGATAAAGTAGTCAAATCGTTTACTTGAGCAAGAAGAATACCATAATGGAAAAATACTCCAGTAAAAGTAAAAGTCCTGGATTCAAAATTTTACTTCAGTAAAAGTAGACTATATAGGTCTAAGTATTGACAGTAAAATGTACTTAGGTATCAAATGTAAAAGTAGGCTACTTTAACTGAAGAATGGTCCTTTTCAGAGAGTTAAATTATTGAGGCATTAAACTGTAGGAAGTATTTTAATGTTGTTCAGGTGGCGTTAGGTCTAACTACTCCATGTGGGCTACTGTTGGGGAGTTTAAACTTTAATTTTATAAGCTTATATGTTTTCCATGTAAAACTTCATTCTGCAAAGTAACTAGTAACTACAGCCGTCAGATAAATGTAGTGGAGTAAAAAGTACAATATTTCCCTCTGAACTGTAGTGGAGTAAATGTATAAAGTCTCACAAAATGGAAATTCTCCAGTGCAAGTACCTCTAAATTGTACTTAAGTACACTTGAGTAAATGTACTTTGTTACTTTCCACCTCTGATTGTGTCTCATAACTCATAACCGAGCGGCCCCCATGCCTGGGATTGAATCAAGTTTATTTATTTGATGGTCATGGGGAGTGACGCATTAATAATGTTCTATTATATGTCTACTGTCATAGTCAGTTCTTATAAAACTCAACTCTGTTCTGGCTGTAGGCCTCTAGTTACATGTTTATACCTATTTATACCCTGGAACTAGATGCAATACTCTCTAGGTCTGTATATACTCCTGTTTATTATGATTATTATTTTTCCTCCATTACTGACTTCTATAGCTTCCCAGTCAGGTTCCAACAGCAAACCATAGCCTACTGTATAAGCCTATTTCTTACATTTATATTTTAATTTTTTTATATATTACTTATACATACATATTGCTTCTTGATATGCTACCACAAAAAGAGACCTATTCCTTAATTCTACTTAAAAAAAAAATGTATACACTGCTTTTAGTTGATTTTTTGTTACATGTGACAAACGGCAGGAAACCACCAAGTCAAATGCCTTGTATGTGTTAACTTGCGTGGCCAATAAGTCTGACTTGTGAGTCTAATAAAGATATTAATAGACTTGAGGGTGGCGCAGTCGCTCAGCGCCAGCAGGAGGAACAACCCTGGTTTGATTCCCAGTGTTGTGCCAAAATTTCCCCTAAAAAAGTGTTTGCCCCAGTGGTAAAGCAAGGCAAGGCAAGGCAAGGCAAGTTTATTTATATAGCACATTTCATACACAACGGCAATTCAAACGGTGGTGTGCCTCGTTGTGATCGTCCCGTGGGAGACATGCACTCACTAAATGTATAGCCTGAACACTTGTGGTTTGAGATAAGATCACAAACAAGTGTGAGCTGCATTCATTATGAGCCAACTAGGCAGGTTGCGTTCGGTAGGCTACTTTCATCCTGCGTAATCTTGTGAAATGCTTTTTTAAAATGTTGTCTTACTCTTTTCAAAAGCCAGTAATAGGAAAAGATTCCACAAACACTGAAATGATTTTGTTATTTTCTTCCCTGGCGTGAAATCAACACAAAGACACACCGCCAAGGGAAACACATTTTTTAGGGGGGAAAACAAGCCCTGTGATGGTCTGGTGACCTTTGCAGGGTGTTTCCCTGCTTTCCGCCCAGTGTATACTGAGATAGGCTCTAGGATCCCTGACCACAAAGACCCAGTTTCCTTTGGTCTGAAGTCTAGATTTAGGAATGACCAGAAGACTCCTGCCCAGATCTGAACTTCTGAAACTAACAGTTAAACAGTTAAGTGATGCCAGAATTGATGGGATGTGATTGCTTCTGTTAGCATCAGTTAAAATCCGAGCTGCTGCTTTCTGTATAAGCTAGAGATGTTGGAGAGACTTTTGGTCGAGGCAGAAATAGAAGTTACTGGCAGCAGTTTAGGCACAACTCTCTTTACCTGAACATCAAAAGATAAAAGGTCTGCATGAAAGATGTTCCCTATACATTTCTGGTAGCTGGCTTGATTTTAGCGGATGGAGTATCAAGTTTATTTTGAATCATATGTATGGTATTATAGGGGGCAAATAGTCCAATATAATTCTTTATCAAATCAGCAGAACTAAAAATCACTTTAAGTTACACACTTAAGAGTATACATGCATTTGTGTTTGTATATGTTTGTCAGTCAATACATAATTCAACATATAACAGTCCTATCACATTCATAATGCAACATATTGCATGTTGTATTATAAGCCATGCCCTTTTCTGCTGGGATTAGGCTTTAAAGTAAAAATAGTGCAAGGCCAAGAGAGATATTACTTAGGCTCATCATGTCTTAAAGCAGTGGTTCTTGAGAGGGGTCCTCAGCAAATTGGTGAATTGCTAAACTTCACCATTATTTCATTTACAAGAAGTTAACACAGTTAGAGAATGTAGAAGAAAGACTGTTTTGATCATAGTTTCTCTGTTATCTCTCTACCTGCAATACAGATAGTCATGGAATTCTGGACAAAATCATATCTAACAACAAAAATATTCTCAGATTTAGGTCTGAGCGACAAAATCGTATCAAATGGGGGTCCGTGGCCCTAATGTGTACTAAATAGGGGTCCTTGATATGAAAAAGGTTGAGAATCTTTAAGGAATACACCAAGTTTTAGGGAAAATGGCCAGCTGGTCAATTTAGCGAGGAGAGTGAGGAGAGCATAGACACAAGTAGTTCAACACAGTATGTTTGTATCATATTTCGTGTAAATTTTACCAATCTCCTACATAAATTTGCCAGACTTGACCGCATTTGATTTAAGATGACTTACCATTTAGCTTTACAGCTGCTACATTGTTGGGTTCAACTGACTAATCTGCCTTACAACGTAAACATTTAAAGGCTATATAATGTATATTCATGCTGAGGTAAAATAAAAAATGTTACCTGATATATTAGAGAGAAAAACTACAAGTGAGTGCATCCTCATAAAAGTTACTGTTTTGCCCACCAAGGCCTGAAGATGTGCGACAGCTTCAGTGAAATTCCACACCAGGGTTTAGTTTCACACCTGCAATCATTTTTAGAAGAGCAGGTTCCAGCACATTTTTGACAAGGATAAGTACTTTTGGCAAAAAACACTGGCTTTCCTTGTCAACTTGTCAAACTCTCAGAGCACAAACAATTTAGATGGAAAATATTATGTTAGTGGCCAATTTACACACATATTCCTGCTTGACATACACACACATACACCCTTACATGTGTATTTCTTGAGAGAGGTCAGAGTGCAGGGTCAGCTACAGCAGCAGTTTGGGGTTTAATGCCTTGCTCAAGGACACTTCAGCAGTATTGGTGGGCAATATACTTTCATTATTAGCCAGGAACCCAACCTGTGGTCTGCCCCAATTTCTGACTTACAGTTCCTTTTAATCCTAGATATGCTTTAAAGAGCTTGGACCCCAAAAGTCAGGAGGATAAATAGCAGATTCAGATGTAAAAAGCTAAATAGAAATATACAAAACAGACATTTGTTTTTGACATCATGATATTTAATTGGTTTCCAAAAATCAAAATACACCTTCACATCCTTTTAGAATACAGTACATTTGGCACGCAGCGCAAAAAATGATTACATCAACATAACACAAACGAAGGGCATAAAAGGAATTCATAAAGGAAAAAAATAAAATAAACACAGGTCAGGTGACGAAATGTACAGACAAAGCTTCACAAATACAGGGACTGCAAAAACAATACCATGTACATACAGTAACATACTGCATATGACCCGAGGAAGGTGCTATGTTTGATACTGTATGTAAAAACATAATACTATTAACGTTTCCGTTGTTTGAAATCAACCTCATGCCATTGCGTGTAATATACAAATTCAGTTCAACTCGCTTCATTGACATTGACAACCAATCAAAAGGAGCTTCCTACTTGGAGTATTCTTCCTTTTTTCCTCTCACAAACATGAAGATAGTCAAAGTAAAGGGATTGTGAGTGGAAAATTTGGAGTTAGCATTTGGCATTTAGCGTTGAGGACCTCTGGGAGAGAACATCCTTTTTGGGTTGTAGTGGGACTGAGGGTCTGACATTTCAGATTGAAACTAAACTAAGATGCATCAGGAGACACATTCAAAACAATGAGTGGGGAGAGGGGAGGAGAGGAGAGGAGAGGAGAGGAGAGGAGAGGAGAGGAGAGGAGAGGAGAGAAGAGATCATAAAAGAACAGAAAAATAAAATCATGGACACCAGGAAATAAAGATAAAACCTGAAAAAGAAAATTGGAGTTGGTAGAAATTGGTTGCCAGTAATACTCTCCTAAACAGTATTACATTTGCACTGCTATCCATACTAACTGTACTGGATGATTCACTGACACAGGTGTGTGTGTGTGTGTGTGTGTGTGCGCGTGTGTGTGTGTGTGTCTGTATGTATGGGGGGTGGAGGGTGGGTATGTGTTAAGCAATAAATAGTTTTTCCTACCACTACAGCTACAGAATCTGAACTCTACTACAACTTCTATTATTACTACTTCTACTACCATTACTAATACTACTGCAGTTGCTATGTCTTCTACTACCGTCAGGACATGTACAGTGCTACCTTTGTCTCAGCCTTTGCTATTGTCCTATTTGCATGGCCTGCCAGGCTACATGGTAACTCGCCTGCTACAGATATAAATGTAGATACACACACACACACACATCACTGTTTTTGTTCACTTGTTGTGGAGCTGGGAAAACATGCATCCCCAAGTCCTACATTCACAGAAGAAAGCACTATTTCGCACAAATACATTGCCTCTGCACCTATTTATTTGTTGAGGCTCCTACCTCACATCCCTATAGTTAAGTAATGCACTAATTAAATTGGGTATGCAAAAATATATTTGTGCTTAATTGGTCTTGAGGCAATTTAACTGACTGAAATATTGACTAAACAGGTGCAGAGGAAATCCCTGTGTGTGGGATAATTCTCTCTTCCATGAGCCCTTACAGCCCAGAAATAAAATGTACTGTATACTTCCAGCAGCATCACCTTGTACCTCTGTGTGTGTGTGTGTGTGTGTGTGTGTGTGTGTGTGTGTGTGTGTGCGTGAGGTTTGAAGGAAGCACAAACAGCTGAAAACCAATGGTGGAAAGAAAGAAAGAAAGAAAGAAAGAAAAAAAGACACGCACATAAAAAACAATCAAGCAGCAGAACAGGCTTTGGTGGAAAAAAACATGTGTGACCAAAAAAAAAAGAGAAACAGTCTTACAAACACAGAGTATTGCACATGGACTTTTCTTGAAGTTTTTTAGATTCTATTCAATACACTATAATATCATACGCCTGACCATGCAACACGGGGTAACGCCTCTGGAGTTTTCTCTGAGGATTGTTTGCTAGATGAGCTTATTAATTAATTTATATACAAGGTGTGGGCTGTACAGGGAGGAGTGGGTGGGTCAGACACACGGTCACCTTGGTCATTCTTTTCGACCCCACGTGCGCGCGAGTCTTGCCGCATAGCAGGAAATCAGAGATTTCAAACACGTCAGCAACAAGACCATCCAGTAAAAACAAGATGACGACAACAGAAAATAAAAACGTACATTTAAATAAAAACAAAACATCGTAAAATATCGAGAGAGGGCACTTCTTCTGGACCCCACTGCCAATGCCGCACGCATACAAACACACCGCAGAACAAATACATTCAGTTTAACGCACATTCGTTCACGTGTACTAACACATTCACCTCTGCTAAAATCCATGACATTCATTTGGAATCACGTGGATTTGGATTTCATGAACAGGCCCGAGGCCTTAGTGACCGCAGGTCCAGTACAGTAACTGATCACACAGTCACACACACAAGGCATTTCATGATCAAGTGGTCATGGACAAGGATTTAAGGAGCTGACCCAGGAAGATTTTATTTCAGGAATCGCCAGGAGAGTTGGGTCCAGGAGCCGAAAATTGAACTTTGCGAGTCTTCCATTTAAAGAAATACTTTGACATTTTGGATTTTAGCCTGTCACTTGTCTTCACCAGACACTTGTCACAATGTCAAGTATCAAGTTATCTGAAAAACAGCTTGTTAGCATTGTCAGCATCCCTCATTAAATACCAATGGGTACTGCTAATTTGTTAGCTGGCAGCTAATGGTACCTTTTGGTTTTAATGAAGAACGGTAACAATATCCTACAAACAAGCTATTATTAAGAGAGGAGAATTTAATAATAAAGACAAGTGTTGGTGAAAGAAAACTAAACTAATGAAAATTCAAAATGCCATGGTGTCTCTTCTGAAGTCAACCATAAGTCGACAGTGTTGCCTCTTTAGTTTGGACTAAAGCACTGATACCAATTCAGACTCATATTCTAATTTCATCTTGATTTCAACAGTAAAAACCTTTGATTTCTCGCTTTTTGCATCTTTAACATCTCTATCTCCTTTTTACACTTCTATCAACACTGCATGAAATACGTTTCTCAAGACCTTATTCTTTCTTTGAATACAATCATTGGTTCAATGAAAATTTTTGCATTCACATATATACGGTTAGGGAAGAAAAACATTCTTAAACACATAAAATGACATACAGGATACAGCACATATACAGAAATGACAGTTTTACTCTTTCTAGAGGCATGTACACCCATGCATACATGCACACTTGTACACACACACTCTCTCTCTCTCTCACACACGCACACACACACGCACGCACACGCACACACACACACACACACAGCCCATGACCTTACCCGCCTAATTTCTTCAATACACAAACAAGTTGAAAACAAAATATTCTCTTTTCAATCCATAGTCCAGTGGTTGGGCTGGTGGTGGCGATGTAACACGTAACAATCCACCCCTCCGAACGCTCAGTTTGGTTTGGTCCGCTGCTCTGACTGGAACAGGAATGGGTCTGGACCGATCCACCGGACCTCTGACGACACGTAAAGGGGAACTGGGGCGTTTCTTACAGTACTTGACCTGCACTTCCATGACGCTTGAGCATACAGTTTGATGGGACATGCACAAAATGGACAAACAAGACGAGAGCACTGGAACGATGATGAGGGATACAGACGGTCTAGTATAATTCCTGGAGTGGTCTTGTCTAAGTTCCGCAGCACTCCTTCCAGAGGCCTCGTTTCTTAGTGATCACTGTTTCATTGAATACTGTGTCTTTGAGCTTGCAAGTTTATTTGTGTGTGTGTGTGTGTGTGTGTGTGTGTGCATATGTGGGTGTGTGTGTGTGTATGAACATAAGCAAGTGTACACGCGCATATGTGTGTACATGCTTACACAGGTTTGTGTGTAGAGTCCAATGTGTGTATACTATAGCGTGTGTGTAAGAGGTGTGTGTAGGCCACGGTCTACTCTCCAAAGTAGGAGAAGCCTTTGAACTCATCTTGGTTGATCTGCTTGATGATGGTGTCGTCCACCGGCGTCAGGACAGGCTCCTCGCGCGTGAAGTCCTGGTCAAAGTTATTCACGTCCCTTTTGGTTTTCTGGGAGAAAGAGAGATAAGAAGAAAGATAAGAGGGCGGCAGCAGCTTAGAGGTTAGGGAAGGAGGCTTCTAACGAGACGAGAGTTGGTGGTTTGAATCCCTGGACCAGCTGGGGAAATATAGATGGGAAAAGTGAATGAGACCATAACATTGAATTATTGCCCAGCCATAGTATGAATGTGAAGCAGGGCGTCACTGGAAAACAATATAAAGGTTATAATATAAAATAAGAGGAGCAGATTTAATTCAATAGTATTAGATAAGTTAGCTCAAATGTTTATCAGTTTTGGAAGATTTCATTCCTTAGTGCGAGCAATTTCACAGATTTGCTGTTAGATTGATGTGATTGTGATTCCTCAACGCAACGCAAAGCTCTATGAAGATTAATAAAGATTAGAGTAGAATTTCTTTAGTCAGAGATAGTTCTACCAAAAACAGATAAGAAAATATTACAAAATGTGTGTATGATTCTTTTAGGAACCATCTTGCTGCATCAGTGTTGAACAGCATGCAAAACGAATGTTCACATTTTGGCCTCAGCCCCCTTTAAACAGAATCCATTTTTCACACTTATCTGGGTGTGTGTGTGTGTGTGTGTGAACTCACGATGCGTGGTTTGAACGGTGGTCTGATCTTCCTCTGCTCCAGCAGAGTCCAGTCGATCTCTCTAAAGAACGCATGGAGCTTAATGGCCTCTTCCAAACCCTGAGCCACCACACAGCCCAGACGCTTGTTAGGACTCTTAGTCATGAACTGAGCAGTGAAAGAAAGAGAGAGAAAGAGAGAGAGAGAGAGAGAAAGAGAGACAGAGAGGAAGACAGAGAGAGAGACGGAGAGAGATGGAGAGACAGAAAGAGAGAGAGAGAGAAAGAGATAGAGACCGAGAGAGAGAGAGACAAAGAGGAAGACAGAGAGAGATGGAGAGAGATGGAGAGAGACAGAGAGAGAGAAAGAGATAGAGAGAGAGAGAGAGAGAGAGTGAGAAAGGGAAACAGAGACACAGAAGAAAAAGTAAATTTTCCTTCATTGTGCATTGCTACTGTCTATTTTATCATTTTATCAATTAAATTCACAATGGCATCATAAGTACTAGTAAGGTACACCATAAATCAGAAGCAGAATTGTCCCTCTGTATGAAAACTGATCAGCAGTATTAGCAGATGCCACCATATTTAAATTTTTTCTTCAAGTATTTATCAAGTACTTGAAAACTGGACCAGCACAGTTGCTCCAAGAGCTACTAAGTAGCCAGTCTGAGTTCAAAGAGTGGTCAGCGCTTATCATGTGACCTTAAAGTCCTTCAGCTGGATGACACGGCCAATCAGAGCCGAGAGCTGTGGTCAAGTGACTGGTCAGAGTCCAAGACATAGTCTGGTCCAAGACAAACACACACACTTTCCCACAAGGCTTTGCAGTCAAGCCGCACAACAGCCAAAGTAAACGCTTGTGATGGAAGGCTTGTGATGGAAAACTTGGACGGACAAACAAATGGATGGACAAGTGGACATGCGTGTGCACACACACACACACACACACACACACACACACACACACACACTCACACACACAGTAATGTCATGGATTCAAATAGAGCTACACAGAACGAATTAGCCGATGTTCTTCCAGTTAAGGAACAGGAAACGTGGATCAACATATGACACCAAGAAAAAGAGAATGAAAGACAAAACAGAGAGAGAGAGAAAGACAGACACAGATATGGGAAGACACTAATATGTCGCCCCTCCATCAACACACACACACACACACTCTCCCTCCCTCTAACTGACCGCTTTGAGGATAGACACGGCCTCCTTGCTGAGCCAGACGGGGTAGAGGACGTCGTCATGGAGGATGGACTCAAACAGATCGTCTTCATTGTCGGCTTCGAATGGCGGCTGCCCGGCCATCATCTCGTACATCAGCACCCCCAGAGCCCACCAGTCCACCGACGGGCCGTAGTCCAGCTCTTGTAGGATCTACACACACACACACACACACACACACAAAAAGGAGAGAGCACTTAATTCAGCACTTATGTGTTGATGTGCGCATACCATGTTGTTGAAATCAGGTGTTTAAAAAAAATCGTATCGCACCAAAACGAAACATAGAAGAAGAGAGGAACAGGAACATGGAGGCGACTATAGCAATGCAGCTTAAGGAGTGGGATGTGTTGGAGCCGAGCTTGAAGAGTTGGATGCTGTCATGGCCCTATGATCAACCAATCAGAGTACGCAACACCTACGGGGAGATTCAACCCCAAATACGCGTCAAATAGCGTCAGTTTACGTGCAGAAACGCTATTTTCATTGAAGTATAAAGAACATTTAACGCAAGACAAATCCATACTTGTGTATATGTACAGTATGTGTAGGTGTGGACAGCCGTGTGTGTGTATGCGTGTTCAAGGTTACCTCAGGTGCTATGTAGTCCGGCGTTCCACAAAAGGTGGTGGTGGTGACTCCGTTGAGGATCCCCTCCTTGCACATGCCAAAGTCCGCCAGCTTACAGTGGCCCTCCGCATCCAATAATATGTTGTCCAGCTTCAGGTCTCTGCAGAAAGGGGAAAGATGTCGGGGGTGACGGGTGGACAAGCAAGGGGAAATTGGTTAATTATGCATGTTGAAGAAAATAGTAGTCCGATTATTCGAATTTGGGAAACATGCACGCACATACAAACACATGAACCTTCTTTGGGGCAAGGCCACAGAAAGGAAGGAATTAAGAAAAAAACTGGTATTTTTAAGTCACACATTTCCTTTTGAACTGGTGATCCAATTTGAATGATGCGGCCTGCTCGTAAAGGACCACATTTTCAAGAAAAAACCTAGAATTCACTAGAACTGTGAGTCATGGGGTTTTCACACTGCAGCAGTGATATTTTAGTCTTTACAGAAAGCAGTGTGCTTCATTGTTGTTTGTCTGTGTCTCCAAAACCAGAGCGGAGAAATATAAATTATCCCTGGGAGAAATAAATAAAATACAGGATGAGAGAGATCAATGGAGAGGGGGAGGGTGTGTAGACCTGGAAAAAGAGAGAAACCAGAGAGTTGAACTGGAGATAGAGAGGGGGGAAGGAATGGATTTGAGGGAAGGGAGGGAGGGTGGGAGAGAGACAGAGAGGGGGAGAGAGAGAGAGAGAGAGAGGAGGAACAGTCGGAGAGATAAGAGCAGCGGTGTTGAGAGATGACTGGGCCGGCCGTGAACGCAGCCGCTCTGGGCTTGATGGTTGATCGCTACAAAAATGTCAACATCTCCTTTACTCTGCCATTCAGCCTGAGGTGTTTTCAAAAACACAGCCGCCCTGACAAGCCAGGGAGGAGATTAAGCACGTGCATGTGTGTGTGTGTGTGTGTACAGTATGTATGTGTGTGTGTGTGTGTGTGTGTGTGTGTGTGTGTGTGTCTGAAGTCAAGGGCTTATACAACTGTTCTGTTTTTGCAAGCCCCAAATAAAAAGGCAGCTTACCAATCCTGTTTCAGAGCTGGCCTGAATCGCTGGTGAAAGTGTGTTCGTTCTGTCCCATCATGCTTTGCTCTGACATTGAGGGGGTTTCCTCTTAGTGAAACCCCCTCAAGTCAATTAGAGACTCTACAGGAATAAATGAAGTATTACACAGCCTCAGTGGAAACACCACAGAGCCTATTGGCAATTTACAGGCTGATCTGGGGCCACAGTAACAGACATTTGGTGGATGTTTTCATTCAAAATGTCTTACAGTGCTATTGCATACATGTATTTTTCTTGTTTCCACGGTGTGTGGCGCAAGTGGGAATTGAACACCAGACGTTGGCAGTAATAGTGCCTTGCTCAAGATATTGAGCTATACAGGAGATTGAATGCACAATCTAGCTGTCTTAGTTTAAAGGCCGCATGAAATCGCATCTTTACTTCCTGGATTTGATACATTTCCTTGTTGAAACAGGATGTTGCGCCGGGACATAACACAATGAGGGATCACTCAAGTGTCTATACCAATGGAATATGAGTCAGGGAGAGAAAGGCAATTGATGGGAGGGGTTTTATTGGTTAGAAATGTATATTTACGCCTACTAGTGCAGCATGAGGTCACCATGAAAGATACTCTGTTTTTCAGGAAGTAAAAGTAATGGGAGTGGATGTGGATTTAAAGGTAAGATATAGTGAGTGCCAGGGAAAATAACACTACTGCTTGCTCACACACACACACACACACACACACACACACACACACACACTCAAAACTGACCCCTTACGCTCCTCTACTGAGAATGTTAATGTTCAAGACATCTCTCTCTCTCTCTCTCTCTCTGTGCTCAAGTCTCACTTGACCCTTCCTCTCTCTCTGTCTCCCTGCAGTCACGTCTTCTGTCCTCTCCTCCGGCGCTTTAATTCCGGTGTTTACTGGTGTTTATTGCTTCACTGTTCCTCTGGATAGCTGATGTGTTCTCCCTCTCTTTCTCTCTATTTATCAATGTCTCTCTTTGTCTCTTATTCTGTCTCTCTACCATTTTCTCACTCCCTTTGAGACCCCCACTCTTTCATCCACACCCTCACACAGTGTTTATTCTTAAATGTATCATAGGTTCCCACCCTTGCTATCTCATACAGCCCACCTTCATGTGAGTAATGTTCAGCGTATTGCATGTCACCGCATCTCGCAAACAGCCGCTGTATTTCAACATGCCGTGTGATGCTGTGACTATGAGCTGTATGGAAACAGTAAAAAAGATTTATGCTCAGGTTTAATACTTGATCAAACACGAACAGCTTGCTGCGGTTAAGGCAAGTCTCTAGAGCTTGAGTAACGTTAAACACGCATGGCATGCTAACGCGCCTCAAGTTCGAAGGAAAAAACAACATGACAGTCACCTGCAATGGAGCATGACAATTTGCCTGAAACCAAATTTTCAGGTTTGGGTCAGGCTGAGGTTAGAAAAGTATTGTTGGGTATAAATGATTATGATCATTAGAAAATGATTATCAATCTTGGTGCTTTAGTCGTATTCGGTCTCACAAAAAGCTTTGGATAGAATTTTTGTATTTCTTGGTGGTCTAGCCTCAAAAGTTTCACTCCAGAGACTTCAGCGGAGATAAATGGAGAATATGTGGGATTGGTGATTAAGTGTGACGTGGTGTCGACATGTCAGGTCCTAATGAAATGTTTTGACATTGATTCATTGATTCTAGTTCATTGCAAGTTCTCTTTCCAGGGGATACATTTCCGATATTTTATTTAACAGAACTCCGCATAAACTCTCACACTTTCCCGACTGGGAGCTACCCAGTACAACCACCGTCTTGTACTTAAGCTTTTGTGGTTATGTGCCTTGCTAAAGGGCACATCGATGGTCTCTGTTATGGGAGGAGAGAGCGGTGCTTGTTCTGTATTTTCCCAGATGGAAAATGAATCTGGCAGCCTCCTGGTTACCGGTCTGCATCTCTCACCTCCAGGCTACTTCCACCACATTACTTTTGAATTGAACACCTGCAGCAAGGATGAAAAATAGCAAATGATTTGTAATGCATTTGTGATTGAATTTACATAGCAACTGACGTTAATCGTTTTATTGCACATCACTTTGCTGCAACAAAATTTAATATTAAGTGGCTGCAGGTGTTCAACAGCACTAATGGAATGATATTTATTTATTTGAAGATGTTTTATTGTGGTGTGCAGGAAGCGTTTCAACCTGCTTGAGTCAAGCTGCGGCCAACAATTTATGTTGCACACTGGGAAACTGACACAATTATAGATATAATTTTTCATCCATTGTGTTATTTCCTATTTTCCTTATTGCAGAAGAATTGAATCAGTATACATGAATGTGCCATGCACTCATGAATCTTCTTATTAAAGTGTTATGAATGCTAATGAATGCTATGAATTACAAACTGCAGTTCATGTAAAGTGTTACCAGAAATGACAGCAATGGCAATAGCCAATTAATTGTAGCTGTTTTAAAGATTTACATTAACATAAGACATTTAGTGGATGTTTTCATCCGAAGCACCATTACCATGAGTTCATACAGGGTATTATCACATATGTCTGTGCATAGGTAGGTAGGAGTACATGAATACCACTTCCTCACTGCCAATACAGATCCTGAGTACCAGAAGCTAGGTATCAGCCAATGTACCAAACTGATCCTCCACTTTTACTGAAAAATACATCATCTTAATTTATGGTTTCCAGGGAAAAATGAATGAAATCTAACCAATTTCGTCAATTAGAGAGCTCTAACATCTCTCTATATGTGAAAAAGGCAGAACATTTTGTCACTTTGCATCACAGATTCTCTTGGGATTGAATTTTAGTTAAGTCCCTAGTTAATGAAATTCCTTTATATGACGTTTCTTCAGAAAAGCTTAAATATCATTCAAGAAATGTTGTCAATAAACAGGAACTATTCTGTCAGCACTGTGAGGACCTCTGCTTGGAGTTTGGCAAACATCTCTATTGTATATCATAACACACACACACACACACACACACACAGTATACACAGACACAAATGGACACACTAGCAATCAGGCTCAATTGAGAGCATTTCCTGTGTTTCGTTTTAATCTTGAGTGATTTTTCCATTACGTACTCAGCGGCAACCCCTGTGCACTGTGACAGCTAACCCCTCTCTCTCTCTCTCTCTCCATCCACTCTCTCTCTCTGTCTCTCGCCCTCCATCCTTCTATCCTTCCATCCATCCCCTCTTCTCTCGGCCTACAGCATGTTCCAAGCACACATCTCGCCAAAACATACAAACATACACAAAGCCCTGGACAAACATACACACACACACACACACACACACACACACACACACACACACACACACACACACACGCACACACACCGTATTGCCACTGTCTTATTTATCTGTGTAGAACCAAGGGAATCATACAGCAGGGTGGATATTATTTTATCAATATTAATATTGTAAAATATCTTTGTATACTTTGAACGTGCTATCAATAGATGGAACGACTACAAAAGACCATATAATGATGTTCTGTCAATGATGTTTTTAAGTATAGTCTAGTAGACTACCAAGCTCTGAGACCCTTGTGTGTGTATGTGTGTATGTGTGTGTATGTGTGTGTGTGTGTGTGTCCACCCTGGCATGCAATACAGGCTTCTACCAGTCGCCCTTAGACCAGTCCAAACCTGCTTTATCAACAGTATCACATACAAACGCTACTGTCTGCCTGTTCCTCACTGGTTTTAGCATAGCAGGGAAGAGGGAGGGTGGGAGGTAGAAAAGAGAGAAACAAGTGCTACTGTCCTCAAATGTTTTTCTTATTTTGTGGGAGGGGGAGAGAGGATGAGCACTGATGGGAACAGTGAGAGAAGGCGTAAACATATGGGGTGGGGAGTGGGCTGGGGTGAAGGGTAGAAAGGGAGGAGAGGAGGAGAGAACAGGGAGGAAGGAGGGAGGCAGAGGATGAGAGAGAGAGAGAGAGAGAGAGTGAGGGAGGGGAGAGGAGAGAAAGTAGGAGGCAGGAGGGAGGGAGGCAGAGGAGGAGGGAGGAGAGACACGGGACATAATGTTCCCGAAACACTTGTTGTTCATCTTCTTTCGGTCAACAAAGTAGGTCAGGGAGGAGAGAGGGAGAGGGAGACAAACAGAGAGAGACAGGCAGGGGAAGACAGAGAGTGGTGACAGAGAGAGAGAGACAGAGAGACAGAGAGAGAGAGAGAGAGAGAGAGAGGATCAGGTAGCGTAAGCAGACCTTGAGTCAACTCAGTCATCCTAAATTAACACGCAATCGTGTGCGTGTGATGTCTGAATGTGTGTGCATGCGTGGGCGTGAGTTTGTGTGTCTACACTCCCTGTCAACTTCTGACAAAGCAATATTCACTATATCAAAACAGCATGACTAAGAAAACAACGTCAGAAGATTGAACCATTAATCTCAATGTTGTCAACTGCTGCGTAGAGTCATACTCTGCTTTGAACCTCAATATGGGAACGAAACCTTGCTGAAGGTGTGAAGGCGAACAATGTGACGGGACTTATAATAATAATTAAAATAATTCCAGCATTGTGAATTCATGCAATTCCCTTACAAAATACATACAAAAACTATTGAATATACATGCTGTAGAGATGAAAAAGTTGAGCTCTTTTTGAAGTTTTTGAAGAACTTTTTTCTCACATCATTTCATTTAATATGCTAAGTTGACAGATCTTTTACATTGACGTCATCTGATAGAGTGTTCTCCATGATAAAACACATGACATTAATGGTTGGTTTTGCAGCCAATAGCCATAGAGGTGCCAAACACAGAACAATAGCTGCTAGCTTTTGGTTGACGTCTTAAACGTTAATGATTTGAATTAAATCATTATGGCGTGAAGCCCAAAAACACATGTACACACACACACACACACACGCACACACACACACACACACACACACACCACGCCAAACAATAGTGCTACATTTTAATTTTATGATTATAACAAGGCCCCAGTCATTAATAAAACAATTGTAATAGCAACAGTTTGAGACAATGTGTCCTGATCTAGCAGGCACCAGCGAGGCTGGCTGCTTGTTGCTCTCAGATCACGTAGTCAGAACTGCTTTGATACTGCCGGGACAATAGCACTAGACTGCAGTCTCACCGGCTTTCCTGTCCTGGAGAGAGAGAGAAATATATATATAGAGAGAGAGAGAGAGACGCTGAAAGTGAGAAAAAGGGAGGGAAGGACTGTATCAGAGAGGCAGGGAGAGAGAGGAGGAGAAAGAGAGAGTGAAAGAGTGACAGAAGCTATCTTTCCATCAAACTGTCACATGGATTTTAAGCAAATGAAAACATGAATTAGGCGCATTTCCATCAACTGGATTAAAGGTGGATAAATAAGCTTCCTGAAGATACGGCGCTACGGAACGACGGCAAAAAAAAAACATCCACCAGAGAAAATGGAGTTTGTCAGTCTTTGATCAGTATTAGGCGAGCTGTTAACGTTCTCTTGTGTCAGCTAATGCTGGCCATATTCCATGCTACCTGACCCAAAACAAAGAAATGCACTTGGCAATATTCTAATAAAATAAGATTACATTTTATTAATCCCCATGGGGAAGTTAGGTCATCGCAGCAGCAAAGTAATAGGATTCAGCAAAGAGAGAAAACAGACAAATAGAATATGAGTCACATCTGCTTGCTTGAATATATATACTATACTAGAAATATGTGCTATATATGCATCATAACGCACCAACTAATGGCCATACAACCTGATTCCCATAAAAACACTTGGATGGAAACCCAGCTAGTGTAACAGAGAGAGAAAGGGGGGGGGGGGAGAGACAGAAAGAGACTGCGAAGGAGGGAGACGGAGAGATAAACAGAGATGAGGAGGAGGAGAGGGAGGATAGCATGATGAAGGAGGAGGAAATGTCAAAAAAAATGTGGCAATGAAAAGTGAAAAAAAAGATAAAAAGATAGAAAATGAAAGGACAGAAGAAGGAAAAAAGGCAGAGAGGATGAAAGGATGAAATTAGAGCTGCAACGATTAATCGATTAATCGATTAGTTGTCAACTATTAAATTAATCGCCAACTATTTTGATAATCGATTAATCGGTTTGAGTAAAAAATTCTCTGATTCCAGCTTCTTAAATGTGAATATTTTCTGTTTTCTTTACTCCTCTATGACAGTAAACTGAATATCTTTGGGTTGTGGACAAAACAAGACATTTGGGGACGTCATCATGGGCTTTGGGAAACACTGATCGACATTTTTCACCATTTTCTGACATTTTATAGACCAAACAACTAATCGATTAATCGAGAAAATAATCGACAGATTAATCGACAATGAAAATAATCGTTAGTTGCAGCCCTAGATGAAATTACAGTAAGAAAGAAAGAAAGGAATCTCAGTAAGGAAGAGGAACTTAACATCATCTGTCATTTCCAGTCAGCCAATGATTCAAATGACCTTTCCTTCTCTGGTCAGGACAATACACAATTCATGTTTGATCGCTTCCCAGACTGTTTCCTCATTCTGTCACTGGTGGTGACTCAGTGTGTGTGTGTGTGTGTGTGTGTGTGTGTGTGTGTGTGTGTGTGTGTGTGTGTGTGTGCGTGCACGTGCATTTCATGGCATCATTTCTAAAATTTATGACCTACTCGGAAGGGAAAATACATGGACACTGGATAACCAGTAATCCACTACAACATGCACTAGGAGCAGATAACTAACCAAAATAACTCCAATTTCCATGTTTTTCCATGAAATGAAGGTTTACATAGTACTTACAGTAACAGGCTGAGCAGGTTTTATGACAACTGGGTGAAAACCCCAGTGTAGAATTTCCATTCAATGCCTTATTTATAATCTAATATATAATTTCAGGCTTTTTGTTTTCGTTGAAGATGCATATTACACATTTTGGAGCTACAAAGTTGGCATCCGACAGCAGTGATAATCTTTGTTCTGTTATTAGTCAATTGAACATAACTTAACTTACTGGGTATTTGCAAATCCCAGGCCAGTAAAACACCTCAAATGAGTGAATGTTTTTACCAGGGTCTATCTAAGGTCAAAGGTCAATTTTACCAAATTTGGGTCCTGGATTGAAAAAGTTTTACTGAACTAAAATGCCCCTGAGAAACAGCTGAAGGAATCCACAATGGCGCCTCTGATAATGTGTGTGTGTTTGCGTGTGTGTACAGTACCTAATTGGGTGTGCATTTGTTTGCAGGTATGGTTCCAGACGTGTAGGCATTTGTGCGTGTGTGTGTGTGTGTGTGTGGCAAATGACATGGAGATGAGAGGATAAACCAGGCGTCAGGGAACAGGGATAAATGGCCAGGATGAGGAAACATGCTGCCATAAACAAACAACACACACAGCCTCGTTACTGGGCAGAGGAGGGTACATACACACACACACACACACACACACACACACACACACAAGCAGTTACCTCTGACCTAGTTAAGAAAGTCTCACGTGTGACTAGTCCGTTCTCTCTCTCTCTTGCACACACACACACACACACACACACACACACACACACACACACAGATTGCATGATGGCAAAATCTAAACAGCAAATCAAACCTCAGATTCATGATGAGAAAACACTGGAAAGAAGAATTCGCCTATCTTACATAAAAGTTATTTCTGGGACACAACAGCCCTAAATCTGCACTTAGTCTACTGTCCCTCACAATGGTGTTATGATTCAGGCTGCAATGCTTTGTGGGACCGGCTGTGTGTTTGGTAGCGGTTGACAATGATATTATGACTGTAGGGGACACAGACAGATAATAGTAGGCTGAAGGAGGGAAGTTGCGTGAAAAAGGACAATCTTGTCCCGCAGATGACAACTGCATTTTGGGGTCACTGAGTTTGAATTTCATAATTTAAGATAACTTTTCCGGTCATTCAATCTGAAAAGAATATTTAGCCTGTTTTTTTTCATGTAGGTTCTGCTGCTTTTGCTACACAGGGTAAAAAAATACGATGAATGCCTGCAGGCAAACATGACTGAATGTTACAGTAAGATTAGCTAGGAATATTAGCTATTCCTGTATCAATCATATGATATCATATCGAGGGATTTGAACCACCAACCACATGATTACAAGCTCACTTCTCTAACCTTTTGGCTACCAAATCTGAGGCCAAATGCTGACATCCAGGTTGTCATATCACTTTTTTGAGTGATAGCTCTAGTTATTATTATATTATAACTCACTCTCAACACGATATATAAAGGAAACCTATTTTACTTACTTATTTTATCTTATCAAGAAACAAATACAGGAGAATAGCCAGAGATAAAGTTAAAATAAGAGAGGAATCCTTATCAGCCAGTGACCAGCTCAGCTCCTCTACTGTTGTACCAGTGTTAACTATAGAGATATATGCTAACACCATTAGCTTGGCTAGCTATATGGGAATATATTAGTACAGTTACCTGTTGAAGGAAATGCTAACAAGCTACCATTACTATCCATAGGTGTATAAGCTATAGGCATTGTCTTGGTTATCTGTGGGCATATTGGGCATATAGGAATGTAACAGTTACCTGTTGAAGTAAATACTAAAAAGGCATCATTACTGCCCATAGGGGTATAGGCTAACAGTGCGGTTACCTGTATATGACTCCATGCTGGTGCAGGAACATCAGAGCAGACGTGACCTCGGCGGCATAGAAACGAGACCGGGCCTCGTCAAACTTCCTCGATCTTTGAATCTGGAACATCAGGTCTCCTCCGTTCACATACTCCATCACAAAGAATAACCGATCCTGGAGAGAGAGAGGGAGAGAGAGAGAGAGAGAGAGACAGAAAGAAAGAACAGGGAAAGCAGTTACTCACTTTGCATGTATTGGCTTGAGTATTGGCTTTACGCTTCCATCTGCAATATCGGAAATATAAAAAGATGTGCGTTAGACATATTAAGCGAAACTCATTTTGAAACGCAAGCATTTCTCAAGCAGTTAGGGATTACATAAACTCAAGTGTGCATTTAAACTGATCGCATAAAATCCATAATATCTCATATTTACAACGTCCCACACTCCCTGCTTACAAAACAAAATACAGGACTATGGGGCCATTACAGATTGTCTCCACACCCCTAAGACCCCTTCCTGTGACACACACACACACACACACACACACACACACACACAAAAAACACTCTCTATACCGCACCCTCCAAGCCCTATTCTCTAGGCACCGAAAATGGGCTCTCTGGGAAAATGGCCCCCTTCCTGAATTCCAGCATGCTTCCTTCATATAGGAAATCAGATTGAGAGAGAGAGAGAGAGAGAAAGAGAGAGAGAGAGAGAGAGAGAGAGAGAGTGGGGAGCGAGTGAGGGTGTGTGTGTGTGTGTGTGTGTGAGATATAAAAAGCTCTCTATATAAGAACCAAGGACGAGTCCCTCTGAGCCATTGTCTGAGACCTCAGGGTTCACAGGAGTGGAGACCGTTTGCAGTAAAGGTGAACGCCGACACATATGTCACAGTCTGGACTACAATGAGGCGCTTCCCAAAACCCGCAGTATGTATTCACAAAGCCGAAGGCAAGGCCCGACGTTTCCCCGCATAACAGGAAGCACCCTGGTTGTGAGGTATAGTTAGAGGCGTTGCACCCCTCCTATAGTCCACGAAGCATCTGCCATGCATACAGGATGTATGGATAAATGGATCCCATATAGGAGTGGTCAATGGTATACAGTCAAAAGGCAGTGAGTTATAATTAGTCTTTATTTAGGCAGTGATTCATCTAAAAATCTAAATTAAAGGTGTTAAAATATTTAGGTCTTTACTGGGCGTCTTTCTTGAGTTCAAGAAAAAAGTCCACTTTTAACTTGCGGTTCTAATACTTAACGCTAAAATATTACATTATATTCATGTGAAATATTTTAGATACTTTAAAAATACATACTTGATACTTGATGAATGCCTTGGAAAGCAAGTGTTTTTCCAGACAACAACAGCAGAAGCAGACAATAATCCAGTTAAACAAAAACTAAAAGCAGTCAAACACTGCTAACAAAGAAAGAGATGACTTCTGGGTAAAGGACAGGAAACCGTGTTTCAAGTCATGGATGGGGTAAAATTCCTGAATTTCCAAGTAACAAGGATGTTGCCAACTGCTGAGTCAAAGGGGAGATGACTAAACATAAACCCCAAACCACAGGATTCGTTAAGGTCTTCTATCGGATTTGCATACCACTTTTCAAAGTTGAGCAACATACTTAAATACTTCAAAAGATCTAAAAATGAAGCTGATAAAAGTCATAAATGACTTAAAATAAGGTTAAAAAAACGTATACAACGGGAAAATACAACAGGAATAAAATCAGTTTAAAAAAGTAAAACATAAAAAACAAAAACGAAGATCATGTGAAAGTCACACAGAATTTGTTCAAGAACAGCTGGGAAAAGTCCCCAGTTATTTTTTATTTCCTAGATGATAATAACAATATAAAGACTGCTCAGTGGTTCTTAATTGGCAAACTAGAACATTACTTAATGAGTGGTCCATACAGCACTATGTGATTTTATTCAGTTCAAAAAGTTCTTTCAAACAAGCCTTACAGTGCTGCTGCTGTACTTATCAACGTTACAAGTGGGGAAAAACAAAAACAATCTACTGGTTCTGATAAAAACCAAGTTCTTCCCAGATGTAAAAGACATTAACGGGTTCATAAAGCAGCACAAATGGTTCTTCATGGTACTGCAAGGGTGTAGAAGTATTATAGGTTATATTTGCATATTCTATAGTTTTATGTACTTCTTTGATAGCTCTTAATCATACGTATCTGCAAAGCAAGAAGGTGAAGAAATCTTCTTGGACAATGATTGCTTAGGATCAGAGCATGCTTGAACACTGTTGTTTCTACCATACTGTCCACAAAGTTGTTTTACAATGAATAGGAATAACGAGTTATTTCCTTATGAGATGCTACGATAATACAGTCATAAAAACAGAAATATAGCACCAACAGTGATTATGACCGTAGTAACCACTAACTGGCAGTGTAAAGCACTTTTCCTTCATTGAGTGCAATATTACCCAGAAAGCTGCTTAGTGTGTGCAATCATATTTCTCATCTGTGACTGTTATTGCATTGGTCACGAAGCAGTGAACACCAATAGGCCCACAGTGAGTTTAGTGTCAAATTGTTCTAGGTGAGTGTGTCTAGTGATGAGATCTGGAGGTCAATTGACCATTTGCAAAATAATGATTGACATAATGATCCACCAATCCGTGCTTAGCATCCATCTACTTCCTACGGCATGTTGAAGTACAAAAGTACGGCTTTTGTTGCAGCGGTTTGACTCTGACAAGGACATAACACGGTAAAAATGTGTTTTTGGGGAACCATTGAGTCGGATTGCAGCGTCTATGGTAGCGTCCATCTTCAAAGTGTGTCAGACATAGCAACAGTAACTAAGGGGGGCGGGAGTTAACAGAAATGTTGCAAACGGTCAATTCCTGAGAAAACGCAGGAAAAAACAATGTGCAGGGAATTAATGAGTAAGGGTTACAGTTAAGTTGCCACCCCGTTTTGGGTTGTGTACAACGACGCTGGCTTCCATTGATCAATTAGACCTGTAGTGAGTTAAGTTAATCCAGCAGTTCAACCACATCAGCTAGGCTTTTCTGGCCAACTTGCCCACATTCAAAA
>NC_136011.1:21958470-22092083 GCF_048128805.1 Centroberyx gerrardi
GGTCACACTATAACCAGAGTACCTGGGGCCGGATTCACAAAACCTTCTTAAGAAAAAAAATCTTCTCAAGTGCCACTTTTTTCTTAACTTTAGTCTTAAGAAAAAACAGTTCTTATATATTTTCTTAACTTTCTTCTTATGTTTCTTCCTAAGAAACAACTTAGGAATAAATGGTATTCTTGAAATGAAAGTTCTCAAATTTGTTCTTGATTTTTTTCTTAACTTTAAGACAGCCCTTCACCTGTCTTAAAATTCCTACAGTGAAAAGGTAAGCCTCTAATATCATATATTTAAACACATTTTAGACAAGTAGGTTATAGTTCAAAGTCTTCAAGATTAAGATTAACATTTATTGTAAAGCTTTATTTGGTGTAGGGCCTCTGTCTCATGTCTGTTGAAAATAAGCTAGCAAGTTTTACAGTTACCAACAGCAACCAATGTTTAAATCTTTGCCCTAGTTGCCCTAAATAGGTTTTTCCCCAATTGTTTTGTAGATGGAAGCACTTTGGGTTGCCTCCTAGCCTTGTCTCCTAGCCTCAATGGCAGTAAGCCTAAAGTTTATTAACCAGAATTCATTCTGGCCCTATTTTGAGAAGTTCTTAAGTAGGAAAATTAAAGAAATTCGTAAGAAATTAGACTGTTACTAAGAAAATATTGAGGAATTGGACTTAAGAGCCTTCTTAAGAACTTCCTAAAATTTCCTCTTATGTCATTTCTTAAGATCTATCTTAAGAACACATTGGTGAATCCGGCCCCTGGTTCCCACTGAGCACTAGATGTAATTTCCAAGCAGTAAATACATTATTACATATTTACACATGCATAAACAGCTACAAATGTCTACTAAACTTTCACTTTTAAACCCTATGTAGCCCCATTTTAGCCAAGAAGTCTATAACCATTTAGAGATCTTTTAATTGGCTAATCAACGTAAAATTTCTCAGTGGGTTTCAAACCACTCTGTGACGAGCATCCGCCCTGCTGAAGTGTCTCTGAGCAAGACACTGAATCCCCACCAGCTCCAGGGGCATCAATAGTGTATTACATTTTTGTCACCATTTTAAAAATCTATCAAATGGGAGAATTTCAGTGTAATTGCTCTATATAAATGCTTCATCAAATCAGACACCTCTGATGCATTTCATCGAAACATCTCATGGCAGTGTGACACTTTAGTCTGTGTATGTGTGAGTCGAAATCAGAGACATTAAAAAAAGGGGGTACAAAGCATCCATTCTGATTACATGGTATTGATGGAATTGTTAATAATTAAACAAAGTAGCTTTGGTTTTATCTGTACTTTCATATTCATTATCAACCAACTCTGGGAGATATAGCGACTTAGGAAGACAGAGAGAGAGATAATGAAACGCTCATGTAAGATGTCCTCCTCTTCTCTGAAACCCTTGCAGCCACACACACACACACACACACACACACACACACACACAAACATGTTCCCACGTTCCTCCCTGCTGGGGTCAGCCAGAAGGGGTGGGGTCAGGGGCTAAAGGAGAGAGGGTCCCATTAGCAGATTCTCCAAACAGTGAACATCAGGATGAGAGAAGAAGAGTAAAAGAGGTAATTCCATGTCAAGCGGAACCACAAAGTTGCATATTTCCAGATATAAGCAAATTTATTTCAAAGTTTTGGAACACAAACTTGATTTTACCATTTCATTTCCAACATTGTTTGTTGGGGCCCACTGGATTACCTGACTTGGATCTTCTCCCAGTGTATTTATTATATATGTTTTACAGCCTGTTTGTAAAACATTAACCATAATCACCCTTATCTTGAAACTTTATATCCAAAGCTGACTTTCATTATGATACTGTCTAGGCCGAGCTTCCACTTCTTACCATCCATATCTTTTCATAGCACTATAAATGTGACATCCATTGTGGATTTGACAACTTGAAATAGGACAGAGGCAATGCCATGTTTTCCCTAGTTAAAGCAACAGAACCATGACACTTAGATGCTATATTGTATGGACACTTAAAATGTGTTGTTTTATATAGTTATAAATCTTAAATCCAGACTTAACCCTTTTGATCAAGATGAACTTGAACATAGAGGAACCTTTATTTGTTTTGTTTTGTTTTTCTTTTGAACAAGACAAACATTTTTTCATTCAATTCAAATCATTTGGAGTCTGAATATTTTTTTTTCACCACTAAGTACACGACCACTGCTGTCTTTAACTATGAATGTGCACTCACCTGAACTTGCAGTCTTTAGATAATCAGATTTGGAAACCTTAGAACCTTAGAAGCAGCCTTATATGGTTCTTCACAAAACATTCATATAATTCAAGACCAGCTTGATCAATGTTTGTGAAAATTACCAACTCTCTCCAAAAGCTAGCAAACAGACAAAGAATCTGTGATTTCATCAAAAGCTACAAAACAAAACCTACACTGACATATTTGACTGACTTGTTGAATGTTGTTTTTAAGCTTTTGCATTCAAATGAGCTAGAGTAAAGTTACACCTGGTTCTGTCACTGTAAGTGAAGTCATTTGTAAATGTCTTCTGTTTCAATGGAGCAGCACCAAATTTAACCTCGTAACAACTTTGTTTCTTATTGCATGCAAGAGATCTGTTCATTTACACCTAGACACACATGTCTAATTCTAGACTGTCCAATATCATACAATGAAATATATGAATCCTATTTTAGAGTGGATTTTGGTTTTAAAACAGCTTGGTACCTGATTGTTAGACTGAAGTACAGCTTAACTCTGACCTTAAACTCTGAGCCTCGAACCTTGCCAACAGCATATCTGTCCAAACTTGAACCAAATCAGAGGGGAAATGTTTGTTTTTCTTAGCCCAAAATAGGCAAAACAGCATCTTGTCAGTAAATGTCAAGAAGAACATGTGTTTTTTAAGATAAGGTTACGGAATGGATTTCTTTGTAATAAAATCCTCTAACAGACGAGAATTGCCAGAACTTTTGTCAAAATAACCTGCTGGCATAGCCTTGTACAAAGGACTTAGCAGTCATATAGTCTATGACAAGGGAATTAAAAAACACTTAGCACCACCCATAGCCTACGCAAAAATAGACTGCTGACATTGATCAACATATATTCAAATACACAACTTTCCATTTGTACAACCACTACCTCAGCGGTGTATGGTGTGTAAGGATACTGATCTATATTTTTACAATGTATTTGAATGCACAATTCTCTGTCTCTGTGCCAAGTACCCAGTCACTGTCTAGAGCTATCACAGACAGTGTGAAAGTAAATGGGATTGCCAGAGTTGCACAACTACAGGAAAATAACTGGCACTGCATGTCTCACAGCACAGATCTAAAACAAATCATGTTTGTGCTTAAACAATATGAGGTGGAGTCTGCAGGTTAGTGGACTGGAGCACGTGGCTACTAGCCTTTTGAGGAGTTTTTCTTTCCTTTCTGTGCTTTTGAAAAAGTAAAGATCTAGCAGGCAAATGTTCCATTTTGTTTTAGTTCAAATGACTGAAATAAAAAAGTCTCCATGGGAAGAACCTCCTCTTCCTCTTCCTCACGTACACCTGCTGCAGCCTGGCATGGCGGTGATGCTGATGCTTACATCCCTGCTTTCTGTCATCTGCCAAGGTTGTATGACGCTCCCTACTCCCCCCATCTCTGGGTCTCTGTCTCTATCTGTCTTGGTTTCTATCTCTCTTTCCATCCTTCCTTGTCTGTCCATCAGTGTCTCTCTTTCCTCAGCAGAGGAGAACAAAGGCTCATTGAGGTACCTGGCTGGTTTCTGGCTGCCCCCGCTCCCTCTGATGTAACACCAATTACAGCTCATTAAAAAACACTCACTCTGCCACTCTCCTCGCACTCTCTGTCCTGCTCCTCACCTCTGTTGACTCGCTTTTGGCCAAACCCTCTCTCTCTCTCTCCTGTCTTTTCTCATTTTCACTCCTTCTATGCCTCTCTTTATCACTTTCCCTTCCCTCTTTTCAACGAGGCCAACCATCTAATCCCTGCGTGTATGACAATCTCTCTCCTGTTGTCTGGAACCGGCTTTCCCGGTCTTTCTTTTTTTTTTTTTTCTTCTCCCTCTCTCCCTCTTCCCATCCTCCTCCTTCTCTTCTCTCCCCCTCCGTTTCTCCGCTCGCTTCTTCCCGGCCGTCCCTCCGCTAGGCCGGTGTACGCGAGGCCCGAGCGGGACGGGCCCATGCGCTACTGTTGTATAATGTTATTTACATTTCTCTGCGGTAATTAGGCCGATAGGGGCACGGCTGCGATCCCACAGTCGATTAGGAAGGACAGAGGGAGGGGAAGGGGGCGAGGAAGAGGGGAGGAAGGGAGGGAGGGAGGGAGGTAGGACATAGGTCATACAAAGTACAGAGACATTCTCTGTGTGATTTAAATGTAGACATACACACAAACTCTCTCTCACACACACACAGAAACACGATCTGGCATGTGACATCACCACCAAACTGTTCATCACGATGTAAAGGGAGAGTGTGTGTGTGTGTGTGTGTGTGTGTGTGTGTGTGCGGGCTCCGGCCCAGAAGGCAACAAGTCTGGACACAGAGCGCTCAGTCGTAGGCCTCCAGGTAAATTAGCCATTGAGGGGACTTGCAGTGAAGCGAAGGAGAGAGAGTGTATGAACGAAGGAGGGAACGAAAGAGAGGGGGGGGAGGAGAGAGGAAAAAATGTCAATCGGAGGTCAGAGTCGACAAAGAGACAGAGACAGAGGGAAGAAAAAAAGGGGTAAAGAAAAAATAAAATTGCTGCCACACACTGCGCTCTTGTTTCTTGAGTGAATTGAGTGAAAAATGTGATTAGTGGTGAGTGACGATGAGGGAAAGAGAGAGGAAGAAATAGAGAGCAAGAGAGAATATGATAATGAAGATGTGAAGCAAGAGAAGAGAGGCAGAGAAAGAAACAGAAGCTCACACCTCCGTCTGTCCCTCTCTCTATCTGCTTTTGTAACTGATGCACGACTGATCAGAGAAACATCCAATATTATTCTGGTGTGTTTATGTGTTTAGATATCGTCAGTCCTTGTATCAAAAGCTCTGAAAATAAATTTGAGAGTGCCACAATGTCTTCAATCCAGTGAATCAGTTCATAAACAAATCCTGTACTGGGATGACAAGGTTTCATCTGTAATTACCATCTGGGCCATAAACATTTTGTATGTGTATGTAGTACATCTGTTTTCACCAAGCCTATTGTTAGCCTGTATTAATCTTATACTCTTATACTCTATACCAGTGGTTCTGGTGGTCCGGGGACCACCAGGGGTCCTTGAGGGGGTTCCAGGGGGTCCCAAGCAAATTGATGAATTGTTAAACTTCACCATTACTACTTCATTTACAAGAAGTTAACACAATTAGAGAATGTAGAAGAATTACTATTTTGATCATAGTTTGACTGTTCTCTCTCTACCTACAATACAAATAATGATGGAATTCTGGACAAAATCATATCTAACAATAAAAATATTCTCCGATTTGAGTACGAGAGACAAAATCTCATCAAATGGGGGTCCGTGGCTCTAATGTGGACTAAATTAAGGGTCCTTGATATAAAAAAGGTTGAGAATCACTGCTCTATACAGTCTGTTGTTGTTGTATATAATCTGTATATCCTTTAAACCCAGTCTACATCTCTATGACACCTTTGGCATCTACAAATCTCAGTTTTTAATGGAAGTACAGATTCCAAGATGATCTCTAACAAATGCCATGGTTAGCACCCACCGTCATTAACAAAAGGACATCTCAGGTTGAAATATATCCCTCAGTATAGGCCTGCATAGCTCAAATGATGCATGACATTGACCCAGTATATAGATAAAGTTTTACTTCTGTTTCAAGCTACCTAAGGGGAAACATAAGGGGTTAATATAAAGTTCAGCTGGAGTTTAAACAATTAAGTCACTGTCCATCTTATACTGTACATTCCCATAATGCACTGCTACTGTGGAACACAGTCCCATACTGTAGTGCCATGGTGAAATTAGCTAATTCATTAGCACACTGATTCTCTGCATTAGGCCAGCCAGACCAAGTGGAACCAAACTTATATAAGAAGTGAGGGCAGAGTGTCAAGTTCCAACTAGGCCAACATAAAGCTGCCCTGTTTTTTCTGTATGTGTGAATGTATATGCGTGTGTGTATGTGTGTATCTGCGTGCACACACACACATCAGTGCCCTTATCTTAATCACATTGTGTGTGTGTGTGTGTGTGTGTGTGTGTATGGGGGGGGGTCAAACAGCATATGGAATACACATCATACCCCTGATAAGGATCACAGCAGTTATGTAAGAGTCTTAACAATCCACTTGTTTTGTCCAAGCACACACACTCCCAATCACCCAACTGCATCTGCAGTGTGTGTGCGTGTGTGTGTGTGTGTGTGTGTGTATGTGAAGACAGACAGGCTCATAGACTGAGAGAAAAAAGTTAATGAAAGACAGGAAGAAAGAAAGAAAGAAAGAAAACATCTGACATTAAGAAAAGAACATTTGAGAACACTTTTTCTTGCTTTGTGTGTGTGTGTGTGTGTGTGTGTGAGAGAGAGAGAGATAGTGTGTGTGTATGTGCGCATGTTAAGACAGGATGATAGATAGAGAGTAAACAGTTATTGACAGAAAGAAAGAAAGAAAGAAAGAAAGAAAGAAAGAAAGAAAAAACATTTAACAAGATAATTTGGGAACACTTTTTCTTGGTCCCTCTCTCTCTCTCTCTCTCTCTCTCTCTCTCTTTTTTTTTTCTCTCTCTCTGTTTCTCTCTCTCTCTCTCTCTCTGTCCATGTGTTTGTGTTTGCCTGTGTGCTTGGGGAAAACGACAGGAATAAATAAATTGAACAGGAGACGCCGTCATTAGAGTCGCGGTTTCCAGAACATTCTGAGAAAATAAACAAAGATGCTTAGAAAATGTTCCCTGCTCTCCACCTCCAGCTCCTCCTCCCCCTCGTCCCCGACTCCTCCTCCGCCCCTCTCTCCTGCCTTCGCTGCTCTTCCCTTTCCTCCCCTCCTATCCTCTCTTCCAGATATTTCTTTCATAATTCTGCATGAGAAACCATCAAACAAACCTTCAGTCAAAGAACCACAATAATCGCATTTTAGGTTTTCAGACGAGGGATGTTGTCAAAACTATTATCGAATTTTACTATTTTCTATTATCTAAAGATGCCAAGTTTGAGCGTTGAGTCCATTCATGGTTAAGGAAAGTAGCAGGACTGAAAGATATTGACAAAAAAATCAAATTGGGATTACTTGACAGAATATTGCAATTGCGATTTAAACTGCGATTCATATCATCACAAGTTTTTCTTGTCATGAATTTTTTAGAACTTTAAAAATTGTTTAAAGAAAAGTGATTTTGTTAAAAACAACATAGATGTCTGTGCAGGATTTACTGAGTTGATGATGAAAGTTTTCACCAATATTGCACTTGATTCATGGACCAAAAATTACCTGGAGCACTAAAATAACTTATTTAGAAATCCATTTTGGACGCCCCTCTCTCTTAAGCAATTAATTGCAGCCTCTGCTATTTGGAAATTGCAGAAGTTCATATTGCAATTTTTTTTTATTATTAATTGTTCAGCTCTAGAAAGTAGAAGTGGTGTGTTTTTAAGTGATTAGAGTCAGTGTGCCATTGCAAGATTGCAGGCGATTCAAAAACAAAAAAAATAAATCAAAACTTCAAAGACTTCTATAGGGTTAGTCGTCTCAGTGGTTCAGACTTGCAAAAATACTTTTGGAGCTAATGTTTTGGTGAAGTATGTGTGATAAAAACTGACACCTGTGCAGGCCGTCTCAGCTCTGTCAAGCTCAAGTGGCAGTCAAAGGATTTGGCACACATCCACCCAGCATGTGATCTGTTCCTACAGCAAGCCGTCAAACCAGAAAAGTACAAACCTCGGACTCTCTCTCTCTCATGCGACACACACACGCAAGTACCCACACCCACACACACACACACACACACACACACAGCCATCTACTGAGCCCCTAAGCCGTTTAGATACATTTCTCTACAGGAACACTTATGCAACATACAATAGACAAAACATACAGTAGCCTAGAAGAGCTGTTAGCATCACCAAACTACCACCCACGGGTTCCCTTTGTGTCTGGGTCTGTCTGTCATCATCCACTTACAGTATAGCTGGCCAGTTTAGCTGAACCGTGGAAAAGATGAGAGGAGAGCTGCAGTGTGTGAAAGAGAGTGGAGGAAGATTGAGGTGTAGTAAGGAGAGGGAGAGAAAAAATCGACTGCTCTTTCACTGTCCTGTCAGCGGATGTTTTTCTAATGACTACAGTGTTAAAACTGCTTTAATACTTTCCCACTTTCAAAAACATTGTGCCTTTGTTGACTTGGGAGAATTTCCAGTCACAACAGCATCACCTTCTTATCTGACATCTGCTTAACAGTGCGTATAACAATACTCAATCAATAAGTAGGTATTATAGAGTAGGAATGCTGACCAGTTTGCCAGTGAACTCAAAGATGAGTTTATTTATGTCATGTTCCCTGAGCGCTGAATCCGAAGCAGCTCTCCTATTCTTCAAAGCCTTTGGAAGTTTTAAGTGTTAAGAAATTTTACCTGCTAAATTTTTACCCGGTAATTTTTCAACAGTTGTCAGTTCACGTGTTTAACCGTTTAAAGTCACATAGTAAACTACATGACACTCCTTCTGTTTTTCATTTTTTGACACTAAAGGTTTGCATGCTTCTCTATGTGTTGATTCCATGTCATGACTCTAAAGTTTATGAAACCCATTCAAAACACACTCTGGGATAAAAAAAAATAAAAAAAAAGAATTGTCGTTTCAATTCCTGCAAAGCTTTTTGGAGTTACAGTTTCATCTCATGGAAGCAAAAGACACTGTTGCGCCTTATTAGTGCTTAAAAAAACATCAGACAATACTATTCAAATCATCTCAACAGGATTTTGCTGCAGTCTGTAAGCAAACGGAGATATAAGTGTTGCTACTTGATTGGTGCTAGCCTCAATAATACTGAGTTTAGACAGGGATACAGGCCCCAATTTCACTGTGGTTTAAAAACCACTGTTACAGGAACAGTTACAGAACAATCTGCATTTTAACTCTATTATTTTTCTCATGGTAGAACTAAAGGTGGTATGGGAAAAGATTCCACCAACTCCCACCAAAGTGAATGCGACTTCACCATAGTATTTTGCTGATCCAACATCAGTTTCATTTTATAATCAATTTTGGAAAAATTCTAATCTCTGAAATTCCCAACTTTCTATCTTCAAAACCAAGTATTTTGATGACTCATAAGTTTAATAGCATGTACTTTATTTTCATACCAGCCTTCATTTTGTAAAAATATACAGTAAAAATGTATAGTAGGTGTCATTTTTTTTCAAATGATGAATATTTTGTTTTGGTATGAAGCTCTTCAGTTTCAAACAGATGGAAGCTACAAATTCAAATCTGAGCTGATAACGCCCCCTAGAGGTTCGTATACAAAATTACCCTTAGCACCACAGCATGACATTAGTTTGGTACATGAAGGATGCAAATATTCACCCTGGGAATGCCTGTGTGGAGAACCCAGGATCCAATAGAGATACTGTACGTGTGTGTGTGTGTGTGTGTGTGCGTGTGTGTGTGTGTGTGTGTGTGTGTTCCTACTTTAGTCTGGAAGCAGCAGAAGAGCTGAGTCAGGTAGGGGTGTTTTCTAGCCAGGGCCAGGATGCGCTTCTCAGTCAGGGTGCAGTCGACGTCGTCATCCTGCAGGATCACGTCTTTCTTCAGCACCTTGACGGCGTAAACCTCGTCGCTGCCCTTCAGCTCCGCCAGCATCACCTGGAGACACGACGCACGACTCCAAACATCAACTTCTACTTGTTTGGAGTATGAACTTGAAAATGATGAATGGAACGAATGTGAAGAGACAATATAATAGTGCAGACATGAAAACAGAAAATATTTTGTGTTCTCCCTCTCTCCCTCCTTACTGTATATCTCTCTCTCCCCCCCCCCTTCATTTCTGTCTCTCTCTTTTTCTGCCTTGCCCTGTTGAAAAGTACCAATCCATCCACCCTACTATTGTCTTTCTTTCTTTCCGTAAAATGCTCACTCTCCTTATCATCTATCTCCCTCCATTCCCTCCACTTCTCTCCATTTCTTCCCCATTTCTTTTCCTGCTGTAAAAAGATTGTCTTCACCATCTCCACCAGCCACTAAGAAGAAGAAGTTTAGGTGCACAGTTAATACTGACATTATTGAATATTACATGATGTATTACATGAAGTTCTCAAAATTAAAAAGTTACCTCTTGCTGCCACTTGGTGCGAAACTGCCAAGTGCAGCTTTAAGTCTATTCCCCCTGTCTGTCTCCCATTTAACCATTTGATTTCTCTTTTCCAGCTTTTTCCACTTTCCCCTCTTCATTCATCTGCCTTATCCCACATCTCTCCCTTCTTCCCTTTCCTTCTTACAGTCACACTCATAGACAGAGACAGAGTGAAGGAAGGGAAGAGGGAAGGAACGAAGTAAGGAAGGAAAGAGGGAAGGAAGGAGGGAAGACAGACAGACAAAGAAACATTCAAACGGAAGATAAAAAGAAGAGAAAGAAAGGCGGCATACACGCACCTTTCCGAAGCTTCCCTTGCCCAGGACTTTGATAAACACAAAGTCAGTCAGATTCATCCTCTTGGCCTCTGGAACACTGTGACCTTTGACCTCTCCGTTCTCCTTGCCACCTTCACCCTCCACTCGGACCCCACCGCCGCCGCCGCCGCCGCCTCCTCCTCCTCCTCCTCCTCCTCCTCCTCCACGGCTGTCCCCCGTTACCGTAGCAACAGATGAGGCGGAAGTGAGGGGGTGTTTTTTGTGCTCCTCTCCGCGGTGGTCGAGCGACAGAGCCTTCCGGATATTCTCCAGCTCCTTCAGGTCTGGACAATAAAAAGATAAGAGAAGCTTAGAGTTTGTTTTTCATTTGCTTTGAAGATTTTTGTGCTTGATTTTGAGATTCCTATTTGATTTGGGGATATGTGGATTTGATTTCAGGGTATGTGTACTGATTTTTTTGGGATGTATATTTGATGTCGCCATTCATATTTGACTTTGGGGTTTGTTGCCTTAACACCTAAAGGGCCACCTTGACATTTTGAATTTTAGGGTTAGAGCTACCTATTAGTTAACCATTAAAAAGATACCTTGATAACTGAATTTTAGTCTGTTTTGTTCTTCAGCACGTACAAACCCAAAAGTGGCATTCCTCATTCAAACCAATGGCTTAAAGATGGTAAGTTAGCCCCTTATCAAGGTAAATGTTTAGCAAATTTATCACTTAGAATTAAATGTAAATGTAATTATGTGTGCTTTATGACTAATGATCACTCATTTGTGTGTGTGTGTGTGTGTGTGTGTGTGTACCCTGGTCACACGGGGAGGTGGGGGCCGACTTTGAGCGGTCGTCCTCTGTCTGAGGCGTCCCTGACAACGGCTGCTGGGGGTCCTGACCTTGGGGAAGCTGTGTAGAGAGAATAATCACCATCATCATCCTCATTACCACCTTCATCATCATCATTATCATCATCAACTTCAACCTCAGCACATAAGAACTGACTGTAGGTCAGCAACCACCTAACAAACACTGTTATGCAGGGAGAACCTCTAATAGTTTCAATTTCAGCGCTTCCTGATATAATATTCAATAATCTAATGTTGCCAGGCAACAGCCAGTAAGCAGAGGTTTGAGATATGAAGGATGTTTCCAGACCCAGTTTTGCTCAAGGTGAACACTACTTTGGAGCTTTCTCTCTGTCACACACACACACACACACACACACACACACACACACACACACACACACACACACACAAAACACACTTCACTAAACTAAAAATGTGTTGTTTGAATGATGTTGGTGGTTTCTTACAGGTTACAGTTTGTTATTACTACACCATCTTCAATTTTCTATATTGCTCTTACTGTCTGTGAAAAATCATGTTTCTGTATGAATGTACTTTAAATAAATGTAATTTCTTCTAACCTTTGAAGACTCACACTTTGCCCCCTGACCTCTCACCTTTTTCCGTCTCTGGGCGCTGCTGGAGATCTTGTCTGGTGTGACTCCAAGGTCAGACAGGACTTTAGCGATGCCTCTGGCATCCACACCACAGTTAGGAGCCACATTGCTCTCACAGCGCCTGTGCACATTCACTTTACACACTGACACACACACACACACACACACACACACAGAAAGAGCCAGTCAGCGTGTAAAAATTTGTCCCAGAAATAACTTTTATGTAAGACAGGAAAATTCTTCTTTCCAGTGTTGAATCAGAGGTTTGATTTGCTGTTCAGATTTTGGCATGCAATCTGTGTGTGTGTGTGTGTGTGTGTGTGTGTGGGCTATAGTTCTACCAGCAGGGAGATTTTCTCATCTCTGCAAGTTGCCTTTGTCTAAATGTTGAAAATAGATTATATCTTTCATCTTTTTTCTCCTTTGCCCCTCTCAGGTCAAGGCCGTTGTGCTGATAAGTGCATAGCCAAGTTAGATTAGCCGATTAGCAATATTTAATTTTGTCATTATCATGTTTTAAGTCAGCATCATGATACAAAGGTAGCCTAATTCACTGAAGACCAACTATTTAATGGCACAGTTAATTTCAAATGCCAAAAGTCCAACTTTGATTATTAAATACCATATTCTGATTGATTGATAAGATACTTTATATTAGGGATATTAGGGTACCAATACCAATACTGGAATCAGATACTGCTTTGACACCAGGCTCAAATAGGGTATTCTATCAGAGAATTTGCTCAATGCTTAAGTCCAGTATCTCGATATATAATTACCTATGTCAGAAATCAAAGCAGAAAGAGGAGTTTTATCTTCTGCATTTTACCTTGTTCAGTAAAGGAAATGGATCAGAACCCAGTTTTGGAAAATACAACTCGGAATTGCTTCTGGCAATGTAAAAGTAATACTGATGCATCCCTTGTTTACACTGAAACTTACACTGAAGGCCATGTCTGAATGTGTTTCTCCATACTGTACCTTTACATTGGAGGCCTTGTCGCAGCAGGCCCCAGAGCAGAGAGCCACAGTGATCACAGAAGGTGAGGACTTTGAAGTTGTGGATGCTGAACTTGTGGGGCATGTTGACACTAAACCTCTGGGAGCCGACCGGCTGCAAGAGGCAGAAAAGGACAGTTAGCTCAACAAACTGACAGCAGCTTAGACGAAAGGGGGGGATTGTGACAGGAAAGACGCCGGCTCGAACGCCCGGACCGGCTGGGAAAATGTGGGGAAAGTGAATGAGTAACGCTCTCCTCTTCCTCAACAACTATTGTCCCATTGAGAAAAGCTGTTGGTCAGTGACCAACAGGTGAAGACTGTGGTTGTGTGTGAATACGAAGAAATCCATTGCCAGTTCAAACTGCTGGGCTGGCATGACACTTCAATAAAGACCTTGTCTAAAATAATAGATGAGCCTAGATCAGAGTTCAACACACCCCTGTGAAACCAGATGCAAGGAAAGAAAGAAAAACTACAAAAATATGGATTACTGTACACCCATGTTGGTCTTGCTGCCTGCCCATTCCTGTTCTTTGACATTTAATCAAACAGCAACTGAATCCCTCTGTGCTGATCTGTTTATATCACAAACACGTGAGTCACTGTCTGTAGGAGAGACCCATTTTCAGGAACTGTGTGTTGCACCTAATAATAAACTGATGTACATTAGTACCTCCTCTACTGTGTCCTCTTGTTTCTTCATCCCCGCACACTTGGTGATGATCAGCTCATGGCATCGCTTATGGACCACGCAGGTGCACACTGGAGGAGGGGGGCACACACACACACACACACACACACACACACACACACAGCATAGGAGTAAATAACACACAAACAGGACAGTTGTGTAAATGCTTTCAGTTGAATCTTGACAAAGAGAAATGGAATGTAGAGGCATGCACAGACTGGAAGAAACATAATTTTACCTTGACACTGGTACCCCTGCTTTCCTATGACTCCCCTGGATAGAGAGAGAGAGAGAGAGAGAGAAAGAGAGAGAGAGAGGGAGAGAGTGAGTGTGTGTGTGTGTGTGTGTATGTGTGAGAGACAGAGAGAGAGAGGGAAAGGAGGGAAAGGAAACAACCATTGCTAAGAATAAGTGTTGCACCCATAAACAAGGTAACATATGGTAGCTTTCTAGAGCTGCTTTCCTTGTCCTAGTTTTTAAGTAAAGAGGGAAGGAGGAGTAGATGAAGAAGTGAAAAACAGCAAATTTCCACTACTACTAAAAATTGGTGGACTTATGACCTAATGCTTTGCTGATTCAATGCACTGACAAAATTTAGAATTAATTTATTTGCTTTAATGCATTTAAGTCACAATGAAATCACCTTGTTTGCTACTTCTCCATATCATAACGTATACCTATTTAACAATAAATGCAAAAACAAAATCCAATTTTTATTTTCTCATACTTTTATATCAAAATCTCATTTATTTTACTTCCTGGAAACCAGTTGTATTTTCAGTGGTTACCAGTAGGCGTAAATAAAAATTCCAACCAATAATACCATCACAGATTTTTGAACAGTCCAACCCTCTGCCCTTCTCATTATATAAAACCAACTTCTCAACTTTCAAAGTTTTTGTGACAGCTTATGATGTGCAAAGCATTTTTGAACTTTTGAACAGTTCCTCCTCACGTTATATCTCATCACAACATCCTGTTTCACAAATAAGTCCAATTACAGACGCAAGACACTATCAAAGCAGTTTCCTTGTGACTTTAATTACAGATCAAACATTCTTTCAGTGTTGAGTAAGTTCAAAGGAAAAAGTCCCCAACCTTAGTGAGCAACGGACAACAGCCATATGGTTTTTATTACGGGTTGATCCAATATTCAGCATTTTTCCAATTATCAGAATTGTTATTTTGTCTGATATGATTGCTGATAAAATAAATAGGAGCTCCCTGCACTTTATTTTTCAAAATGCAATGTTGAAATGTTCTGTTTTCTAATATTTACAGGAAAAAACCTGACAAACATTGTTTGTAAATAGTAAATTGTACCTGTTTTGGGGAGCTATTTAGTTAATTATTTTTATCTATTTAAAATTTCAGTTCAGTTTACAAGAAATGCTGCTAGGAGCTCCCTGCACTTTATTTTTCAAAATATAATGTAATGTTAAAATATCATGTTTTCTAGTATTTAATTAAACTAAATATGTTTAAAGGCATGTAAAGGAAGTTTTGTGTTGGAGTTTGTGTTTCTGTAAATTTTGACACTAAAATTTTGATGTTTACGGCAAATGTATATCAGCCCCAAATATTGGTTATCCCTGAAAATAACATATCGGTCGACCCCTAGTTTTTATGTGAGTTTTGTGTGTGTTTATGTGTGGGGAGAACATGGGGAAACAGTGGAGGCAGATAACACAGTTGTTGGGACTGAAATAAACACAGCTGGCACTCTTTATCACTCTACACCTCACAACGTTATCTGAGTGTGTGTGTGAGTGTGAGTGTAGGTGGGTATGTGTGTCGCTGTGTGTGTGCGTTAGGACTGACACTTTTTTCAAACTTCAAATCTTAGTTCTTTCATTTGATGTATTCACATTTTTAGGTTTTAAAGTGTGATTTTCCCTTCATATCCTCCTTTATATGTGACTTAGTTTAAATGCAAATTTAAGAAAAGGTGATGATCCTACAAGATATAAGTGGAGTATTAGTGTGTGTTTATGTGTGTGTGCGTGTACATGTGAGCGGGTGTAGGTGTATGTGTGTGTGTGTGTGTGTGTCCCCACCAGATGAAGTCCCTGCAGTGAGAGCAGTAGGTGGGCTGTCGGAGGTAGGTGGCCATGAACTTGTGGCCGTTGACCTGGTGGACTCTCCTGCGCACCGCACCCTGACGCTTCCTGGGACGCATCCGCTCTCGAAACACACGCTCCTCATTCTCAGTGGAGCCCGCCGCAGCTGGACACACACAAACAAACAAAATGAATGTAATTACCAATTTCAAAGGAAGACATCAAGGTTTGGGAGATCGGCCCCTTGGTCAACATACATAGATGCCAAAATCGTCCATGTTCCCCCAGTAGATTATTCCCTCCAGCGGTCCATGCTAACACTTTAGCATAGACCATGTTGGGTGATAGTAGGCGCCTAGCATTATCTCAAAAGTGAAAAATTGTGAACTTGTAGCAGCTCTAAAGATAAATCTTAAGTACTTTAGGTTTGATATGCAGCCAATTCTGGCAGATTTGTGTAGGAGATTGGTAAAATTGACAATAAATATGACACAAACATAATGTACTGCTTTGAACTACCAGGACTACTTTACCTGTTTCCATAGAAAGTGATGAAAAGCAAACCATAGCTACATCAGATATACTGAGTTCATTACATTTCATTTTAAAATGTATGAATCTACTGCCCATATAATAAATCACTAACAACTTTTTTATTACTAAAAGGTCAGTCTTAGGACAATCTGGGAAAATCTGCACTTTCACCATCTAGCCACTAGATGGTGGTGACACTGTGTAGCTGAAACTGACTAATGACACGGTTGTGCCTTGAGTGATTAATTAAACACGGTGGTCTTTTTCTTTCACACAATCAGTGTCTCTCTCTCTCTCTCTCTCTCTCTCTCTCTACCGCATGTCTGATTACAGAGGGTATTCCCAGTAGTATACCAGAGGTTTCAATTACTGTCTAACCCTGTGTTAATTACATACACACAACCTGGGGCGAGGGAAGGAGAGAGAGAGGGAGAGAGGGAGGGAGGGAGAGGGAGAGAGGGAAGGAGGGAGGAGGGGAATACTTTAGAGAGTGATGGAGATTGGGAAGAGTAAAGGGTTGGATGGAGAGAGTGAGAAGCAGAGAGAGACAGAAAGAAAGTGAGAAAGAGTCTGGGTTGGGTGAGTATAAGCTGTGCATGAAGTCACAGAACACACTCACACACACACACACACACACACACACACACACACACACACACTAGGAAGTTACTGCCATGAAACTCAGGTTTTGGTACCCATATTTCCCAATGAGCTATTTCTCTATCCAAGTCACTGTAGGCCTCTTTCAAAGTGTTGGTTGTCAAGTGTCTGGCTGAAGAAGTGAAACCAAAAAATATCCTGCACATTCCTGCATGTTGCACAGAGTTATGCATCAAGTTGGAGAGTAGAAATCAACTTTATGGACTGGTTCTGGACTGGATCTGATTACAAAAATGCACCTGTAATCTGTTACAGTTACATCATAAAACACAATAATTATATTACAGATACTGTTGGAAAAAGCGGACGTCTCGTTAGATTAGTTTGAGGAAAAAACATATTATTACACATCTTACAATAATGGTTGCTACTGGTTGTGTATGTTGAAACATATGATGCAGTGACATCATTTTTATATTACAGACTGTAATATGGAAAACATTATTGGGTTAACTGGATATTTAATACATTTTGCTGTCAAACTTCGCATCTAGCGTTAACATTGAAAAGAATAACTTACAAATCCCATTTGGTGGAGATCTTAATCTTAAGGGCTTTACAGCGCACTGAGCTACAGAGTATCACCAATTGAGTACACCATCATCCATCTATCCTCTGTCTATTCACTTCAGACTATATTTTCTCAAATGAGGTAAAGTAGAAATGAATCAGAATATTGTAGCGAATGAACTGGTTTGCAGATCCTGTCCCTTGCACGAGTTTCCCAGATGAAAAGGAAACAAATGTGAGTTTTCCAAATGATTCCTCTCAGGGTGGAGCAATAATACACACACATACAAAGTGCGATTTATCCGATGGCTACATGTAGAACATCTGCACTTCTCATACAAGAGGTGTGCTTGTGTGGTTACTAGCCGGTTGGTTTGCAGACAGTGCCAATGAAAGCATGATTGGGTTGGAGTGAAAAGCAGCATCAACCATTCGTTCTGACTTTTGGTTCAAGGATGCATTTTACCTTCTTTGTCTTTCTTATCATGGTCTCTCGGTCTCTCTCTCTCTCTCTCTCTCTCACACACACACACACACACACACACACACATTCCTCCCTCCCTTGTCATGCTCTGCCTGTCCTCAGCCTTATCCTTCCAGCCCCTTGCTATACGCCGTCACCATTGCCTAGCAACTGACGACTGCTGCCTAGCAACAGTGGAAGGCATAGCGTCGTTCATTGAGGGTGGGGGGTGGGATGGGGTTGGGGCGGGGGGGGGGGTGTCTCTGAACACGTTGCTCCTCTGTGATGTCTTAATCACTCCTCCAAAAGTAAAGACATATAGTGTGCCTGTGTGTAAATCTGTAAGTTGCATGAGTGACACATACATATTGAAATATGTTTATCAGCACATAGTCCTCAATCTGTCTCTATGCAGTAAAAGGGGAAAATATGGGGATATAAGTTACTGGGAGGAATGGTGGGAACCAAAGAGAGAGGGGACACTCAGTCTATTCTACTCTAGTCTTGGTTTTGTTGCAAGTTATTCATCAAACACATTTGTATGTCTAGTTTGATTTAACGCTGCTCTCTGTAACTTCGTACAATGCTCCAAATGGCAGCAAGAGGTAACTGTGAAAAATCTGAACTTCAATACCCAGAAATCATGTGATGTGTCATCAGTAAACTGCACAAAGCACGCTCATGTTTACCAACCCGGCCGGTCTGTGATGCTGTATATCAAAGGATACCAAGGGGATCAGAGAGGAAAAAGATCTAACGCTGGTGAGTCCAGCTTTCTCTGGACGGAGCGCTGCTCGCTGGTGTTTAGGAGACAGTTTGTATTTCACTCTTAAGTTTTGATTTGTCACTTCCTGTGTCCATATCTGACACTAGGATTTCATTTGGGCAAATCGACGGGTTAATCTCAGTTAGGGGGGAGGGACGCTCATGTCTGCTGCAGCCCCTCTTTGTGATTTAAGCTGATAAAACGGGTGGATTTTCACATACAATTTTGCCTAGTGAACAGTTTAATTCATGTTACCATAATTCAAGTCAAATGTCAGCATAATTCAGTATTTATACCTTCACTTAGCACAAGGTATAGCTTCTGTAGCCATGGTCTCTATCAACCTGTAGTAGACCTACCATCCCCATAGGTTTCAGGGGTGAGGGGTGCTGAGCCACTCAAGGTAAAATGAACTGTTTGCAGGTCTGAACAGCTTTGGCAGAGGCAGAGTCGGAAGGGCAGCTAGACTGAAATTGCCTCCCAAACTTCGGCTTAGCAGATTTTGGTATGTTTAGTTGTTACAAATGGGCAAAATAGGGATTTGAATCCCTTTTAGTCACCTAGTATGCATGAAGAAGAAGGTTTCTTTATTGGATAATTTGCACAAAACATATCTCTACTAGACAGAGACACACATAGCCCTCTGCACATATGTATGATGCTGGGGATTGAACAAGCAGCTTTTTGGTTATTGGTAGGACCCTCTCTACCTCCTCCTACCTTCCTCTCTACCAATCTGCTGCTGCCGCTTTGGCTCTTCTTAAGATGGATATTTATCTTCATCCTCTATCCACTATACTACGCACTTGGCTTAGAACTTGTACAATAAGGACATATTTAAGAAAACACGGGGGTTTATTTAGTCATATTTTGCATTTGTTTGGAATCCTGTAAGCTGCCAAAATAGTGGGAAAAAACATTCAAAACATGAACCATGCATGCCAAATACTTCATGCCTATAGCCACAATGCTTTCCTTACAAATTTGTTCGCATAAGAATATGAATAAGAATAATAAGAATAAGAATAGCACTGTGAGAAATGCTGTTATAGGCCAAGCTAGACTATAACACGCAAATAATATTCAGAATAAACTTTATTATACACAGAGAGTTATGTATTCATAGCTGATAACAACAAAGTACTGTACTGTATGTCTAGCCATAACACCATATAAATATTTCACCTAGCTTTTCAACAACAACCAATGGCTTATCACCCTGTCCCCGTGACAGCTGTGTGTGTGTGTGTGTGTGTGTGTGTGTGTGTGTGTGTCTGTGTATTGTGTGTATGTAAGCTAATAGGTTGATTGCAGCTCTCAGGCCTGACAGTTCACCATGTGTTCTCCACTATGCAAACACATTTAACTAATGACTGCAATGTCTGTTCTCAACCGTAACACACACAAACATGCACACACACACACACACACACACACACACACACACACACAAGCGCATGTTTCATTCCAGACAAGAGACAAAGCAGAAGAGAAAGAAAGAAAGAAAACTATTGAGGATCAAACATGACAAAATTGGAAATGACAGCAAAAAGTCCTTTTTGTTTTCTTTATGGCAGCTCTTTTTCTATCTCACTCTGTATTGCTCTCTCTCTCTCTCTCTCTCTCTCTCCCTCTCCCTCGATGATGTAACTGGTCCATTAGAGAACACTCCACTTTAGTAATCAATTTATCACCCCCACCCCACCCCCCTCTCTCTCTCCTCTCTCTCAATCGCTCACCTCACGCTAACTCCCTCTCTGTCTTTCTCCTCCTCTATTCTAGCCTGTCTGAAACATAAACTGGTTCTCACACACACACACACACACACACACACACACACAAACATACTCTCAAACACCGTTTCTGGTAAACGTTCACACTGTCATCTCAAGAGCTAGCTGTGAGCAGAGAGTGGAGGGATAATATATATCTGATAGCTAGCTTGTCCCTAGACAAGATGGGATAGCGATTCACATCTGGTAAAGTGGAAAAAGGCTTTGTTTTTTTTTTAGCTCAGAGTGTTCAGTCTTTCCTTCTCAAGTATCCAATCAATTTTTCGGGAGAAAGGTGGAGAGAAGAGAAACTGGAAAGTGGACAGGGAGAGAGCCGCCAGCATAGAATGAGTCCAAATTTGATCCCCATGCAGTTCTGGATACGTGTTACAGAGTTAGCCATGGTAGATGTCACTAATCATATATCTACAGTTTCCTGTGTTAGTATTAAAGCCTCCAGGTCCTCGTTTTCTTCATTTTGGCAAAATCTGTGGTGTTTTTGCACTGCACTTCTCGGAGATCACTTGGCAATGAAACAGTGTGTCCGGTACTGTGAAATCTTTTTCCTTGGGTTTTCTGTTAAAGTTTCTGTATGGTGGCTAGGGCTGGGTATCGCTTAAAAAATTATGATACCAGTACCAATACCAGTACCCTTAAAGTGATACCGATACCAATAGAGTACTTCATTCGATACCTTTTATGCATTAAATCGAAGAACGCTTGTGGTGATTGGCTGCGAGCAAAACCATACAAATAGTCATTTTTTTCTAGATCTGTGTACAAAAAGTATCGAATGCAGGTATCGTTTGACTGGAGAAGTTTCGATACTACTTGGTACTGGGTTATTTCGGTCGATACCTTAAAGGTATCGAGTACCGATACCCAGCCCTAATGGTGGCGCTCTTTTCTTTGTCTCTTCAGCCATGGTGGCTATCGTCGCTCATGCTAACCTCCCAATTCTTCTCCTATTTATTCCAAATAAACCGCTGTTGTGCCAGAGGATTTTACCTGGGAAAGACCAACCTGACACCTGAGTGTTGAGAAGAGCAAATGTAAAAGCTTTCATGACCTGGGCAAAAGTTGAATCACTGCTGTGTTATATCAATCAGCATTAGAGAACAGCAAAACGGACATTTATCTGTATGAAAGCATCGCCGGTTATTTCTCTAAGTATTACAGCAGAAATCCGTTATCTATCCTCCATCCTGCAGCTGTATCTATCTCTGATTAGTATCTCAGAGGAGGCCATGGTAGAAGTCCCCCGACCCGCATTCATCCTGCATTAGTACTACAGAGGAAGCCATGGTAAAAGTGTGTAACTGCCTGTTGATGCTGAGCACTACTGACAGGGGACAGACAGCCAGCGAGTCTTTTCGTATGCCTGCCAGCTCCTCTTGTACAAAACAAACGCCCCTCTCTTTCTGCTTCTCTCTCGCTTTCTCTCTCCCCCCGTTCCTTGGAATCGTCTGACAGGTGATCTCTCCAGGCTCTGTCATCCCTCACGGACACCTCCTCTGTGTGTGTGGGTGTGTGTGTGTGTGTGTGTGTATGTTCATGCTTTGTTCACTTTTCCACACCTATCTAAGCTCTATAAATCTGACTCATATCCAGGATTAGACACGCAATGACACAGCTATGTGTGTGTGTGTATGTGTGTGTGTGTGTGTGTGTGTGTGTGTCTTCTCCCCTCTCCCCCTTGTTTCATAACACTGGACATCTCCCTAAACCAGAGCCACGCTGCCTTGAGGTTCAATAATAGAACTGAATAATTGTAAGCATAGACAGTTAGACAAAACTAAACAAAAACAGCCACATGAGGCCTTGAAGTTAGCAAAAGCTCAGGTGCAGCAGGACATCTAACATATAAAGTAAGCGGTTGGCCGACTGTCAAGCAAGTTCAAACACAAATTCTTTTAAAAAATCTGGACATAATATACTTTTTAAAATGATTTTTTTATACAGCATACAGCAGAGAGAGGCAGGAAAGCGGGAGAGGAGATGGCATGCGTCGCGCGTCGGATTAAAATCTACAACATTGCGAAAACATGGAATGTTCTTCAGCTCACCGAGTGAAGACAAAACCCAAGGGTGTAACATCTTTGATTTGCAGTGAATATAAAGGGGTTTTCAGGAGGAGATTACAGCCAGGTTTATTCATTTATTCATTAGACAACATGTAGGACCAAGAAATATAAACATTTGCTGGGCATTCATCGTCGAAGGCGCGATATGAAATGCTATCAGTAGGCTGGGCTAAATAATAAACTAGAATATTAACTCTCTGAATGAAAAGATCAAGGTAAACCTTTAGGTCTTTGTGTGCCAAGTAAGCCCATTCAAAACCAGTAAAATTCTACTTCAACATAATATATATGTGTATCACCCACTTTTTTTAAAACATGAGGTTTTCATCCCATATCAGCTCTATGTCTCACATGATCGATGATGAGGTGAGCTGGAAGTGTTCAATGTCAAACAGTGAGTTTGTGTCATCGTTTGACTCCTATCAAAAGGCACTTACTGCATGACATCATGCCATCATCTCTCACTCCTGTATAGCAGTGAGTCTCTCTCTCACACACACACACACACACACACACACACACACATACAGACAGGAAACTCTAATTGTCTATTTCCTGATGCTGCCGTAGTGATTACACATGGGCGAAAGGCTGACTCAAGTACGCTGTCTACTCACTTGCTCACACTCTCTCTCTCTCTCTCTCTCTCTCACACACGCGCGCACACACACACACACACACACACAAGGAGAGACAAACTGTGTTGTTCTTATTTCACATCGGTGGGAATCCTTTTATGAAGTACGCATTCATCAAGATATTTGAGAGTAAGAGAAATACAATGATTTAATTGTATTGAAGACAACTGAATTGAAAAGGAAAAAAAAAACATATTCAAAGGGAATTCATTTGAAATGAGACGCGAATATAAAGACAAAAAAAAAGAGGAAGACGTGGCCGCATAGAAGTGTTACTCAATGGCCAAAAAGTCAAAGCTTTTACTGTGCAACCATGTGCACTGGAGACAAACTGATGACAACACACACATCCACAAAATCACATAGGAGAGGAGTGAGAGCGAGAGAGAGAGAGATAGAGAAAGAGAGAGAGAGAGAGAGAGAGAGAGAGAGAGAGGGAGAGGCAGGAGTTGGATGCAGGCCAGTGGTTTGGGGCGAGAGATTTCCAAAGAAAAGGGGGATATGTTTTTCTCTGATTCCCACAGAAATCACAATGACAACACAGTAACACTATGTATAAATAGCATAAAAAACAACATGAGCATGACAAAACTGCACCGTAGATCAGTGTGTGAACGTGGTCGATTCCTTGAAAGTAAACTCTGATTCTGCTTCTGTGTGATCCATGTTGTTAGTTGTAGACAGCACAATAACAATAATAAGCTTCAACCAATTAGATTCCCTCATTGTGATAGGCAGCAACTGACAACCACCTCTGTCTGTGTTCTGTCTGCAAGACCATCCATCCATCTGTGTAACCTACACAGAGATCCATGGCATACACTGTAGATACCCACAGCTAGATACTGTGCAGCCCTACACAGGCCCGTTTAGACGTGCAAAATCCACAGCCATAAGCAGATGACAGGACCATTCATTTCAACAACGGATTGTCACACCTTTTTAAGTGAAGCGGTTTACACTTTTGTTCCCAGGAGGCAAAACTGTGAGGCTTGACAGTTACGTAACTGTCTCTCGACCTAAAAGAAACATGTTGGAAACGTTTTAAACTGGCCAACGGGCAGGTGCAGAGGGGGGGGCTCTGGGTGCTTGGGCACCTGCCCCTTTTCCCTTAATTGAACAAAATGCCCCTTCCAGTATAATTTTATTATTATATTTTAGGCATTTTCTGAATAGTTAATAAATTGTAGCTACACGAGTAAAACTATTTGAGCAAATGCACAAATGAGATCGTCTGCACAGTGCATTGCCCCTTCTCTCTGTTCTTCTCACATGTGGCTGTTTACCTCCCCCCCCCGTCTGTGTGTGTCAGCGCACTGAGAAAAGTTTAGTGCTGCAGACAGAGCTGCTATCAACAGACTCACAGAGCAGGAGGATAACGAGCCAGGGAGACTGTACTGTGATACGTATCGGTTAGTTTGATAAACTGAGAAAATTATGTGACGAGTTGCAGCCATTACTTAAACCTGCCGATATATATCACATATCCTGCTATTATTTCTTAGCATGTAGGCTGTCAATGAATCAATGTAGCTAATTGAAATTTGGACCGAATTGACTATTGCTAGCTAGCTTGATGCTGCTGCTAACTTCTTATTTTTTCATTACAAAATAGAAACAGGTGCGCTTCTTAAGGCTACTTTGTAGCTGGGACTTCAATGATCAGAGTTCAAGTTGAAAAAAAGCAGCACACCAATATTATAATGGAAAAGACATAACAAAAAGACGTCACCTCATTTCCACCAATTTACTTTTTGGCGTTTCAGTATTGCACCTTCATCAGAGCATCCTTTTATTATCATTTTTTCATTATACATATTATATAGTGAGTGGCTGCAAGATGCCAAAGAGAAAGTAAAGCACAAGGCAGCTAGAGGGACTCAAGACAACAGAGAGGCAGACTGGGGAGTCAGACAGTGGCAGGAAATATAATAAGATAATAGAGGATTCATCACTAAGATAAATTTAGTTTTTTTTAAAATTTCATTTAATATTTAGCACAGGCAGACAGAAATGCAGAGATGTGAGGGGGAGAAAGAAGACGACAATGAGACAGAAAGACAAGAGATGGAAATGGAGGTGATGGAAGCAAATATAACAGATGAGTAAAGGGATATAACAACACCATATTGTTGCACTCCTAAAACATAGAGATTATTCCACAAACTGTTTGACACTGTAGATGCCCCTTGTTTCATTTGAGCCCCTGCCCCTGAAGAACTCTCTGCATATCCCAGAACCACTTCCAAAATGAAGAGATTGATAACGCTTCTGACCCCAAATGGGAGGAAGAAGAAAAGGGAGAAGAAACAGGAGAAGATGGAGTCCCCCACAGCGACTCCAACATTTGACTTTTCCTGAATTACCTCAAGAAATTGAGCACATTAACACCTGTGCTTTCTCAGACACACACACACACACCAACCCCCGTTTACAACCCACCATCCCCCCACACACCCTAACACACATTTTAAACCCACCCTCCCCACACATACCCTAACTTCTATAAAATAAAATATCAATTAAAATAATGCTGTATTGTTTTATTCCTGTAGAGAAGTGAAAGTGGCGCTGCAGTCAACATTGTATGCAGAGGATTTAAGACAGCTGGACAGAGACAGTGTTGTAGAGAAAATATAGGCTAGCTGTATTGGATGTATAGTTTTAATGTTTTTGACGTATGAATTGTTTGTCTGGTTCTGCAATTTAAATGCTGTTGTCAAACTCAAACATGGAAGTGGAGCTGCTACATTACTCTATATTTACCTCATCCTCTGCGAGAGCCAGAGCTGTGTAAAAGACACTCACAGCTCAATAAGATCACCTTAAGAAGAATCACATACTTGATTACCCTTTTACTTACCCCATTACTTTTAGTGATTTTCTATTCTCTCTATATTTAGTTGGCTAAGTTATGTTTGTTCATCTCATTTTATTGACAGTGTATACTGTGATTTTGCTACACAGCATTGATACGACTACTAGTGTTCCACCTGAGTATATAGATCTACTGTTCCAGTGAAATCATACAGGAAAGCAAGGCCTCCAGAGGTTATCAATGAATTCTGGTTTACTGTGAAAACCTGGCTACTGAGTTCTTACCTTCACTGGAAGATCCTGATAGGTCAATAACAACGTACACCTTCCCCTCCGGCTCCAAGTCAATCTGCAGAGGGAGAGACGGAGAGGGAGAAGAGTAGAAAACGGCAGAGATGGAGGGACAGGGAGAATGGAAGGGGAGGACAGAGGAGGAGAGAGAGATGGGTTAAGATTACAACAAACATACATCAGTAAATAAGCATTGCCTACATCTACAAACAGTGAAGTCTTAATCCAACATGTTACCTACCGTATAACAGTAAAGCCTACTTGTAACAGTTGTAATGTGGTAAAATCTAGAAGCAGTGGATCTAGAGAGAGCACTCTCTCTGTGGTGTTAGACTTATAGTTAGCTAGGGAGACACATATCCTGTCATACACCCACACTTCACATATATGCCTCTCACAAACACACACACACCCTTGCACACACACCACAGCCTGAATCTGTTTATGCCAGAGAGAAGGGAGTGAAGAGTGCTGCAGCTCTGCAATGGATGAAGTGTGCGCATGTGTTTGTTTGTGTGTGTGTGTGTGCTTGCTGTGTGTCTCTGTGTACAGTACGTGTGTGTACGCACGTGTGTGTCTGCACGTGTGTGTGTGTGTGTGTGTGTACAGTAGTTGCGCCTGAGTGTATGTTAGCTCATCTCATGAAACCAAGTGGGCAACGGCTGGGGGCTCACAGAGTTTCTACCAGCAGCTACTACCACCCACGGTGTCCATAATCCCCCTCCACACACACACACACACACACACACACACACACACACATGGAGCAGTACTAAGTGAAAGACTTGGTGCAGTGAAGGAGCGCAGGCGTGGGTTTAGTAATGTATACAGGAGGAGATGGAGAGCAGAGAGACGGATGAGGGGGAGGGAGAGAAACTTTGTTGGCTCATTCCAATGCGAAAGTGCATGGGGGGGGGGGGGGGGGGGGAGTTCCACACTTTATGAGTCTTTTTAACACTCTCTCTCTCCACATCCAGCGCTTTGCTTGTGCCAGGCACAGTGCGTTTTGGACTTAATGGATCTTCATCAGCAACTCAGTTCTACAATTACCCTCTCATTTCTTTTTTTTTAACATTTAAAACAGTGAAAGGAATTGGTTTGATAGGATATTTATTTTCACCCATCTGCATTTTTCTTGGAGAAGGAAGAGGGAAGTTGTTGCAGCAGATGGACAAGAGAGGGTGGCAGAACAGCACCAGGAGGGTGGTAGAGGAGAGGGATGGGGGTGGAAAACCCGTTTCCATTGCCAGGCCGTTGTAAATTTGACAAGAAAGTTACTTGAACACCACCATCATTTGCATGTAATGCGCCATTGCTGCTGCCGATGACAGCCCAAGCAAGGGACAGTATTGCCTTACTATCATGTATGGGAATGAGAAGAAATTGTAGATATGTGATGTATGAATAGCCAGTGTCTCCAAGTGAAAGGTAGGCCTAATAAAACAGTGTTGGCTGGTGGTATTGTAAGTTAGTAGCCTTAAAACAGTTAATTGTGTTTAATTTGCCCGCATATAAGCATGTAGAATGAACTTAGTCCATATAATAAGTTATAATAACAATTATTAATGACTGTATATAAGTATGTTATTCCTAAATGAAGTTCGTTATTTAAAGTTATTTAAATTTCCCAGAAAAGAAGAGATATCAACCGCATTAGGGGAGTGACAAATGAGGAATTGAACATTTGAGGAAAGTTTAATTGGGTGTGCATCCTATAATCTACATTACATCTATGGGAAATAAATATTGACTGGTTCATTTGCACATAAATAAGTGAACGGAGGTACAACATTTGACAGGAATAGTTCTAACTGACTTACATCTATCCACAGGAATTACCAGACCTTTACACAGAGGGGCAGAAAATGTGACAATGATGAGGATAATGATGAGGAGGAGGAGGAGAAGGGTATTGATGACATTGATGGCCCCTCATCTCCCAAACATCCCCATTCCACACACACACACACACACACACACACATACACATACACATACACACACACACACTACCTCCCTTCCTCTGAGGTCACAGCCCTCCATTCATCAGTTGCTTTCTGAGTGTGCTTACCAGGTGCAGATGTCACTAAATATAGAGCCGGCTAAGGAAGGAAAAGGCCCCTCTGTGTGTGGTGTGTGTATGTGTGTGTGTGTGTGTGTGTTTGTGTGTGTTTGTGAGCGTACACCACTTTTTGTTTGGTTGGTTATTTTGGTTGCTTAATCCGCATTAGTGTGGGGGATGCTGTGCACTGCTTTTATTCCTCTCTCCCTGTTTGTCTCACTAAGTGTGTCTACGTGTGTACTGATGTGTGTGTGTGTGTGTGTGTGTGTGTGTGCATGGGGGGGGTCATAGGTTGAAGGAAGGGCATGTAAGAGCGATGCACTCTTTATCAGTGATGGGAACAAGTGTGTGGGTGTCTACTTTTGCGAATGCGCCTCAAAAATCAACCGACATATCTCATATCTGTAAGCAGATCGTAAAGAACTGTGCACATAATGTACGAGCCGAGGTCAGTGGGAACATTAGCTTATGTGAAGTCTCGCGTAGCCACACCTCCGGCTCAAACGACGGAGGTCTGGAGAAATTCTCGTCATGAAACGCGGGATAAAAAGACCTTGAAAGTTTGAAATAGGATAGAAGTAGGATTCTCGCACAATACCCCCGAAACGGCACTTTTGGTTTGTTTTTCTGAGCGGGTAGAACAAGTTCCCAGCGTTACCTACCACTCTGGCTAGTTATTGTATTGTTATTGTAGCGATCCCAATATAAGGAAAGCAACTGTCCATGCCACGGATTAATCAACAAGACAATAGTTTTCATTTAGAAACCAAAATAGGCCAGAAAGTAGCCATAGCCCATACCGTTATCACATTTGTTTCACTAGCTAGCTAACTGTAGCTACTTCCTTGTTGTTCCTATGACAGTCAACAAGTCAGCACCAGGCTCTGCCCTAACTAAATTTGACTGGTTTGAATTACAATAGCCAATAGCATCACAGCCCTTTTCTAACCAACTGTGTTTAAATTTTTCCAGACCTCTGTCGTTTGAGGTCTGGTTACATGAGATTATCTTATATATATATACTGTATACTGTATATACTGTATATTAGTCTTGTTTAGTTCAACTGAGTACAGTTCAGAACAGCTCAATCCAGCTCAATACAGTTCAGGCTGGATAGGTTCAGATGAATTTAGTTCAGTTCAGGTCTGATCTCTTCAATTCAGATTTGCTCAAGTTTAGTTTAGTTTAGTCTTTGCTTATTCAGTTAATCTCAGCTCACTTTGGCTCAGCTCCACTCTGGAGGGCCATTATACAGTAGCTGCCACACCATACACTTAAGTTGACACAGAGATGCTGTGGTGGTCTGAGGCAGAAGTGACTCATGCAGGGATATATGAGCCAATATAGTGTGTGTGGAGGTGGGAAGGAATTGGCTGTATCAAACTATTTGGAAAGAAGGCTCAAGGTAACAATTACACAATGGAATCGTGCATGTCCTATGTTTGTAAACTATGTGCGGATGAAATTTTAACATCCCCTGTTAGTATATCTGGGTATTTTATTGTTATTTTATGCCTCAACACAGTAGAGTATTACATGGTGGCTTTAAATGCTTGTTGTTACTTCATCTACCCAGACTTCATTAGCAACTCCAGGTCAGCTACTGCAAACATCACATGGTCTTCATCATGTGGCAAACTGCTAGCATTAGTGTGTTTGTGTGTGTGTGTGTGTGTGCGTGTATGTGTGTGTGTGTGTGCATACCTTTGTACATATAGAACAAGGAGTCAAATCGGAGCATATTCATAATATGTATGCACATTTATAAAGAAAATACACTCACAGACACATACACTCATATAACCACTCCCGCCCATACACAGACACACCCACACACACACACACACACACATGCAAATTAAATTGCAGTATTTAATTCAATTGAGCAGTTTTTCCCTCCATCCAGCCTCTTCCGCCCTAATGCATCTGTAGCATGTTGTGTGTGTGTGTGCGTGTCTGTGTGTGTGTGTGTGTGTGTGTGTGTGTGTGTGTGTGTGTGTGCTGGGGGCAGGTATAACAATATTTGTGTGTGCCAAATGTCCTTAAAAGCACAGTGAATTTTCAAAATGCGCTTCTAAGAACATTTTGCTTAAGTGGTTATGATTTAGTTGGAGAATTAGTGTGTGTGTGTGTGTGTGTGTGTGTGTGTGTGTGTGTGACAGTCCCCTGTGATCCCGGCTGGCCCAAAAATAAAGGCCCCTCAACAAGTGATGAGTCCTAGTGTCCACACCTGCCATCTTTGCTAGGGCAATTACACAACCACACACACACACACACACACACACACACACACACACACACACACAGGACCGTCAAGGCTGAAGTGAAAGCACATGACATTGCTGAACTCTCTGGCCCAGAACCACTGTAGACACCGTATGTACACACACACACACACACACACACACACACACACCCACGGTGGGTCCTGTTTCCCCTTCTTTTTCACTCTCCATTTTCTTTTCTAGCACTCATTTTTCATCCATCTGACCATGACAAAGCTCAGCCCTGTTTGAACTACGGGAGAGAAGGAGGAGGGGGGGGGGGGGGTGAAAGAGTGCCGGAGAGAGGGAGAGAGAGAGAGCAAGAAAGAGAAGAGAGTAAGGGAGAGAGAGAGAGACAGAGAGAGAGAGAGAGAGAGAAAGAGCAAGAAAGAGAAGTAGTAAAAAATCAAGACAGGGCGCAAAAGAATGAGACAAACAGCAAGAGTAACAGAGACAGTGAGAGTGACAGAGCGAGAAAAAGTGAAAGAGAGAGAGAAAGAGAGAGAGAGAGAGAGAGAGAAAGAGAGAGAGAGAGAACAGGGAGCACATTGTGTTTTATCTCTGTTCTCAGTGACAGAGAGCACACGGCTTCTGTGGAGTGACACACAGCAGAGCCTTCTGAGAGCCCTCACACACACACACACACACACACACACACACACAGAAATTACACTTAAAAAGACAAAGTCCATGTGCAATGGAATTGATACTTGTTACAGTTGATGTGTTACAGTCAAATTACAGTAAACAAATGCACACATTAAAAAACGACAAAGAAACACACACAAAAACACAAAACACACAAGAAAAGAAGCAGGAAAGATGCAGGAAATATGCATACACACATTCAGGCCCTAGAGAATAGCTTTATACAGCTGGCTTGACTCCTGCTACTAATGCACTGGCTGTACTTCAAACAAACCAGACACACACACACACACACACACACACACACACACACCTCCTGTCGGCAGCCACTCATGCCTGTCCTTCTGTTTAGCCATGTCTGTCTCTGCCTAATTTGTCCCTGTTGAATAAATGATGCTGCAGCATTGTCCAGAGGCCAGCTATGGTGAAACACACACACACACACACACACACACACACACACACACACACACACACCACACAATGTGTTAGCTACTTCGCCTCCAACACAGCCACTCCATCCTGTCAAATGAACTACCAAGAATTCAGTTAGTTGTACAGTAGGAACAGTGTTGGCGAAAGCAGTGACTGCAGCAGTTTCATGAGCAAAACCTTTAACAGTGATATTTCACTTTGGTACGACATTTGCATTTTTCAAAACGTTTACATGTGGGAACATTTTTAGCTGTCAACCTTTGACATTGACATCCCTTGAGTGTTCATTCTTCATCATCAGGATTCAGGCTTTTTTTCAGACTCTCTTCTTCTTCTTTCTGGCTATCTTTATTAATGCAAACAAGCAAAATAAAGACTGCAACTACAAAACACTGAAAAGAGATTAGAGTATAATTTTGGTCAGTCTAGTTTAGTTGGTACATGTAGTAGGAGTAGGAGTTAAAAAAAAGTTAGGAACTGACATCGCAATTTATTGCCAGGGATTAGTGTTGCTTGCTCAAGCTCATATCAAGATAAATTATTCAAAACTATACATGCTATACTGAAGTGAAATATCATTTAAAGGGGATACCACTGAATTTCATTATTCAAATATAATCTACCCTGAGAACATTTCCGTCTGCATCTATAAAAATCCAACAGGCTCGCATTGATTGTCAATGGCTCAGCTCCAGGCTGTATGTCTTGATGCCATAACAGAACAGAGGCTTGGTTCTCTGGTTCTTCGCCTTGAGAGAGAGATGTTCATATTCACAAATGCTGACTGGACTATCCTCAGTCGTAGCGATATCGTACTGGAGTCCCTAACCTGAGTTATTGCCCTTTAAAGGAATACATTCAACAGCCATGCACCGTGACACTACTGGTAGCTAACAGTATGATAACAGGCCTGAATAAATTAAAGGGGAAAACCCCCATATCGTCTAGGCAACTCCAATCAATATTTGTGAACATGAACATATTTCTCTCCTGCCAATAATGTAGAGCGTTATAACTGGGCTGCCAATGAGCAGCTCCACCCACTCACTAGCCCAGACAGTATAGAGAGAGAGAGAAAAAGCGGGAGAGACAGAAGGATAGAGAGGTGAAGACAGAAAGAGAGAGACAGCGGAAGAGAGAGAGAAAGAGCAACAGACACCTCTGAGCTACTGTGATAGAGGAAAAGCTGTTGGAAGGGTAGATTAGATCATGGTTTCCCAAACTTTCACATTTCAAGGACCCGCCAAACAAATCCGCATCAAACCGCAGCCCCTTGTTTGATAAGATTGTGTCCCATTATACTCCATTTAGAAGATTTCTGTTGCTAGAGCTGACTTAGAAAAGAATTACATGACTGTTCATGTTATAGTTTGGGAGATAACAGTGGAGAGGATGAAATCTTAGATCAGTGTAATCACTCTTCTTCATTCTCTCCTTATAGCCTACTAACCTTTAGAGAGAAATGAAGGTTTCATTTTGCTAAGGACCCACTAGAACCCTTTCAAGGACCCTTACGGGGCCCCGGACTCCAATTTGTATAAGAATTATCTTCTCATGAGTGTGTGTGTGAGTGTGTGTGCATGCAGGAGGTTATCTCTGCGTGTACTCATTCATACACCCCTTCCAAACATGCATCTGTGCATGTATGTGTTTGTCTGTGTGTGCTACATAACAAAAAACAACAAAAAATATCAGGTCAAACGCTTAGTGAATAAGCTCAGAGATTATCAGGCTTTCCTTGTTGTCCTGCACAGAAAGAGCTGTGTGCATTAACCACAGGAAGGGAAGAGAGAGGGCATGAATGGAGGAGAGACGAGTGCATTAACCTATAACTGACTCATAGCAGGGCTGATGGCACGCATTTACCATGTGAGAGGAGGAGGAGGAGGACGGGGATGAGAGATGGAGGGAGCAGAAGGATAAATGGAGATTTGGATAAAAGCCGAACAGGCAGGCAGGCAGATAGAGAGAGAGAGAGGGACAGATAGATAGAACAAGTCAAAATGTTTGTGGGCGGCGCACCGCTAAAAAGAGACATCAAACTTCCCAAAGTGAGATTACAGTTCACTTTCCGTTTCACCAGGCGGACCTTACTGCTTTTTGGAGTATGAGTAGCTGTTTGTAACCGAATTAGAAAGATGGCTGGTGAAATACATGTGAGGGAGGAATGTGCTCTCCGTCTTCATCTCTTCAATAATACTCTTCCTTCTCTCTCTTTATCGCACTTTCACTCTCAGCATGAGTGGACAAGAGTGGAAGAAGCCGCCCACACACCCATCTGCTTCTACTATATGTACCTACACACCCACACACACATACGCATGGGCACACACACACACACACACACACACACACACAGTCAAACTACAATAAAATATTAGCATTAAAGATGAATTTGTGTTAAAGTTTACGTATGGTACAATGACAAGAAAGTAACTTTGTGTTTGTCTTTTCTATTGAGCAGACATAACGCATCATACCACACACGCACACACACACACACACACACAGGCAGACACAGACTCACCACCCTATATTATGACTTGCTCTCCATGAAGGAAAGTCTTGGTCCATTTCCAGTTCTCTCCTGTACTGTGATCTGCAGGAACCTGAGGCTATGTCTCTGTAAAAACCCCAATATGTGTCCGGATTATCTTACACTACACACATATCATATTGTCTTCTCCCTGCACTAACTCAACACATACCTGAACCATTAGCTAAACATTAGCTGTTCTTAAAGATTACTATTATGGCAATTATGGATTATAGATAGCATACTGTGGAGAGTGATAGGGAAATGGGAGAGAGACAGGCTGGAGAAGGCCATGAACCAGCCTTGAACCCACTACATTACAGCCACATGACTTACACCTACTACTGCCTAAGTACTACCAACTATATTGTTGAATTGAGTTGATTTTGAATGAATTGAGTCATCAAGATGCCTACATCTGGCTTGGACAAAGTGATAGTAGAATACATCTAAAAATATCTGAAATACTTCCACAAGCACATGGTTTAGCTTATCTCCAAATCAATTTCTCAGTATCCGTGTGGTTTAATTGAAAGCGCTGCAAAATGTTTGACAATCTGGAGCCATTTTCAAATACGTTTTTTGCTGGGGTCTTGACCAATCACCAGAAATCTTATTCCGATTAACAAACTGGATATATTTTTAAGGCCTAAAGAACCATATACATCCAGTTAGGCGCTTTCTTGAGGTTTTAATTCAGATAATTCAGGTGGAACATTGTCTTTTTGAGCATGCACACCTTCATAAAAGTTCAGTAGCAGTCAACCTCCATTTGCTGCCCTTGGGATCCACTGTCACCACCAGCGTTCAGGCTTTAATCCCAGCGCTTTCACAAATGCAAACATGGACGATTTCTGATTGAAAAGTATGACCCGAGACATGAAAGTAGCTTAATTTTGCAATGGCAGTGGCTACAGGTCCCCAGAATGGCCACAATTAAGGGGCGACTACTTATGAACCTTTGTAGAGGTGCTAAAGGGTGAAAATACTGCTATAGGAAAATATTACTTTATGGTCAAGAAATTAAAGAAAACGCCTGCACTTTCTGTTGCCATTTTCAACATTTAAATGATATAAGACAATGTATAAATGTTGTTTATCGGATGAGAAGGGTGCAAAGGACAGCTCTTTTTTTCCTTTTTCCACAGAGGCCTATTCAAAGACACTATGAAAAGGGGAGTAAAGCAACTGGAAACATTAACGTCACATGTTGTCAACTGAAGCTTAATGACCTCAGCTTCATTTTAACCTAATCACACACTGCTAGCTGAGACACATTCCTCAGAACACACACACACACACACACAAAAGAAAGAAACAGCATGCTGTGAGCGGTGTCTAGTGTGTGTCTGTGAATGTGTGTGTGTCTGTGTGTGTGTGTGTGTTTCCAAGAGCTGTTACAGTATCACATGAGCTTTAGTCAAACTAGAATCATGTGCTTGCATGCAGTGACCTACAGTATCCTCAAAGAGACCTAAAGCTATTGCCATCACAGATTCCCACTGACACAAAGGCACAGGAAAGCTAAACGTATGTGGCAGAGAAGCAGATTTCTACACCGTCGCACCATGGAAATGATCATTTGCTGATTGGGCAGCGTTTGGTGGTTAATGTGGTAGATAATAGGCATACTTTCTGAGGGATAATGATTTTTTTAGTTCAGTAAGCTAACATAACATGCCTTTTGGTGGACACTTTAATCCAAAGCACCTTTTAGTACCATAAGTGCATACTTTTTTTTTTTTTTTTTAGCATGGGTGGCCCCACTGGGAATAAAAACCATTAACCCTGACAGTGTTAAAGCCATACCCAGACCCACAGAGCTACAGAGGATCACAGCTTGCTAGCTTTCTTACTATCTTACAGCTATCTTTACAGTATTTCTTGTAACACTAACTGCAGACACTGTTGGTTCTACACACTCCCATCTTAAATCTGCCAGTACACAGATCAGATAAAAAGACTGTCCTATTGTTTTTGTGCAGTTTCGTTGCCTTTTCACTAAATGTGGCAGTGAGAAATGTCACCTGCATACTTTTCAATGTTTATTTTGTGTCAGGTGGGGGTGCTGGAGGTTCAGATTGGCAATCATAATGAGTCAGATGGGTCCTAAAAAGTCCCAAAAAAGGTGATGAATGGGGGCCTGTGCTTGTAAGATAAGATAAGATAAGATAAGATAAGATAAGATCAACTTTATTGTCATCCCATCAGTATACAAAGGAAAAAAATGGTGTTTCTCCTGGCCCCCGGTGCAAAAAAAAGACTACACAGTGCAAAACAAGAAACAACAGACAACACAGTGCAATAAACAAGACAAAACAGTGCAAAAGCATAGTGCAAAAAAACACGTAGTGCAACAGAAAAGTAAATACACAATACACAATACAAGCAGTGTGTGTGTGTATGTGTATGTTTGTGCCTGCAGGCATCCAAACCCATGTGACTGGATACATGAGAGCACCGGCCAACACCAAGGCAGTCCACAGGTACAGTAAGTGAATAACAAACTGCCATGCTGCTCCCATGAGCAAGCCAAGCCACAACAGCAAATTTCACCAGGTTGCGCCATTTAGATTATCTACAAATAGTGCACCTTCGGTTATTTACCAATGTTTTTAATACCCACGTTTTCAGATTGTTGACTTTTTAACCGCATGCTGTTGGAGGTGTAGGTTTTGGATCACACAACAGAGTTAAAGCTACGAACGAGATAAATCACAGTCTCGACAGTTAGCTATAATGGTGAGTCAATAAACTTTTGCTGTAACAGTTTGCATTGACTGAAGCTGTTATGTGTTGAACTAAAGGTCATCTAGTTTGTCAGTTTATCTCACTGCACCACTAGCAGTGCACTGTGCATTGACAACTCTTTGATGTCATTGTGAAGGAAAAGTAGATGGTGTGATTATTTTTGCAATCTGCATTCTGTTTTATGTCACAGTAATACATCGCAGGTCTACCTAGACTATAGCTTGCTAGGACAATGCCTGGAGACACACAGCCTAATGTGGTACACATTAGGGCCACGGACCCCATTTGATGAGATTTTGTCACTCAGACTCAAATCTGAGAATATTTTTATTGTTAGATATGATTTTGTCCAGAATTTCATGACCATCTGTATTGCAGGTAGAGAGATAACAGTGAAACTATGATCAAAACAGTCATTCTTCTACATTCTCTATTTGTGTTAACTTCTTGTAAATGAAATAATGCTGATGTTTAACAATTCATCAATTTGCTGAGGACCCCCTGGAACCCCCTCAAGGACCCCTGGTGGTCCACGGACCCCACGTTGAGAACCACTGCACTAAATGACTGGCATTCAAAGATTTTTTTTGTCTTGCATCGTAGAGGCACACACCCTTGATGCTGAGGTAGATTTGGGGAAAATACACTATCCGAGTTCTAACATTATGTAGCCTAAACCCCCAGGCGCACGAAAACATGGCCTCTGGTGCTACTACAACACAAGAGAAACCTTGGCTATAATGTCCCCAGCCTAAGGAAATAGTTTAACCAAGAAACTGTACACAGTATAACATATCAACTGTGTAACACTTCCACAAAAACAGAAAAACAGATGGCATGGAGCACTATCCACTTGGTTTTTGTATAATTCTAGCCCATTAGCATTTATCAGAAAGGCTGTTCAGCACATGTCTGTTGTGTGTGTGTTTGTATGTGTGTGTGTGTGCGTGTTATCTCCAAGCTTGAAAAGTTACACCGCTGTATTTGAATGTGTGTGTCTGTGCGTGTGTCCGCCTGTCTGTGTGCGTAAGTGTGTGTACATGTACATTTTTGAGTGTACATGTGTGTGTGTGTGTGTGTGTGTGTATGTGTAGGGAGAATGACAGGGTGTTTTCTCTTCTCTCATCCTGTTTGTGAGGAAATGGAGAGGGCTCCTTCTAAGTTTAATTCTGCCGTGTAGAGCATACCGATGATTTACGTTTAGTGGCATACCACAGCAGCTTGGCCCCTATGCTTTAACTGATGCTTTTAAAACTCTATTAGAAATGTTACATAAGCTATGTAGTATTTATGCATTTGTATATCAATACTCTAAGGCAGTATATGTCTGTACACACTGTATGTCTGTCTGTCAACCCATATTGGGATTTGTTTTGTTTTTTTTGGCACACACGTTAATTTTTTGAGAAAAGCAAATAAAATATATATTATAAATACTCTAAGGTAATGATTCTTTATTCTTTATTCTTTATTTGATCTACAATACATGCTCCCCTAAGGAAATGCCTATGTCTAGGGGGGGTCTGTAGCCACCCAGCAGTTCAATATCTTGCTCAGCGGCACTCTTACAGGTCGGTGGGCAATACGCCTTCATCTCGATGCTGGGATCAAACCAGCAACCGATTTTCTTGGCTAATTACTGTGGAGTGCGCAGGCTGCCAAGGCCCTCTAACTTCAGCACCTCGGACAGAGAGTTTCCTCCCAGAAGGAATCGAGGTGAGGTGATCGGTAACCAGTATTCCCAGTCACAGCTGCTTCGGGGGTTTGGAGATGAGATGGATCACTCATTAACCCATCTACCTGCTGATCAGAGTCTCTACTCATCCTCTGAGTTGGGAACTCTCCTCTGGAAGGCAGTTAAGTGGAGCTCGTGTGGCTCCACTGGCCACGAAATGAGGAATGGGATTTTTGATTTGCTGATGATTGCTTGCTGAAGTACATCCAATGCTATCTTTCCAAGATTTAGAAAGATTAATCTACTCTTTTGTCTTCTGTCCTGATTACTGTAATACCTTGTTCACATGCCTCAGGCAAGTCACCATTGCCAAATTACAATTACTTCAATAATAATAATAATTACTCCAGTATTGGCCTCGTAAACCCTCTGGCTTCATATATTAGGGAATTGTTCACTGTCAGGACACTTAGGTCCTTGGACCGTGGATCCGCCTCCTAGGTTCTGCAAATGCAGTTGAGTGTTTTCAACAATGTCTGAAAACTCACCTTTTTATATCGGCTTTCCACTGATGTTACTGTCTAACATGTCAGTGTCCCTTTTAATTCTGTTAAGCTTTTAAGCTTCTTTTTTTGCTGCTCCTCTCTTTTGTAAAGCACTTTGTAACTCCGGCTTTAAAAGGTGCTACATCAATAAAGATTTACATATTTACTTTACTTGCTGGACCTAGAATTGTGAGTTGCGTGTTGAATGGACCACTTGAAAGGCCATTTGGGAAATGTATGTTTGGAGTGTGAGGCACTGAATGAATGGACAAGTGGCTTGCCCTTTCTCCACTATAACTGTTTGTCCCCCCCCCTTCTTGTTTTCTGTTTCCCCATGCCATCACTCAGAACTCAGGACACACGCCAGGAAGAAACTAATCCAGGAAGAAACTAGTGACGGGTTCTCACTAGTAACTTTGATCCCGACTGTAGGCCCGACTTTGACATCCCAACTGGATTTCAAGATGAGGATAGCTAATCTTACAGTGTGAGAGCGGTTAAGGACTCGGTTTCTTGCCTCCCGATCATATTACCAACCAGTTGGTGCCACTGACAGCATTTCCAAGACTGAACATTTGGACAAAACAATACAAATCTCTGCCAGGCTAGTAATAATCAATGAGAGTAAAGCTTGAGATGGAAAAAAATACAGAAAGGAATATCTCATAGTAATGCAATTTGCCAGATTTGACTGGTGCGGGACTGGGACTGCTGTCAGTGTTGTGATTAGGACAACAAACCAGGAAGTAATCGAAGAAAAAGCAAGAAAACAAGAATCAGGAATCTCCGTGAGAAATGAATGGGAGCTGCATGCCAAAAAAACAACTCCTGAAAACCTGAAAAATGACACCTTTGATAGAACAACAGCAACTCTTTTGCCATTCATGAAATATGGCATTTCCATGGCTGTGTAAGGAGATTGCTTTGTTTCTGCTAAGCGGTAGTGACAGGAGCAGCAGGAGACGCAGAGAAGCTCATTTCACTGGCAGCTTTTTCTTCCACTCGCATTCCTTAAATAGCTGTGACTATATAAGCTAAATACATGGATAGGACATCAGATAAATGAATGATAACATAAGCTACATGGGGCGGGGGGGTACCTGAGGAGCAATCCCTCTCAGTCTCTGTCCCTCTTCCCTTCTTTCTCTGGGAAGTAAACTTGGAGAGTGAAAACAGGAAGTAGAGCCTACCGTGTGACTCAAACACACCGCCCCTATTTTTAGATGCGCACACACACACACACACACACACACACACACACAAACGCAGCCCTGCCCCCGTTTCCTTCGGTCCACAGAGAGGACAGTGAGGAGCACCCCTCCACTACGGCCCACAGGGAAACAGGGTCAAGAAGAGAGCGAGCCTGTGCTGTTCCTCTTTTCTGTCTGTAGAAGAGTTCATACTGGCCTAGGACGCCAAACTGGATGGTAATAGAATGAACTGAGCTGAAATATGTCCTGTTTAAGTGTCCTTGAGTAAGTGAACCACTAGCAGGTCCAGGGGCTAAAGGCTGCTCCTGCTCTCTGCCCCCTCTGGTGCAAGGCAAGGCATATATCTAAGTCTCAGAGGTCTATGCAAAGAAACAATGGCAATGGAGTGCTATAAATTCCCACACAGAGAGCAATTTGTGTACTGAGGAGGGCTGGGGGGGGAGGGGGGGGGGGGGGGGGTCCCCTTATTAGCACAAAACCTGTAACTAACTTGTCGATGCTGAACCTCCCTGTCTTTCTGTCTCAGTAGGTCATTGCTCTGCATCTTGACTGTCAGCTACAGCAGCTGAACCACGAGCGTTGACGCTTTCAACCACAGGCTAACCACACAGCAATCTGGCTTTGTCACAGTTGCAACACCACACAAACAAACTGTGGCAACCACTGCAGAAATAAGCACACTCGCAAAGAGGCTTGGCATATGTTGGTTTCAAGTGTTTCTTCTGATCAATCGTGTAGCAGATATGCCACATTATTCCATTTTGACCCAAGTCTGTTGACTGCAGGCTGGTGAGATAAGACTTCATGTATTTGAAACTGTGCCAACAATGTAGGCTACTTAAAGTAACACAGTATGCGTTGTCCTGAACTAGACATGTATGTGGTCAAAAATGTGTTGAAACATTAAGAGGACATTCATCTGTTTTAGCATGCTTATAGGCCTACATGTTGATCAATTAATGAATGAATGAATCAATCAATTTTGAAGACAAAGGACACATTGTGGGCTATATCACTGTCCTTGAGGTACAGTTTTGTGTGTGTGTGTGTGTGTGTGTGTGTGTGTGTGTGTGTGTGTGTGTGTGTGTGCTATTGAAAACAACTAAGAAGTCCCATATCGCAGAATGTCACAACATCTTTAACAACTAACACAAACAACCACTGTTGTTGAGAGAATGTACCCCAGGAAAGTATGAAGAAGAGGAGGGCAGAGCAAGAGCGATTCTAAAAGGACCATCAGACAAGAATATCTGTGTAAATGATCCTGCACAAAGAGGTAGGGTGGCTGCTCAAGACCCTCTTGTTCTTTGAAAGCATCCACCCTGCTGAAGTGTCCTTGAGCAAGACACTGAATCCCTCCCAGCTCCAGGGCTGCTGTTCTGCAGCTGATCCTGTGCTCTGAACACCCAGGAGGGGGGCAAGCCAAAAGAGAATTTCACAACAAGCATCAGTGAAGAGTCATATTATTATTGTATACTTACATATATATAAAAAAAAACTAAAAAAAAACGAGTGAGGCAGTGAAGAGCGAAGTTAAGTGGATTTGTACACTCAAGCCATAAAATCAGCCTGGGCACTTACATCACTTAGACCTTTGACACACTTCAATGAAGAAGATAGTGACATGATATTACATTATATATGACATCATATTCAGACTACAAGTGAAAATGTGGCTTTTCCCACCTCCATTTCAGTTGTTGTCGACCTCTTTAAATGCATATTATAAAAAATTAATGCATAAATTCAACTTACATCAGACACAAAATTCAAAGCCATAACTAATTATTGATTTCAGAAATGTGCATACAGCCTGCAGTGATCATACAGGAGAAGACTGCAAAACATTGCGCCGCTGGCCAAGGACTAAGTTGCATTAATTGTGAGGGGAAAAAGCTGCAATCATAGGTAAATTTCATTAGATTTGAATGAAATTGTTATCTTATTTTTGTTTGACAGGGTTTTTAAACATTTTAGCCAATTCTCAAGGCGAACCTGAGCTCACTAGCCTCCACACAATGGCTGAGACCCGGTGTAATTCTCAGTAGTATAAGAGTAGTCTAGTCTACAGCAGTACAATTAGCCCGAGGCTGAAAGGCAGTCTTATTGCCAGAAAACTTTTGGCAACCTGAACCCCTGGCCTGCCCCATTTGGCACAGTGACTCAGAATCAATGTAAGGTGGTACAACAACTAGAAAGCATTGCTCAGATCACACTTGTAACACCAAACCCACAACGCTGAGAGAGGGAGGAAGACGGAGGAAGAGCGAGAGTACAAGATGGAGAGAGAGAGAAATTACGAGAGGAGAAGCGGCAGAGAGACAGAGAGACAGACAGAGGAAAAGAGGCAGAGAGAGAGAGATAGAAGTATCTATATCAGTGTATTGTTTGCTACACTGTTTTCACCGTTGTCTCATAAAAGACCAATTATGTGAAGTAGCACTTTTCACCTCTGTGGGAGAATGAGTGATATGTGTCCACTGTCTAGTACGTGTGTGTGCATGGTCCACTTTGTCTAGTGAACGTTAACTGAAGATAAATACTGTATGAGTAGTACTATGACTAAAATATCACTGGTTTAAGTAAATGATCTCTATTCTGCAATTTGTTTCGTCACGCCTGTCATATTAATCACATAGAGTATGGTACAGCATGTTGAAATTAACGACTATTAGTATTCGCTTTAGGTAAAATACTCTCACAGAAACAGTGACACTTTGCATCTGTAATGTCACCCATAACATGTCTGTTTTTCTCTGACTATACAGTGTGTATGCGTGTAACGGAGAGAAGAAGACAAATTGAGCGTGAGAAAGGGGAGAGAGAGAGACAGATAGTGAGATAGGGGGCGAGAGAGAGAGAGAGAGAGAGAGAGAGAGGGAGAGAGAGAGAGAGGGGGAGAGACCGCATATGTGGTCACTGTTGGACAGGAGTGGTTGAGACAGAGATCCACTTCCTCCTTCAATGTGAAATTGTCTCATAGACCACATTATTTCCACAAATTCACTGACACAGCCCCTTATTTCTCATGTCTAGATGAACAGAATAAGTTGAGAATATTGATGTGTGTGTGAAGCAGTTACAGTAATACGGCCGCCCAGTACGTCGTTATGTGCCACAACCTGAGACAATGAGTAAAGAAAAGAAAAAAAATGTTTGCATATATATATACAGTATATCTGCATATTCCACTGCTACATTTTCTTTTATTTGATATCTTTTACTGTATTTTCTGTTCTACTATACTCTCAATGGTAGACTCTTCTATACTTCATATTTACATAAATATATTAGGCTATATATTCTATATAAACTATAGATTGTTATTATTACAACTATTATTATTGCTATTATTCTGATTGTTTTTATTGGACTGTTTTATTATCTTTAACAATGTTATCATTATTGATTACTGCCAAAGCTTTGGCAATATATACTGAATTGTACCACTCATTGAATGGAACTGACTAGAATATACAGTAATTGAATTGAACTGAATTGAATTGAACTGAATTGAACTGAATTGAGAGAGAGGGAGAGCAAGAGAGAGAGAGAGAGAGAGAGAGAGAGAGAGTGAGAGATGAACAGAGAGAGAGAGGAATATAGGGATAGACCTATACCTCAACATTGGCTGAGTCATGTTACCATGGTTTCAGAAGAGGAAGTTTCATGCTGCCACTGCAAACCAAAACAGATATCTCTCTCTCTCTCTGTCTCTCTCTCTCTCTGTCTCTCTCTATCCCTTTTATTTACAGTGTCTTTGCCCCATTTCACATGACATTTAATCCTGGGTTAACTGCATTTTAAACACTTTGCAGCCTAAGAGCTAAATGGGCTCTTAGCCCTGGACTAACTAAAAAAGAAGATTAGGCCGATTTCAGCCCAGGCCTTGCTTGGAGTTACTTGGTGTTAGTCCTGACCCTGCAGGGTTGATCGTAGCCCTATGCTGACTTGTACATTGTCAGAAGGGTCTAAATAAGTCTTAGGGCAACTCTCACCATGCGGGCCAATGATTACCCTAAACAGAAAATACGCAGTGGAAAATCCACTTTTGACATTGTTTTGTGTAATGCCATTTCAGTATGTATTATTACGACAGCAATATTATTGAATTGAGTGTCTACCAAAGTACAAGACATGGCTAACTAATACAGTAGAATAAAGCTTGATGGGTTTCAATAATGACAGTGTGGACTCCTGACAAGACAGAGGCACATATAGAGATCTACAGTCTGTCTCTCCAATTATGTAAACACTTACATTATTGCATTCATACACGCACGCACACTCGTTGCAAGTTAAACACACATGCAAGCAGATACACATGCACACAAAAGCACACACACCGAAATTTGTAAAAATTTGCGCGCATACACATACACACTTTTGATGTTGTCATCAATAACTGTCCAAACAGACATGCTGCAAGGTGTTAATGAGCGCGATATGTTGACACTATGTCAACATATCTGACACTCAAGCTTTTACAACAATCAAGAGAATATCAATGTGCCTGCTTCATATATGTATGCTTGCCATTTAGGTCTTGGAGAGCTGTTATGACAGAAAACTGTTGGAAATATGACAACTTCATTACAACAACCCTAACCCTGACCCTGCATTACGTCCCGCTCCAATATCCTTTTTAAATCAGGAAATACAACACATTAAGGAAGCAAAATACTACTAAAAATGCAGTTTCATTGTGACTGTAAGAGTGTAATGATTAAGAACTTATAGTTTGCAGCGATTTCATATGAAAAATCTTCAGAGATCGAATCAGTGTGAGGGACTTGTGGAGGCTCCTCTGAGGCCTAGAGAGACTAAGGGTGGAGAGAGGCTGCTGCTGCTGCTGCCTGGGTGACACCAAACACTACACACACACACCCCTCCCCCCTCCCTCCCCCGACCCGCCCCCCCTCGCCCCCCCGCTTCACTCATTCAGCCATGCAAACATAGACCGATTAATTCAACGCCCTCTCCCTCTCTTTCTTGTCTGCCTGTCTCCCTCCCCTCACTCACTGCTGGTTGTGTACTAAATCAAACACTTTCTTTCTCTCTGTCCTTCTCGCCTCTCCCCGCCTCTCTCTTTAATGACAAGTTCTAACAAGGCCACTGCCTACACACAAAATCACTGTTCAGAGGAGACGCTGAATTCCTGATAAAATTAGAAATCTGATCTCCTTTTGATGTCTAGTGTGTGTCAGTCATTGGATTTTTGCTCTCGTTTTGCATTTGTCTCTGGGTACTTACAATACACGGTTTTGTTTTGCGTGTATGCTGGACCGATTTGTTGTCTCTTGAATTTTATATATTTGTTTGTCTTTTTTGACTTGGAAACACATTTTTTTAAAATATGGTGCCGATTTGGTTATGTAGTAATGAACAACTCTGCTGTTTCTTAATAGTTTAGTCATTAAAGCTGGGTTTCTTCAGTTTTTTAGTAGCAGTAAATCCTTTTTTTAAGGATTAGGATTTAGGATTAGGAATTTAGTATTTTATACAGTATGTGGTAGATAGTGGTGTAGGGATATGATACATTGGCTCCTGAGTTTCATGGCCTTTGTTGGTCTAAGGTTGAGTTAATTTCTTCTGTGTTTTTCCCCATCCTAACTCCCCCAAACTGTTAAAATGTTTGTAAAGAGTCTAATCTCAGAGATGCTTTCAAGACTATAAAGCTATATATAGTAATAAATGTAGTAATAGTTTACAAATGAGAGTAAAAGATGATCTGAAAGCACACTAAAAGTGGACTAACAAAGCAGGACGCAGCAGTCAATGCCCACCTAACAGTGGAAAGCATCCCAGTGTGGACAAACTGATGAAAATGGTGGGTGCCAGTTGAACAGCGGGACGGTCCAGAATGACCAAATGATGTCAATTCAGGAAGTCGTCTGTGTGCCCCCAGATCATTTTGCGCAATCCATTACACAACAATTTTCATATCACTACATGTTGTTCCTCATGCCTGCTTGGATAATGACCTCATATTTCTGGGATGTGGATTAAGTTGATGTTGATTAGTGTGTGTGTGTGCGTGTGTGTGTGTGCGTGCGTGCGTGCGTGCGTGTGTGTGTGTTGTACACAGCCTGTAGGTGTGTTTTGGTTGACTAACAGTGTGACCGGCTGGGCTGGTATGATTTTCTGGTGTTGCAAAGGGTGATTCTTGACAGGCCTTGTAGAGGCTTGCAGGAGAAGAGCAGTGTGCTCTCCCAACACACACACAACATGGAAAACTACCAATGCTGCAGTACACACACACACACACACACACTCACACAACCCAGTCAAGCAGAACACACCTACAGGCTGGCATGCATACACACACACACACACACACACACACACACACACACACACAGCCCAGCCGGCCACACTGTTAGTCAACCAAAGTACACCTACAGGCTGATACTCACACACACACACAGACACAGACACACACATGCTCACACACACACAAATATACCCAAAACACAGTTATTCACTCGCCTTAAAGGAACATCTTGACATTTTGAATTTAAGTCTGAAGGTTTTTTTGTTTTTTTTACCAAGCACTAGTCACAACGTGGGGGAAAGGTTTCTGTTCACACCCTCATGTTAACTGAAAAATGGCTTTTTAGACTTTCCCATCAAAAATAATTGATGCTGCTAGCTGCATGCTAGAGTATTAGCATGCAGCAAGCCATGCCCTATAGTTTTAATGAAAAAAAGATCAATGCTGCCCAACGCTTTTTGGATAGCTGAGGGACTTATGAGACAAGTGCTTGGCAAAGAATACAAAAACTACAGTAATGGAACACACTGAGTTTTGGGGAGACTGCTCCATTCATCATCTCATCCAAGTGATGTGAACATAGACACCAAAATCATCCATTTGTGGCCGGTATATCATTTTCCCAGGTGCTCAAGTCTTTAGCATACACTATGTTGAGTGATAGTAGGCAGCTAGCATTATCTCAAAAGTGAGAAAATTTGAACTTTTAGCAGCAACATTGTCTGGTCCACTTCCATCTTTCTCTCTCATGCATTCCTATTATTCTTCATCTCTTTTAACTCCTCCACTATCTCTCACTCAGTCTTCTTATCCCTCTCTCGCTCTCTTCTCCAAATCTCCCATCTCCGGCTCAGCAAGGTGAGCAGAGCACAGTGAATGTGAGTTAGCAGAGCAATATGTTCCCGGATACACCCAGCTCAGATACAGAAGCAAAACTAGATATCTTAATCAAAACTGATGGGTGGGTATGTGATGTGGCCTACTCAGACTACAGTATATTATTGTGAGTCTCCACTTTGAACTAATATTCTCCTAAATACTCCTGGCTGGGAGTGGGCCTACAGGTTAAATTGTACTGCACTACTGTTTTTCTGTTAAGTCAATTGTGAGATGAAAATAGGATGAACATGCATGTGAAATGTGGGGGGAAAATGTAAAAATCCATTGATGAGGTTATATTTCACGGACTTGGACACGCTCAGACTGTCAAGTCTCTTGCTGAAACATGTACTCTGCTTGGCCACAGTCTCAGTCAAGTCAGAGAAACAGAGGACAAGTGAATCGTTGTGCTTAAGGCCATAATCATAAGACATAAGACCATAAACCATAAGATATTTTTCTCTCATGCTCAAATGCAAAAACGCAGCTATGAGCGTCGCTAGTAACAGCAAGAACAAGAGCATTTGCGGGGGCGTCCTGGCGGCTCAGTGGGCTAAGGCGCGTACCATGTAAACGCAACGTCCTGGGTTGGAATCCGACCCAGGACCTTTGTCCCATATCATTCCCCTTTCTATCCCAATCTTTCCTCTTGTCTCTCTATAGTTTGATCTGTCTAATAAAGGTGAAAATGCCCCAAAAAACAGTAATGGACATGAGAAAGTTAGCGATTGCTCTGCTTGTTCTTGAAGATGATGAGGAGCCTATTCTGAGCAAGATGTAGCTAAAGTTAACATTACTCACTGGGAAACTAAGAGGCTTCTTATTTCCCTCCAGGTGATGTTCATTTATTTGTCTGTCTGACATAACATAATGTGCGGTGCAGCTAAAGTTGAGACATGTTCAACTTGGAGCGCCCACGGGAGCACCCTAAAATGTACTGCGTCCAAAACACAAGGTGTATAGTTTGGAGGAGATGCAGGCCTGCCGCAACCAAAAAACTGAAAATAACTGAAAAAAGGTGCAGGTGCTTTCAAAAAAACACCCTGTGGGATCGCAGCCTGAAGCATCCACAAGATAACACAATGCATTCCAATGAGAGGGGGTTAGATATGCAGACCAAATGCAGGGTCTTTTGACTGTAAGTGTATTAGTGCACTCTAAACATTGATTAAAATCCAGTTAACCAATTGAAGCTTGCATTGCTCAAATTGAAATAATGTCTGGGATGTCTGGCAGGTGTCAATTCATCAGTCTGAACTTGATGGATCGTCCCCTTGGCAAAAATTAGCAGTCAGTCTCAGTAGGGCCTTCTCATAGCCTGCTGCTCACTGAGGATATAAAACTGTTACTGGAACGGCGGTAGCTACTGTGAGTGTCATTTTCATCTTGTCATCTTGTTCCACAATCTTTTGTCAAGAACAGAATCTTTACAGCCAAACATGTGAAACATCACAGAGCCCCTGCAGCCTCGACCACCGGCAGCCTTACCACACGAGCAAAGAGGCTCCCACAGTGCAGTGTTGAAAGATCTCCGGCACGAGGAATATGCTGGGAGCTGTTCTTTCTTTTATGCATCTCGCCCTCCTCCCATTTGATCCATCTCCATCTCTTTTATCTTGTTCTCTCCCCGTTGCTTTCTCTCGCTCTCTCACTTGCTCCTGTCTCTCTCTCTCTCTCTCTCTCTTTCTCTCTCTCTCTCTTTCTCTAATGGACCTGATGGCCTCATCAATAATACACTCAAACATCCGTCTGCTTCAGCTGCTTCAGACAACAAAGACATGAGCTGCTTCTTCATGCTGCCATGTGTGTGTGTGTGTGTGTGTTTGTGTGTGTGTGTGTGTGTGTGTGTGTGTGTGTGTGTGTGTGTCTGTGTGTGCATCATGCATGTGGTCTCACCACACCCACTCTCCCCTCTTTTGTAGCTCTGTTTTGGGTCACTGGTTCATCTAACAAGAGCACAACAAAGGCAATAGGATCTACACTGTGTGTGTGTGTGTGTGTGTGTGTGTGTGTGTGTGTGTGTGCATGTGTGTGTGCGCGCGCGCGCGTGTGTGTGTGTGTGTTTCTGGTGGAGCTAGCATGGCTACCTACGAAGCTCTGTGTCACAAGTTGGCATATATAACACAAATATAACATCTAGGCCGTTTTAGCTGCCATCGTTAATGCAGTAGAGGTTTGCGCTGTGACAGTTTGTGTACAGCTGTGTGTATGTGTGTGTGTGTGTATGTACTGAGTGGTACTGCACCTGCGTACTTGCACCTGCATGCTTGTGTTACACAACAAAAATGTTTGTTTCAACAATGTATCTCATAAGTGTTCAAATGTAACGACAAAAGGCTACACTGCTGATTAAAGATACTGCATGTACAACTTCTTCATTGCTAAATCATTTTTGTTATGAATTTCCTCCAAGGTAAAATCAAATCCTAAGAGCCGCATATAACAGGTAACATGGCAGAAATCAAAGAAATTTGACTTTCTGCATTATTTCGCACACAGACCAATGTCATATCTCTAATGGAGAAACATGGATTACATCTCAATGAGTTTGGTCTATTCAACCTAAAGGAATGCTCCAAGTCTGTACTGTTCAGGAAAAGTGACAAATAGGATCACTTTTATATATTGGCACATGCTTACAATTGCATGCTCTGAACCTGTATGGCACATCCCTATATACAGAATATCTGAGCCTTTTAGGTTGCAAACAAAGAGGCATCTGCCCTCGTCATGTCTCTGCCAGGGCGGCTTTGCTACACAAGCATATGACATGGCAGAAACATGATACTACATTATTCTCTGAATGCTGACATGGGAATGCATACCAACACGGACACACAAGTGTGTACAGTATACTGTGGGTAATATAGCACCTTGGTGTAAACTCACTCCTAAGTTGAAACACCTCTCCTTCACCATTTGAACTGGAGTCCTTTCAGGAGGCGGATCGGACCGGACGGTGCGTAATCAACTTTCGTGGTCAAGTGGTGCTGCTGAGTGGAAGGTTTGTAGTTTGAGTCAAGCACAAGAACTGAATGCTAACTCTCTGCCAGTGGCCAGTGACCATGTGTTACAGGTGCAACCATGAATACACAGACCCATCACTAAGCCACACAAAGCTGTTGAACATTTGAATGATGTTGGGCCAAGCACATGTGGCCCTCCTTCCCTCTACTCTCCTGCTTTTTCACCCCCACACCTTTTTCCCCACTTATCCCCCTTTTCCTTCTCCTGTCCACTCTCATTATCTTTCTTCAAGCTATGTGCTTCTTCCAAACTGCTATACCACAACTCTATGGCGTGTGTACGTGCTGCTGTCAGTTAGTCTATTCAATAGAATAGAATAGAATCAAGCCCTTGTGAAAACGTGTGAATCGTATCGTAAAGGATACTACATGGTTATCACCACAAAACTAAAAGTCCAGAAAGGAATATTTTAGGAATATTACAGGAATACTATACTTGCATCATAGGAGACAATAACATACCATAAAGTACAATAAGGGCACACCCCTGCAATAGAATAGAAAAGAATAGAATAGAATAGAATAGAACAGAACAGAACAGAATAGAATAGAATAGAATGTTGTATTGAATGATGAACTTGTGAAAGTAGAAGTTTTTGGGAAGTGTTGATGAATGAATTGCATGATGGGTCATAATAGGGAAAATCACATAAGGCTTATGACTGGGTGTATGATGTATGAGATGTATGTCAGCCTAAAAATGTGAGTAAATTAGGTAATACAACCACTACACATAGAATAGAATAGAATAGAATAGAATAGAATAGAATAGAATATGAGGGTAGGCTATGCAGATGTTTTTGGAGAAGTGTTGAATGAATTGCATGATGGGTCATAATAGGGGAAATCCCATTAGGTCTATGACTATGGGGTGTATGATGTATGAGATGTATGTCAGCCTAAAGAAGGAATGGAATAGAATAGAATAGAATGTGCAGTTTTGAAAGTAGAAGTTTTTTGGAGAAGTGTTGAATGAATTGCATGATGGGTCATAATAGGGAAAATCCCATTAGGCCTGTGACTGGTGCACAGCCTGTGACATTGCTGCCTACCCAGTTCTCGAAGTGCTTGCTGCCATTGTGCAGGATGTCTTCAAACTGGATGATACAGTTGGCCACGAAGTCGTCGTATCCGATGGGCGCGTCGTGGAAGACGGACAGCTCGATCCTCCTGCCGTCGTGGACCTCCGTGGTGAACTCGTCGTTCCACGCCGGGCTGTTGGTCTTCTGCTTGGTGGACGTCTGGCCCACTCGGGAGTCGTCCACGTTCAGGGCTATGTACGTGTCCAGGAGAAACGTCTGCGTCTTGGGGCCCACGGCATGCCGGAGGGACCAAGCCGTCGGTTTCAGGTCCAACGCCTCGCAAATCTTGATCTTCAGTAGCCCATTGAAGACCACCATGGCGGTGAAATGGTCCCACCACTCGATACGGAACGGTTCTTGTTTACAGTAGATATCCCCCTTCGTCCTATACAGCCACTTCAAATAAATAATGTTACGATTTGCGTCCTCCTGTGAAGGCCACGGTCTGAATAGTGGTCTTGTTTTCAACCGGTGGTCCTCCGGGCAGACTGTAATTCCTTCCAGTTGAATGTAACGGAGAAAATGCAGTCCTCTCTCCTCTCTCAATCAAACACGAAATGACACGGTCCAGACAAACTAAACAGCCTATGCTTTTTTGGCCGGACTTGCTCTTTTGGTCTTGCCTTTAACGGTACGCTTGCCGAACAGGCTATACATTCATATTTGCAAGGACCAAGCCCGTCCGTTGATAAACAAAATAAGCAGCAGCCAAGAAACGACTACCGCGGGGAAGCCTTCCTTGGAGAAGTGCACGGAAGAAGCATGAATATCAACAGCTTGTTACAAAAAAAAAAAAACATACACACAAGGCCAGCGTCTGAATCGGTCTGTCATGTTTTGTTTGGTTTTTTTACCTCCCGAGGCACAAAAAGCAACTCCGTTAGGGCTCCGTGGAAGCAGTGTATTGCATTGCACCGTGGGGTGGGAGAGGGGAGACGTGCTGTGGGAGGCTCCAGTCCAGATGCCTGCTCGAGCCGCCGCGGCGCATCGGGGATGTTTCAGCAAGCCGGACCGACCGCTGCGTCCCGAGAGCGGCTCGTACGACACCGAACAACCGCCGCAGGGGGAGGTTCTGGCGGCAGGGTTTCTGCTCGCTGCTCGGCCTCGTCTCATCCACTGTTGTTGATCTTAACTTCCTGTGGACCTACCTCTGGCTGCCTGCCTCCCCCCGACACTGCTCTCTCTCTCTCTCTCTCTCTCGCTCTCGCTCTCGCTCACGCTCTCTCTCTCTCTCGCGCTCTCTCTCTCTCTCTCTGTCTCCGTGGTGCAGGAAATGCGCAAAACACGTCAGTTTTCTCGGAGCCTGGTGTGACAGACTGGAGTGCGACGCAACCCAATGTAGGCGGCCGGCCTGGGAGGTGTTTAGGAACAGGGTTGGAGTGGGGGTGGCAGGGGGGGAGTCAGACTACGGGACCGGCTGGGAAAATGTGGGTGGGGAAACTTTCATTCTCCCAGCACCTACTGTCAAGGTGCCCTTGAGCAAGGCACTTAATCCCCAAACTGCTCAGGTGGAGCTGGCAAGCGGCCTACACAGTCACTGAAAATTATCACACTGAAATCTGGATGTGGGCCAAACGTCTCTCTCTCTCTCTCTCTCTCTCTCTCTCTCTCTCTCTCTCTCTCTCTCTCTCTCTCTCTCTCTCCCCCCGCCGTTAGTCCAGGTGCAGAAATATGAACATCACCCACTCAATAAAGGTCAATTGCAAACTCCATAAAAGTTGGGGCCTTGGGGAATGAATATAGGAATATGCGTGGCATGTGAGGAATGATGGCCAGCTATTTTACCCTGCATCTCAGCCACATGACCAGGCTTTGGCAGCAGTGTGTGTGTGTGTGTGTGTGTGTGTGTGAGAGAGAGAGAGAGAGAGAGAGAGAGAATGTGTGCATGCATGTGTGAGTGTTTGGTCATGTACCTTTGTCTTTCCAGTGGCATAACTGGCAACAGGCTATTCACATTTCAAGTGGATTAATCTATGAGATGTAGTCAGAAGTCTGAAACAACGATAGGGTGACTGACAGCAGAGCAAATACTGCTGGTTCATCAGAGTCACTTTTATTCGCCAAGTACAGTAAATGTACAGGAATTTGTCTTGGTGACATTGGTGCAGGAAAATAAACCTGGCAGACATGGTACAAGGCTAACAGCGCCTCACATTTAGATCAAAGGGACAGTGCAGTGAGCTGCATAGATAACATTCTGTCATTATGTGCGTTCAGGCAGTGTGGCATGCCATAGCTTGCAGCATAGGCAAGATTTCAGAGGTGCAACACATCATGAGATAGTACTGTGTGATAAAGAGCAAACTCTATGACCCTTCAACAAACTTGATATACACTAGGCAGACTATTAGATCCATGCAGCGCCCTAACAACCAATAATGAGGATTTAGAGTCAAAGCAAAGCACAACCGGTTTGTGAACATGAGCAACGCTGTCCCAAAGACAGAAACAAGAGAGTCATGTAAGCTTTGAGATCATTAACAGACAAATCTTGCAGCAGTTTCATTGACAGTGAAACTGGAGCGTGTCTTTGTTTCACTGTAGATTTTACACCTACATGAGCTTTATCTTACGGCGATGAGCCAGTTTTGAACCAGTAAATGTGCCTACAGCCCTAGAAAATCACTCTTTTTACTGTCAAAGTGAAAGTTTCCACAACTTTGGGCTCTCATTCAGTGTCAATGTAAACTGCCTTCTTCTTTCGCAGGCGTCTGTCTTCTGATTTAGTTTCAGATTGACTGCATGTGTTTCTTATACATGCATAATTATACATTCATGGATCATGAGGTTTTGATTTTCAGTGAGTTTCACAGATCCTAGCATCACAACATCTAGTCCAGTGGTTCTCAACATGGGGTCCAGGGACCACCTGGGGTCCTTGAGGGGATACCAGACGGTCCCAGCAAAAAACGGATGAATTGTTTAACTTGTTAAACTCTGTTATTATTTCATCTACAAGAAGTTAACACAATTAGAGAATGTAGAAGAGTGACTATTTTGGTCATAGTTTCACTGTTATCTCTCTACCTACAATACAGATTTTTGGACAAAATCTTATCTAACAATAAAAATATTCTCAGATTTGGGTCCCAGAGACAAAATCTCATCAAATGGGTGTCCGTGGCCCTAATGTGGACTAAATTAGGGGTCCTTGATATGAAAAAGGTTGAGAATCGCTGATCTAGTCAACACATTTTGAGTGACTTAAACTTGTAGCCTAAACTTTGAGTTCAAGTTTAGAAAATATAAAAACATAACAACTGGAGTTAAAAAGTTTTCATGTGACAGCACCAGTATATGAATTTTGCTCGTTTGCTCCTATATAAGCTATTCCTGGAGAGTGGTGAGGTAGTTTCAGGATGATTCAGCCCAAGTGTCTCTGTCTTCTCTCCAGCACTGTGTGGTGCTGAAGAAGCTGCACATATGAGTCTATCAAACACTATTTTATTCTTCAAACCAGACTTTAAGTATCATTATATGATGCTTTGGTAAATCTTTCCGTCCTATCGCCAAATTCCATTTTGCTCACACAGTATGTTATGGCCTTTAAAGCAGGGGCATAAATATGTTTTTAATATACTGTATGAATGAAATGTTGAAACCTATGTATGGGATTTATGACATGTTGTATTAAGAGCTGTAACTAGAGAGAGAACTTAAAGAGAAATAAATACTGCATCATAAATACTTGCAGTATTTCTATAACCTTGCAACTTAATGTTTCTCTTTCTAGTCAATGCAAAGCCTTTGCCTGTATTTGTCTGTTTAAAGTGCCACAGACTGATGAGCTTGCTTGCCTTGCCTCAAATTGTCAGATACAAAAATTAATGTAATGCCACATGACAGCATCCAACAGTTACAATTCACAGTAAACCTTGACCACCACTGCCCCCACCTGGTGCTTCTGTAAAACTACAAGCTTGTGGTAAACCAGCTCCTATATCAAAACAACTGCACAAACTGTAAACATTGAAAATCAAACATTTGGCATTGTAGGGCACAATAGACCTTAATTCCACATTACTTACATATAAAACAATCTCTGAGTCCTAAATAGAAGTAAGGGAAAACAGGGAAAGTGATGCCAAAAGGCCAAACGTTTTTAATGGGTTGTACAGAAAGCTACAGAAAATGTTTTAATTTCCATGAATGAACAACCTAAAGTATGTAACAGCAAAGCAAAACCTGTTTTATTTACTCTATTGTCCAGTAAGTTACATTAACATTTTAGGCATTCATCTGACACTGTTATTCAGAGTGACTTATAATGAGAGCAACAGCACAATAATGATAAAAATTCCTAAATCACTGAATTACAGGCAAATAATAGTAAGGTACAAGGTCAGAGCCACAGCATCCTAACAAGAGATGTAACAAATATTAATGCAGTGGCTCATGTGAATAAATAAGTAAAGAGTGTTTAACTGTACTCCACTTTGCTGTTGTTATTTAAGCGTAACACAATGGCACATTGGCTGCTCAATTTCCCCATGGGCATAATTAAAATTTCATCTACCATTGCTGATGACAATGCCACTGTAGCCACATAGACCAGCTGATGAGGTAGATGCTGCTAACGTCAGCCACCCTGTCTATTTGTCTCTATAAACAAGGGTTGCTCTGATACTGACAGTCCTGACATGGTCAAGTATTTCCACATGGGGAATGTAGAAATGTGCAACCGAAGATGTGTTGGAGACATCTGATGTTGACGCCATTAAGAGGCGTCTAATGTGGCAGTGGTGGAGTGTCCAGGTTTCAGAGCCGTGTTGATATGCATGCTGCTTGGTAAACTGTGACTTTTTGTTACCAGTGTAAAAGAGCTAAAATAAGGGGAATATGATCCCATGAGATGCATTTAGTGTTTACCAATCAGCTGGCTGGAGAATTCTGCATTAGGTGTCAATCTGTCTGTATATATACTATAATATATGTCTGACTTACTTATTGGTTATGAGCCATCTAGGCCTCTCAGGTCATCTGGCACCAATCTCCTAGCTGTTCTAAGGACAAATTCAAAATCTGGTGAAGCTGTTGAAGAAGTGACCTGAGATGTGCCCAATTTGTATTGTTTTCCTTGTTTAAGTTTTGCTTTTATGTGAAGCACATTGAGTTTCCCAGTGTAGGAAATGTGCTATATAAATACAATTTTACTTACTAACTTACTTGAGAAGGCTTTGTGAAATATGACCCACATCGTTATCATACTGCTCAATATTTGGGGTGACCACCTAGTTGGGGTCAATCAGGCTGCGCTGATATCTTGCAGGAGTGGTGGCACTTGTGATAAGAGGATAGCTGTAACTGGAAAAAAACAAAGTTGTCCCACTTTAAAACACAGAAGGTTGTAAGCTGCTCTGAATGTGTCCTCTGAGGGAAATTAAACATCATCCAGATATTTTTGGAAATCCCCATTTGGAAGCGAATAATTAAAAGCAAGCATTTGAGATCCGGACCTAGTAAACAAAACTCAGCGTGAATCTCTCAAGTGAAGAGGAGCTGGTTGAAGTTATGAGGAGAACTGGCTGGGGTGAAGGGTAAACTGGATTGTGTTGTTTTAGAAACTCTTTGATTATTGCTGGTGCAGGCTCCTCCCATTTGCTGCCACCTAGTGTACGCTTAATGGAAATTCAGTCTATAGTTTCAAGGCTTATGAAGCATATCTTTATTCTCTTGATGAAAAAGGGGAGCAAACAGCTTCACTTTAAAATATAGGGCCCAACATGGCTGCCTTTGGCTGAACAGAATCAATATTCCTATTAGTGCATAGAACATAGTATCATCAAATTTGTGGTGGTGGTGGTAGGAGGGGAAACAATCTGTCTCTCTGTTTTCCTTCATGTCTCTTTATTTACAAGCAACAATCTCTCTCTGTCTCTAACTTTTCTGCCTCATTTTCTCATTAACGCACACAGTTGATGCATCTATGCGTATAGAGGATAGGAATCAATCATAGACTGAGGAAATTCCCTGGACGTTAGCCATGTCCTGCCCTCTCTCTTCCAGTCAGCTTGGCCTAAATCAGATGAGCATGGCCTGGCTGCAGCAGATGGGATCATAGTTGTCATCACAACCGTAGCTATGGTCACACCACGACAGTAATATCCCCATGGCTACAGGAAAATAACTTTATTATTTGAAGCATGAAAGGAAAATGTTTCCACTTTTAGAGCAGCTGCAGGAATGACGGGAAATATTTTTTTAGGAGACGAAGAGGATGTTTCTGACAGAATGGAGCAATTAATCAAGAGAACACTGAGAGTTGATTGTTTCCAAACAGTTAAGACATACAGTGTTACAAGTCAATTGCTGATTAAAAAAGAAAATAAAAAATTAAACCTAGCTTAATGCACTCAATTTTTATTTATTTATATTTTTGATGATGGAATCGACTGCATCAAAAATATTTATCATGAATTCCAGCCAACAAGATAGTAATTTTTTTTTCTCAAATATACATTTTTGAATGAAGCTTCAAATTTGTTTTGACATACACTTTTTGTATCAGTTGTACTGGTAGTTTTTAAACTGCAGAGGGCAACAAACATCAATTAAAAATTATAATCTTTTCCTAAAGCCCATTTTGTTCCCCCCTCCCCCCTTTCTCTCTCCTCTCTCTCTCTATTTCTCTCTCTCTCTCTATCCCTATGTGTGTGTGTGTGTGTGTGTGTGCATGTGCGTGTGTGTGTGTGTGTGTGTGCTTTCTATTTATGTGAGATAAATTACTGTGATGGGCAAATTAAATGCACTCTCTATGCATTGGTCACACTTTTTTATGGCACATCTGTTCTATTAAACACCATACAGTGGGAAGCGAAAGACCATAATATGGGGAGAGAGAGGATTGCGTGCAGAAAGATGATGAGCTGGATCCTAACCAATGACATTGCAGGTAGCTGGTATGCATTTTGCATATCTCCATAATCCTTACTCATCCACGTCCCTCCGTTGCAGTTAGTTATTCCACCGTTTAATTATAAACAAACTGTCAAAAATCAATATTAGTTTTTTCTTTTTCATTTTCCTCACAGTGGGTTCTTTGTGTAAGCCAATCAATATTTCTGCTTCGGTCCTTGGGGGGAGGTTAAAAACGATCTATAATAGGATTTAACTCAAGCAGCAGGAATAACAATAAGCCAAACCAATTTCCCACAGGCTATTGGCGAGGTTTAATACCACTGTTTTCTGTCCCTTGGAGCTTTAAACTAGTGGATTTGTATACATAGGCAGGCAGTGACTCATGTTCATCAAGCTTTTCAGAGTGGGAAGGCTGATGAGGGATGGGTAGCCAGGAGTTTATAGACTAAAATTCTTGCATATTTGGCCAAGAACCCCATCTGAGGAAATGTTGATCTTTTTCACTTTGCTTCACTATGATGTGGGGTGTGGGCAGAGTTAAAGGTAACAGAATAACCATTTCCTCAGTACAATGTCTCATTATACTGACTATAACCATTTAAAAAGTGACATCAAACTTCGACAATTCATTTTTGCTGACTTGGCTTTACAACCCACTGGGAAGATTTTGAATAGTGCGGGGGGGGGGGGGGGGGGGGGAATGCATATCTCCATATCCTTGACCTTGTCATTCATCCCGACTTGCAAGGCAAAGCAGAACCTAGATCAGTATTCCTATCACAAGACATTTGATAAATACTCTCCCTAATTTAGAGGCAAGGCAGATGGTCTTGTTGCTGGCAAAAGAGCTGGGAAATTGGGGCAAAGAAGGAAGTGTATGTCAGCACCAAGGTGCACTGTGGAGAGCAGTAGGTAGTGCAGCGAACTGCGTTGCATTTCCCTGGGGTGGTGTACAAAAGAAAAGCCCAGCCTGCAATAAGCCAGCTGTTTCCTCAAGCAGTGGCTGCCTGCCAACCTACCTGCTGTAGTTAGAGGCAATAGAATCAAAATAAGAGTCAACCTGAATTATTTGGTAAGCTAAATATGTTTCAAAATCGGATACTGACAAAACATTGAGGAAAGCTGAACCCCCTCTCTCCCCAGCAAGAATACACTTATACACCAAAGTGATATTCAACAAAGTGATTTAACCAAACAACAAAGCCATAAATATATCAGTCTTAAGTTGATTTTGGATGGATTTTTCTATAAAGGATATAAACAAATACACAATAGAAAAGAAATCACTTACACCTCACAGAGACATCTGTGTGTAACTCCCAATCATATTGGACTAATGAAGGTGGATCTTTTTTGTTTAAGGCACTGGATGGGATGGTGGTAAATCAACTATCAGCTGCATATGTATTTGAGATTGTTATAGGTTCAAGCCCACATTGTGATACAGCAAGTCTCTGCACAGATACGTAACCGTCACATTTAATGTTCTCAGTTAAAACCTTGTGATTCCCTTCACGACGCTGCAGCGGAGTAATCCTGCCTGAGACATGCTAGGACCAAATCTATTTTTTGGCTGAGGATTATTCTCTTTTTGGCTTACTGGATGTTTGAGTTAGCCCACAGGGAACACAGATTCAAATCTTGGCCTTGTTTACCAAAAGCACCACTTCAGTCCTAAGAACATCCTTGTGTGTGTTTATAAGCCAACAGAGTGAGATAACCTTATCAGGAAGATTTTTTTGGAGGGGGGAAACCAGGCCTCTAATCTGTAAGTCTGGTTCCAATATATCAGTCGTATCAGTCTGGGAAGCTACTCTGATGCATCCCACATGCACCATATAACTCGGGGTCGGTAATAAGGAGGTTGCTTTTGCTGAATTAAGTACATCCTTTTTCAAATCAAGCAATCACGGGCCATGTGTGTTGATCTCATTTAGCTGTGTCACTCTCCCTGTTGAGCACACTGGTCACTGTGTTTGCATTCAGATCTTTTGCCGTTCCCAGCTGGCGATGAAGCTCAAGCTTTGTCTGGAATATGCCTGGGCGATACGATAGATCAAATTCCTCCTTGCTAGACCTTGCTGTAATGGAATTTGCTCGGGTACTGATATGTTATGCTGTCACCAAAATTAGCCCAGAGCGATTGTTCCAGTACAAATTACTATTTTACTGCAGTTTTATTACCTACCATTTCCTGTGGTCCCCCTTTCTTACTGTAAAACTTTCTCTCTCTCTCGGGGTGTGTGTGTGTGTGTGTGTGTGTGTGTGTGTAAGAGAGAGAGAGAGAGGAGGGGGTGGTGGGGGAGACTTTGTGTTGACTTCAGAAGTACTCCAAATCCAATATATTTGTGTTGACTGAGTAACAAAATTGGATTTACAGTGTTGCTGTACTTACCCATCCTTGAAGAACAAAATATCCACTGTTGGAATTTGGCTGAAACATGATGAAGGGTGATTTATTCCAGGCCTTTTATAGTTTTGAGTAACACAAACTATTATCGGGATGTGCTAGGAAGCAGGGTGGCCTGCTGGTTTACAGGGGCCGTCCATCAGCTGGAGGATCTGGGTTCAAGACCGCACACTGACAAGCATCCGGCCTGCTGAAGTGTCCTTGAGCAAGACATTGAATCCCTACCAGCTCCATGGGCGGAGACCTGTAGCTGATCCTGACCTCTGATCTGCCTGGTGGGGGTGGCTAGTATTTCCTTAAAGGGAACAAGGAAAGTTACATTTTTATTGCTAATTAAATTATATGACTTTGAGTATTCAGTGACATATAGTGCAAATGATCAGTATTTGTTTGGGAAAAAAAGGCTAATTTCCTCATTTTTCATAAGAGCAATTCTTCATTATTCTTGATGATACATGAATTTCACATTGGATAGTGGAATGTTTTTTATTTTTTATTGTCTTGGCCCTGTCATTATGTCCTTTTGATCTGGCTCAATGGAATGCTGCTGATGGAAATTTAAGCCTCTTCTACTGTTGCACGTAGTGTGAGTCACCATCTGCTAAATGCCTCAAGTGTAAAAAGTAAATGTGAAAATGTGCTTAGACCATGTTGTAGACTAGAGGAATGTGCAGTTTCCCGTAACACACTGGTTTTGTCTCTGCGCAGTGTCCCACCGTGCTCGCCTGCGCTCGCATGGAAAGCGTTTAGGGAACTGTCCCTTTAACCGTGTGGCCCTACTGCTCATGCTCGGGGCTTTGTGCAGGACTTTCCCCGTCAGGAACCAGCTGTGGACGAGAAGAGAGCGAGCAGAGAGAAGCATCGCACCAGGGAAGCTGCGTTGTCGCCGCTCACTGTCGCATCCTCTGTCAACGAAACTAGGCAGAGGACACGTCTTTGTCTGGGAATAGATACAGCAGGACACGAGCGCGCACCGCGTAGGCCTATATGCGCTCTTTATTTTGATTTCCAGGATCTCATTCGTTCACGCTGAACTAGTATTATCCGATCACGGTCGTGTGTTTACATCGGAGCCTTTGCTAGACTGGAAGTTATTTAGAAGTCTTTCAGGGACGCGCCGCACAGCACAGTGTTTTTTTTTATTTTAGTAGCTCAAAACGGATGCTTACGCACCGATTGGCAATGCGTTTGCAATGTTTTTTCATATCTAACCAATTCCATAAAGTTGTATTTTATCCTTTTGTCCTGTCCCATAGCCTATGCTACCACAGCGGGGCATGATCTGACAGTGCGTAATTACGATTTTCCTGCGCCTTTTTCAGAGGCGTCACAGGTAGCCTGTACTTTACCAACACCTTACTAATGGTAACATATCACCTCACAGCATAAGGTGACCGTTTATTTCCTCATTCGGGGGCTGCAGCCTCTTCAAGGCACTCCGTTTCCATAATGGATGATGATGGGGAGACACATCTATGCACTTGGACAAAGTCTCCCAAAAGGGGCGCCCGGGACGTCATGAAAACATACATAGGAATATTTGTGATGCTTCATCTCGTGCTCCACACGGAAGCCTCGGTTTCCAAGTCGTGCGATAAAAGCTGCTTTTCAGGGAAGTGCATCAATGGAACCTGCGTCTGTGACCACGGATGGGTCGGGGATCAGTGCCAGCACTGTCAAGGGAGATTCAAGTAAGTTGCTGGACACGGGGACGGCGTGACACTTGCCATACTTTAGCCTAAGTGAGTCCACATTTGATCTCGTAGTTTTTATTATGGTAATAGAGTGCAAAGATCAGGAAAAAATAGACAGAAATCCATGTGTAAAGATGACATCAAGCAAGTATTCAGGACCAAAATGTTTCCTCCAACCTGTGTGCATCTATGCAAGACAGGTTGGTGACCTATGTCTAATAATTTATCACACTGACCAAGTAATAATATATTGTCAGTTATCAGTCAGTCATAAGGGGGTTTCAAAGTTTTTCATGGCAAATGATAGCCACTAGACTGGGCTTAGTGAATTGATGCCTTTGTTGTTGAACCACTTTGAGGCAAAGTAGCTATAAATTAAATAGATTAATTAATGTCTTTTTTACCCTCTCTTGTTTTGATAAAGTCCTTTACACATTGTTTGGCTCTATGCCTCTTGAATATGAGGGCTGATTAATGCCACCGAGAAACAAGAGGAGAAGTGTCTTGAACATGACATGGAAACCAAGCTGACAGCTTGACCAACACAGCTGAACTGAGGAGGGTAAATTTGCCACAATTGCATGAGATTGTCAACTCCAGCCTACAAAGGTGGGCATTAACCCTCGCATGCTCACCTCCTCCTATTGTGCCTCCCAGTATAAACATAAGCCATAACTAACACTATTACCATAGCGACTGATCTGCTACATACCTGAAAGAAAGGTGTTTCTCTCAATAGCTACTCATCACAAAAACAAAAATTTAGCTCTCAATGTTAATACTTTTGGCTTGTAAACTGCATTTTGTCCAAATATCTGCAACGGAAAGCCATATCTTCCAACTTTTCATGAACACATTGAGATCCAACTCTGGTCTGCAATTTTTTTCCTGGCACGCTTTGCAATGACATTTGTGGTACCTGGAATAAGGGGATAGGTCTTCCTCCTCTCAGGTTCATATGGTCAAGTTCCTGACGGCATCCGTTATCCACATGTGCTGTGCTATAACGTAATCCCACACGTGATGGAACATCCTTTGAATTCTTCCATCTACCATCTTAACTGCCGCCGCCAAGACACTCTGCTATGCTGCTGCAAGTCTAAGTAGCCAAGCAAGCATTTGACAATCGGAGACTTGGAACGGTAAAAATTGCTATTAAAACAGCTTTTGAAACTGTTTTGAACTGATATCAGAAAGATACTTAGGTCCTGATTTCACAAAACGATGTGGGTGGCAGCTGTGGATGATTACGAACACTGTGTCAACTTTCATTTTGGCACTATGTTTACATGAGTTTTCAATGTCAACATCAATCATATCAACATCCATTCAACGAAAATCAACATGTTTAATGGGAAGCATGTGTCCTATTGAATCCATTCAAAATAGAGGCGGCGTTGTTGATGACGCTTCTCCTCCTCCTCCTCCTCCTCCTCCTCCTACTGCTTCCCTGTGGCATTAATCATCCCTCATACATTCCAGAGAGGATGACATTCCTTTGTCAGTATCGTCCACCCCGTGGTCTGGAGAGGTATCCAGGGAGAGATGGCATAGCCTAAGTCTGGGCCGTTCTCACTAAAGGATTGTATCGATTTCCCAGTCAATGAGATTGTTGTGAGAACGGTGAAAGGAACAGGTTGTAGGCTGGACAACAGACAAATAATACCACAGGGACCATCTTTTTTTCCCTCGTTGTGGCTGGCAAGTGGCGAGTTAGTAACCGTTTATACACTCCAAAATGGTGCAGTATTTACAGAGTTCTCTCAGGAAGGTCGACTGGGCCGACCTGACACATTGTAAGCCCCAAAATATCCATTGGCACGGAATGAATGTCTTTTAGCTGACTGAAATGCTTGGTCTACCCATTGGTGGAGATTGGAGACTCTGGGTTGAAAGGCCTGTTAATACGGCACTTTTGAGGCATGGGAACAGCACATGGGAGACAATTGATATTGCTGCAAATCCCCTCAAATTAAACGTCAGATGTGTTACTGTTCAAATAGTTATTGATCTCGAAAGGCAGAATAAAGACAGAAAAGAGAGCAAGGGAAAGGGGTTGGATCTTCAATACTGCTGTTGTGCCCTGAAAATACTCAATAGTGAAACCTCAGTATAGTCATTGGATTGCAGTTTGGATGTTCAGTCCCCCCCCCCACCTCCTCACCCCGTCTCCTATGTCTCATATCCACACAGACAGATCCAATAAAGGAGAAATAGGGAGTAGGTTCTGTTTGTCTATTGATTTAAGCCATTGGTGCTTGGGTAGTTTTATTGGTCCGCAGTGTCGCCCTTTGTTTTCTGATTACTTTCGCTCTTGCTCTTTGTTTCTGTGTCTATCTGTGTTTCTCTGCTCCTCTCTCTCCCCTAGACTAGATAACGTCTTGCTTGTTCTCACAAACACACGCGTGCACGCACACACGCATGCACACAAATACACACACACACACACACGCATACACACACACAGCCAGTTGTGGAGAGGCAAGTGACAAAGTTGGGATCAAGAGAAGAGGAGATTGTCTGACAGTTCTCTTGACTATTTAAGCCGATTATTTTCTTAACTTTAAAAAAAAGAAATACTTAAATTTTATACTCTCTCTCTCTCCCACTCTCTTTCTTATCCTCTCCCTTTCTTTCCTTTCTTGAGTTTTCCCTGCATTTTCACCCCATTCATCAGCCAAGCGTTGATGAAGCAACAGGACATTTTCAAACATGACCCTGCTCTAGCATGTTCTTTTCAAATAGTGGTTAAAATAAAGTAATTTAGTGTATTTTCCCATGTGTCTTTAAGCTTTTCAGTAGACCTTATTATGGCTCTGTGCCTCCAGATTAATGTTCAATGCGTACAACAACCTGCACGCAGCTTTTTGATATGCAATTCAAAGTCTCATGACCTTTGGCTGCTCATAGGATGTTGTTCATTTGGATACTCCATCAGTTATGCCACTGACAGGTATCCTTGTCAATCACAAGCCATCATCAATCATTCCACACTGAGTTGTCACTTACAGTATGTCTAGACAACTTTTTTCCTTCTCAGTTAATAGGTTTCTCAAGAAGCAGCGAGTTCTTGAACCGAGCGTTCAGCAGGAACAATATATTTTGTGTTGGAATCTATGGGTGTACATATTTGTACATACAGTGTACAAATATGAGAATGTGCTAGTGCCTCCTTGTTTTTTCCTTTGCAGCTGGCCTATGAAATTGATGGGATAAATCATTTCAATTATAGGGACATTGTCTTGAGTAATAACAAGAAATAGCAAAGGAAATAGCCAGCAGATGTTGTAAAATAGAGCTGACATGAAGTAGAAATCCCAAAAAGTGAAAAAAAGTGAAAACATATTTCCAACGCCCATAACAATCTGCTGTGACCCCATTTTGACATTGACATTTGATGATGATGATGATGATGATGATTATGAAGACTGAAGTTATGTAATAGGGTTGCTCCTAAATAGTATGTGCATAATTAATGATTAACGATATGAAAGCAAAACCCACCATGCAATAATATTACAGCTGTGTAAAGACTTTTGAAAATAACTACATTTTTGAGAGTGGGATGATCTGCATTTTTGAAATATTGAGTCATGAATTTCAGAATCTTTCCCTAAAACAAATGTATAGCTCTCAATTATGATTGAAATCCTTCAATATTGTTTTGGAGGAAAATAATGAGTTATCTAATCAGTGACTGGTTATCCTTATCTAACCTTGTGATGGAAACTAGGCAACCAAATTCTCTCAGACAGACATGACAGTGGCGCTTTGCACTTTCAATAGCAAATTGTCTAATGCGGTGAATCAAAGTCAATTTATTTGCCTCAGGTTTTGCCAGAGTAAACCATAGCATTAATCTTGCTTTTGTCTGTGGTATGCTAAGTGCAAGCAGCCAGAACACTTCAGGCTGCTGTGATATGAACACACACTGATCAAACATTTCAAGTCATTATCTCCCAACTGAGATCCAGCGGGGGTTGTGGAAAGGGTTGTTGATGGCGCTAATTGATTGAGGGAAAAAAAAATCTCGTCTCTCTCATTGCGGAAATGCCGCCATTGCCTTTAGAGTAAAGCCATTGCTCACTGTCTATAGCCACAATGGAGGCTTGTGCTTCCCAGACAGCTGGGAGCCTAGAAAGCCATACTGATCAGAGAGAGGGATGATAAATGGGCTGAGGTGAGTCCGAGTTCAGACAACACTTCAAGAGTCTATCTATCTATCTATCTATCTATCTATCTATCTATCTATCTATCTATCTATCTATCTATCTATCGCTGGATTGAAACTCTCCCCTTCACGTCTGCTTTAATCTGTCTGCTAATACCGTGAGGGCAGTTTAGATATTACGGCGGCATGAAATCCTATTACATTATGTTGCAACCCATTACAGCTTCCCCCTCCGTTTCTACCCATCACTTTTTTTGGTACCGCCATGATATGAATGTCTCCTGTTGGTTCAGGGGTTTGAACCAGCAACCTTCTGGTCCCAAGCTTTCATATGCTCACCTCGAGGCTGCCAACATCCAACAGCATAGTATCAGACTTGTATATCTACAGTTTTGACTGGGTGAAGACATTTAACACAAAGATACAAACATGATATCAGCATATTAGAAATAAAAATAGGTCGTAGCTAAAACATGACCCGCCACTCCTGTCTGTGTCAAGGTAAGACTGCAGACTATTTCAGTACTGTGAAAACTGTGAATACTGTTGCCATAGCAATCACAACACATGTCAAAAGTAAGAGCAGATGTGTGCGTATGTGTGTTTGCAGGTGTGTGTACTGTATGTGTGAAATAGTCCCTCCCTCCCATTCACCTTACCTATTGATAGTATGTAAAAGAAGTAAAAGGATCGAAGCATTTGTATGCGATGGTGTGAGAAATGGCTTTTTTCCCCGACTGACTTGCAGTAGCATTGGTAGTGAATTCAACCCGCAGGCTGGTGCCCATTTCTCAGAAACACAAACACTGACATGAAAATGTTTTGAATGCCTTGGGAAAGGGTTTGAGCAGTGACCAATGGGACAGGCTTCTCAAAATCACGATCCTCCTCTCTGAGATACATGATATCTTAATATGCAGCCATTATGTTTACACTAGGTACACACATACAGTATGCGCAGATGTACAAAGATATGAAGTGATCTAAATATATCTACGCTGTCTTTTGATCCCTAAAGATAAAGAGAATGTAGCTGTTCAAGGACAACAACCACATTAGTGTTTTAGTAAAACAAGCTAAGTAGACAGAGAGAGAGAGACGGATAGAGTGCTTTTTTGACATCAGAGTTTGTTTCGTCTGAACAGAAGGGAGGGACCTCTTACATCATCCGCTGACATGGGCTCCTAGCCATGTGTGTGTGTGTGTGTGCGCGCGCCTGTGTGTGTATGTGTTGTTGTTGTGTATGTGGTGATTATGTGTGTTTAAGCCCTAGGCAATGTGCAGCGATGATGACACAGCTCATGTGAACTGAAGTTGCCACTGTACTCTGCTGAGTTTTAGTGTGTGTGTATGCGTGTGTGTGTGTGTGTGTGTGTCTGTGTGTGTGGGGTGGGGAGGGAGGAGCATCGGATGGCCATCTGTCCAGTGTGAGTTAATCCTGCTATGATGAGAGAGAAAGCAAGGGCAACACACACACACACACACACACACACACACACACACAAACACACACACTTGGATCAGTCGGTATATCACATGAATCATCCCCCCAAGTGTTCTTCCCTGAGGCTGTGGTTGCTTCAGAGATAAGTTATGGTCCGTAGTGACATCATCATCGTGGGACCATGTGTTCCAATGGCACTAGATTTGTATCAACAGTTGCTGCATGAAAAACAAATATCTTTAAACGATCATTTGGGCCTTTTTTCGACCTGGATTTGCTATTTTCCCATCATTTCCCATCATACCAATCAATTCTGACAAAAATCCCGTCAGCTACTTCACTATAGAGCTGCTTATGTCTCACATGCGGTTCTCCAATACAACCCTATGGGGCCAATGGACACTCGACCCCAAAAACAGACCCCAAAAGTCTTTTTCAACACTTTTGTTGCTCGCTCTGTAATGAGACATGTCAGTGAATAGATCACTGTTAAAATGTATTTAAAGTCATGTCATTCTCGTACAGTGAAAGTGAAAGTATGATGGAAAATGAAAGGAAAATAAGGTCCAAATTGAAAATGGACTAAATAATTCTTTAAGCTTCACTGTTTCTTTTTCCAATATATGACTTAAATTTCCTCAGAAGTTAAAAAAAAGTAAAAACACTTTCATATCAAGATGCATTATGCAGCTTCATCAGAGGAAACGCTGAAAAACAAATACTGCGGACTGAAACATTAGCAGTTGCGGAGCAGAGATACTTTCCAGACTGAGAGACTTTGAACCTCACCTTATAAATCTCTGTCTGATAATGATGATGTCACAACCTCTCTGTCATGCCCCACACAGACACAGTGGATCAATAATCATTTGGCCCTGTGCATACAGTCTAGACCAGCCATCACACACACTCACCATTTACCATCTCTGTCAGTTGTACAGCAATCAGATTAGTGGATGTGGGAATGTCCAGTAACCCACACACACACACACGCACACACACACACACACACACACACACACACACACGCACACACGCACATATACTCCAGGCTGATTAGGAAAGTGTTGAAGGGGAATAGAATCCATTAGAGTACAAGAGGACAAAGTTGGCTCATTTCCTTCCTTTTAATGTGAGTCCTTGTGTGTGAGTGTGTGTCATTTAGCGGATATACTGTATCGAGCCGATATTGGCCTTTTATTAAAAATCGCATATCGGCCTGTCAGTGTTGTCCACCCCTGTTATGATGGATATGACCCAAGTTGTTTTATAACATATTTATTGTATAATTGATAGGAAGCCCTTAACCTGAATTGATTATAATGTCATATTTTTATCAGATTTTTAGTATCTAAATGCTGTTTTAGAGGCTTTTCCACCCTGCCAAGAATAACAAAAATATGGCAGAAAACACAGTACAGTTGTAAATTTTTGAATTTTTTGGCCTCCATATAGTCAAATTGGATACTGAATACTGAAATGACATGGAAAGATATTGAATATTGACTATGCAGCTTCAATCCAAAGATGCTGATATCGTATCAGGCATCAAAAACCCATATTGATCAAACCCATATGTGTATACCTGTATGTGTGTGTGTGCGCATGCGCCTGCTTTATCATTCATCCTCGACCTTTGACCTAAAACTCCAGTGAGAGCGTGTCCATGTCTCAGCAGTAACTGTGTGTGTGTGTGTGTGTGTGTGTGTGTGTGTGTGTGTGTGTGTGGTCAGTGTGTGGACTGGAATATTGACTGTGTGTGTTGGATCCTCTGGGTCTCTGCTGAAGCTGTTGTTATTTTCCTGGCAGGGAGCATCTCTCTGGATTCTCCCCTTTCCTATCTTTCTATCTTTCTATCTTTCTTTCTCCTCACGTCCATCTATAGACAATCCATGTCTTTCTATCTCTCTGAATGTAAGTGAGAGAGAGAGAGAGAGAGAGAGAGAGAGAGAGAGAGAGAGAGAGATGGAACCAACAAGATTACATGTTAGTTTTGTTTCTCCTGTTAGTAATGTCTCTCTTTTCTCTCTCTCCCCCTCCTCTCTCTCTCTCCTTATCTCTCTCTCTCTCTTTCTCTCTCTCTATCTCTCTCTCTCTCTCTCCAGCTGTTTTGTTGCCATGCATCCACCCTGAAACCCAGTGTTCCCTCTCGCTTCCAAACTCAAACTGCATTTTTATACAACTGATTTCATAGCTAAAGCATGTGCTAGCTGTGTGTGCATGAGTTATTTCTTTGTGTGTTTATGTGTGTGTGTATGTGCACATACACATGTTTCTTTTGTGTGTGTATGTGTGCGCCTGCGTGTGGTGGGTGGGTGTGTTTAAAGTGAAAGCAGAGCCTGGATTATTTGTCTTCACATCTGGTTATTTGCCCAGGTTCTCTTGTAACTCTCAGTCCTCTTAGATTTGTTTTTCTTTTTCTGTCTCTGACGCGATGTTCCGACTTCTCACTCCAGCAGGGAGTTCATTCTGTGTGTGTGTGTGTGTGTGTGTGAGAGAGAGAGAGAGAGAGAGAGAAAGGGAGAGAAAGAGAGAGGGAGAGGGGAGAGAAAGAAAGTGTGTATTTGTGAGAGAGAGAGAGAGAAGGAAAGAGAGGGAGAGAGAATGATAGAGAAAGACATGAGCACATACACACGCATCTCTGCACATACACACACTCCGCCCCGGGCTGAACAGGTCATTTTGTCACAGCCTGTCACTTTCTGCCAAGTGGCATGGTGTAGCTCTCTCTCTCTCTCTCTCTCTCTCTCTCTCTCTCTCTCGCTCTCTCTCTCAGTTGCCAGGTGGCATGGCCTAACGCCCTTTATTGCTGTGCTCACTACCCAAGGCTGTTATTGTGGTTAGCTGTTTGGCTATTGGTCAGGCTGCAAAAAAATGAAAAAAATCATTTAATTTGCTAAATATTGCAGTTGTAGTAAGAATCTTAATATTGACAGAACATTTTTTTTCTATATTATCTTTTCAGCACTTGTCAGACAAAAATGTCAAACAGTTTTTAGCAGGAAACTGAGATGCCAATATGTAGGATTTGTTCTGTATGAATATAATGGGCGTATTTCTTCAAACGTGTAGGCCAGGGATTCTCCCTGGCCCAAGAATGCCTTGTTTACGAGGTTGTCCGGCCTCACATACCCAGACTACACCACAGACTGTTTCCTGCAGTTTTGTGCTTTGCCATGCTCAGAAGAAAAGCTTGGCGAAAGCTATTTGTCAGAATGAACAAACGTAATGGAAGTGAGTTGTTTTTAAAAGCAGCTTGTGGTCTATTTGACTCATTTGCACAGTATTTCTTCTCTTTTCTCAGTTTTCTCAGTTTTCTCATTATTTCCATATATAAAACACAGATAGATAGATAGTCTTCATCAGTATGCTAGATAGGTAGGTTCAGCTTTCCTTTGTGCCAGTGTAACATGTACAAAACTCACTCCTAACTTGAACTCACTCCTACATTCTGCCACTGAACTTGATCCTTTTTAAGCAGTGGATTGGATTAGACAGTGCGTATTCAACTTTAATGGTCTTGTGGTGATGGAGATAGGGGGGTTCACTGTCACTGAATATGACGTACCTGCCAGTGGCCACAGGTTACAGTGCTGCCTGTCGAGACCAGCTCTCCATCTGGGGCATTTGTGGTGTGTGAATTGAGTTTAGAGGGGTGAGTGTAATGTGGCTGATACTATGTGATATAGTCTGTTGGTGTAATAATGTAATGTGATAATTAAATTTCTTAATTGAACCCTGAAGGGAAATCCTCTTCTCCCTTGCCCCCCCTCGAACACAGGCTCAGCTGCACAACAGCGTCCCTGAGGCTAGAAGGGATTGAGCGTCTTGCTCAAGGACTCTTCAGCAGAGCGGGTGCTTGTCGACACGGGGCGAGCCATGGTCGTCCGATAGAAGGACGATCTCTAAAACGGCTAGGCCACCCTGCCACCCTTTGGTGTAAACATACTTCTCAGTTTTAATTAACCCTCATCCTACCAACATATTTAACAGGACTACCGACTGGGGTCCCTGGGGACCCCAAGAATAAACTACTGTAAGAAACAACCATCATAGCAAAATGTTAACTTATTTCTTCTCAAAACATTATTAGTTATGTAATTAATGTCATCTGAAAAAAAACAAACAGATTATTATTATTTTAGGAAAGTTACAGTTAATTAAATTATGTATTGTATTTCTGACTTTGAACATCATCTTACCTTAGGAAGAGCAGTATTTAGGGTCGTCGACAGAGCACATGAGGAAACCTGTCTGCTGCATCTGTGTCTGTCTCCTTCAAAATGACTGACAGAGTGCCCCTACCCCCCCCCCCCCCCAATAGTGTGAGATACTTTAAATTAGGACCCATGGCAAACATGAACTCAATAAATAGTTCCATCTATTAAAACTGCATAGGTGGAATTGGATGCTTTTGACTGGGGTCCCCCAGGACCCCAACACACTGGTATTTTTAAAAAGCACAAATTAAAACAGAAACAGAAAACAATGATATGAACTCATTAGGAACAAATTGATTGACGAAGTCATGAAAAATTGGAATGATAGAATAAAGCACCTGTGAGATATGACAATACCTCTGGGGTCTGCGGGTACCCCAGTCGGTAGGATGAGGGTTAAGGCGAGTGCTGAACACAAAGTGTGTGCCAGTGGCCGGTGATCATCAATTACACCAGGAAAACAATATTGGGGCATGGAGGGCGGGGGAGGTGTGAGGAGAGGGCCGGAGCAGGAGTAAATCTGATGCATGGGAAAATTGGTACAAGGTTTAATAACAATGTGACAGTTCATATGATTTAGACTAGAGGTTGTCTAGGACACCTTTCAGTTGGATAATAAACATTTCAGCTACTTTTAATTTAGAAATTGCAGTAGTGAATATAGCAACAATATTGTTGATTCATCATTTAATCAACTAATTACTGTAATTCACAGTATTCAATAATTTTTAATAGGATAAGATTGTTTGTGTAGCAGTTCTTTGTGGACTTTGGGCAGTTCAATAAGTTGAGCATGGCAACTGATGATACAAGAGGCATGAAAAAGCTTTTATACTTTTGTACAATTGCATAAAACAACCTCATGCTATTTTGCTTTGTTGATGATTTTGATTTGATTGTGTGTTTTTCCTGTTTCTTTATGGGTGTATATTGTAGTGTGAGAGATTTGATGTTTGAGACAGTATGTGTAGGAATGTATGCAGAGTTTAGTCAGCCTATGTTGGGTGTGGTTTAGGGATTTAGTGTGTGTGTGTGTGTGTGTGTGTGCGCGCGCATGTGTGTGTAGTGCTGCAGAGTACAGGAAGCCATCCCATAATATAACTGGGAGGAGGCTGACAACAGGGGATAGTGATTTCCGTCGGCATGGCAACGCTTTGCAGCCCCATAATACACAATGGTGTCTTAATGCAGACCACATGTGATGGGGCCCACCATAGGGACGCACACACACACACACACACACACACATACACACACATACACACACACACACCTCTGTTGGCTATAGGGCATAGTATGTAATCAGTCTGTGGCCTGGCTGGGCTGGGTGCAAACTCTGTAATAATACAGTGGCCTGTTGTCAAACTGTAATAAAGGCTCTATTTCTGCAGACACACACACACAGTCACACACACACACTCCGTTCTCATCCTTGTACGTGAGACGACAAGCAAACATGTTTTGTCTCCTCCGCTGCTGTGTCAGGGCACAGAGGAGAGAACAGCCACTATCTCCAACCACAAAATGTTTCTCGCTCATACTGACTGACTGGCTCCTTGGACTCCTTGGATACCAATTTTATATTTGGAGGGCAGTGATTTTATTTTATTTTTTTCCATAACAGAAGCAAAGGATCTTTCTGTAAAGTCATATTTTATTTTTATTTTATTTTTTATCACGGGAATAGACAGCTACTTCACAGTTTTTGTAATGAAGAAGAAGAATATAATTTTATTTGGCAGATATTAGCGGGGTAGATGTATAGCCTATTATTATACTGTGCTACAAGTTGTGTTCTAATAATTTGTTTCCTTCAGTAAAACAATTAAAAACATAACATGTGTGTGTTGAAAACAAACATTTGGAGGCTCGTTCACTTGCAGTAACGAACCTTGGCTGGAAAGTGACATTCGGGACATTCGGGACATTCGGGACGGCCCTCCCAGCGTCTGCAGCCCTGAAAAAACCCTCAAAAAAACATGTATCCAGACAGTATGAGATAACTTGAAAAATGAGCAGATTGGAGTGTAACACAATGTCATTTATAAATGGTCAAATTTCCACGAACTGTGCTAGGCAATTTCACACAATGATGGCCCCAAATGGCGGTGAGAGGTAACTGTAACTGAAATTTAAGGACTTCCATACCCAGAAGTGTTCATGATCCAGGTCCTGACACTAGAATTTCATTTGGGCAAATAGGGTGAATCTTTCTTCTCTATTGCAACCCCACTTTGTAATTTAAGCTGATAAGATGGGTGTATTTTTTACATAGAAATCTTGCATAGTGCAGTGTTAATGCAGTCTGTAGTTATGTGAATTCCCCCCTGTGTATTGGATTGGTAACCTTTAGTTTTCCCAGGTAAATAAGTACCGTTAAAGTCTATTAACCTTTAGAATCAAGCGTGTCATTCGGGAGAGCGGCCCCCATTCCCAAGTTAAGGCCTCTGGATTAACAAGGTTCTGCTGTAGTACCAGAAGAACATGAAGAAGCAGTATTTCTTCATATATGAATGGATGGATATTTGAATATGACTTTCACATCCCAAAGAGCCAGGTGGCTAAGGCAAAGTCCCCTCATGTGTATGGATGCCTGCATGGATATACAGCCGTGTGTGTGTGTGTGACAGTAGGTTGGGATGGAGGGGTGTGTGTGTTGTTGAAATCTCTTCTCCTCTTTTCTTATTCTATTCTATTTAAACATGCCGTGTTCCTATTAGCTTTCCTTTGACCTTATTTGAGGTACAGGATCCGTGTGATGTGAAGTGTGTGTGTGTGTGTGTGAGAGAGAGAGAGGGAGAGAGAGAGGGAGAGAGAGAGAGAGAGAGGGCGATGAATGATGCGCTGGTGTGAAAGCCACTGGACCGTGACTATACTGTAGGTGATAGAGACCCAGTAACATCAATCATGTGTACTCACACACGCGCGCACACACACACACACTCTCTCTCACACACACACACACACACACACACACACACACATGCACGCGCACACACACTCTCTGCCCTCACTATTCCCAGTAGAAGGGTTTTTCTTGATTTTTAATAAAGGATATCTGCAGAGAAGGTCAAGGTTATTCAATTGTTGGTCATTCATCTCCTCTTTCTGCTCTCCCTAGACACACACACACTTAGCACACACACACACGCACACACATGCACACCACACACACACACACACACACAGATCTCTCAATCTTCACTATAGTGGCCTCAGCTGGGGGACCCCTGCCCCTGTGTGTGTGTGTTTGAGTGTGTGTGTGTTTGTGTGTGTGCAAGTGTGTGTGTGAACAATGCAGCCGTCATCTCTGGGTTGTCTAGTTATCTGTCATTGTCTTTATGTTGCTCTGCAGCTATCTTGCAGCAGATGTATGTGTGTATTATATTCGTTCCAAGGGTTTTGCACGCTGTTCAAGAGGTGTCAAAGATAATATTACTTACTGTTTTTATCAGAGACTGTTGAGCGTAATACAAACATAAATGGCGTCGAAATTGGAAACCGGATGTACTGCTAGTGGCAAGATATATAGCTGCATATCTAAAAAATACATCATAATGGTTGAATTCTTGTATAAGGCGGTGCTGGCAAGCCAGACTCAGCATGGAAAGCTTTGGCACAGAGTAGAGAGCATTGCTAATCCGTTCCCCTTGGGGAAGTGAGCTAGAGATTTGTGAAAATACAGATTATTGAAATACATTGAATTACTGGTGCAAATATTATTTTAAATCTCAAATCATCTCAAATGTCTATGCATTCTAAACACTGTGTACAGTTTATCTCATCGTTACGGTGCTTTTAGTTGCATGCACCACCAAGCCAACACATTACTGTAAATTACATTTACATTCATGCAATTATTTGACCCTCTTATCCAGACACACTTACAGAGCATGAAGGGGTTCAGTGGTTTGCTCAAGGACACTGTGGCTGCTGCGGGGATCAAACGTATTTGTCTTTGCATGTATGTGTATATACACTGAATATACAAACTATCAGGGGCATCTTCCTGATATTGAGTTGCAGCCCCTTTTGCTCAATCCACATCTCAACTGTCTCAAAGAAATCCTTCTCGAACTCGTCTGCTTCTCTACATCTCCTCCTTCGTGATTGGTATAGATTTAATACGGGAAATCAATTTGCAATAATGGCTTTTACCTTGATTCATCTCATCAGTGTACTGCCCTGATATTTTGTACATTCAGTATACTGTATATATACATGTGTCTGTGTTCTGCATACATATACTGTATGTATGTGTGTGTCATTTCAGATTATGCAAAACCCATCATTAGGCACTCTTTTTAAAGGTTCATTTTTGGCTTACAGTTTTTCACAATTGTTTACACACTAAAACTGGAACTTGGGACACAATCACTAAAACCTGAAACTCATGTGTCAAATCCCTAAACCAAGTCTGCAAACCTACAAGCACATTTTCTTTTCTCTATCACACTTTTTGCAAAACACTACACACAATAATGTGTAGTTTTCTCTCATTCTCTACATTAGGCACAACATTCAAAAACTAAAATCACATGTGTTCATTTGGAAGCACTGCCATCCCAAATGCTTAAATTAATTTACCAATTGGCAACATCCACTCATCACACATATATATATATATATATATATTGTTCACTCAGAAATCAGAGGTTTAGCTCTATAAAAAAAAGCCCCAGGTGAGCTCTCTTGTTGTTTAGAACAATGTTGCAGTGAGAGCTAGAGGAAGAGTAGTGACAGTAAGAGGAGGAAGAGGAGGATGAGGAAAAAGAAGAGCAAGGAGAACAGTTATCTCAGATGAGATCCGGGTCACTTTGGTTCACCATGTGGTCCACATGGGTTGAGCATGAGGGAGGCTGGGCAGAGAGTCCAGAACCTGAGCTTCACTGCTGCTTCCATCATCCAGACATTCAGAAATGAGAACAGGCAAGTAGCCTCCTGTCTGCACCATGCTGCTGTTCTTTATACTGTAGTATACTGTAGTAGTAGTAGTAGTAGTAGTAGTAGTAGTAGTAGTAGTAGTAATAGTAGTAGTAGTAGTAGTAGTAGTCCTATACATCAGTAGGCCTGTGCTACTCAGTGATGGTTGGCCAATGTGACAGTAATGTGTCATTTCAGATTGAAAAATAGAAATATTCTTGGACCCTAACCAATCACATCATGTTTTTAGATCTTCTGCACAACTGAGAGACGACCAGTCTTGGCTTATGATGTAGATGAGGTGCTGTTCGACCCAAACAGGAGGCAGGATGCAGCCTCATTTTTTTTTTTAATCCTTTTTCAATTTTTTTTTTGGTTTTGTTTACAGAAAAGCCTTTTTTCTGTTTTTATCCTACTGCATTGTGTTTTGTATGTAGAACACTTCACATATGCAACACATTCAAGTGTTCATACATTCATACATTACAGTATTTGTGATTGAAATACAGTATTTGTGTGTTACTATATTACTGTATACTGTAACAGTCTTTTACAACAGGCTACTGTGCATGAGTGTACCTCTGAACATGCAAAAGGCATAAGCCTACTGATGAGATATTCATAATAATGTTTTCCGTTGAGCACATCAGTGTGTAGTCGGTTGTTAGAAAGATGTATTCATTTGATGGTCGTGTGTGTCATTGTATTGCAAAATAACATTTTGAAAAGAGATAAAATGGTTTTGAATGAAGTGATTCATTTTGCCAGTGATTTGTGGAGTTTTGCATTTTGTGTTAGTGGTTTTGTGTTTTGTGTTTAGAGTTTTGAGAACATGAGCCCTAGTTTCAGAAAATGTGTGTAAGCAATTGTGAAAAACTGTAATTGCAGAGTTTTACAGCAGAGACAGACAGTTAAAACACGCAACAGAAGTCACAGTCTGGATTTGAACTCATGACATCGCTGGTACACAGTACGCACCCTATAATCAACTGAGCCACCGGGACATCCAGCTTTTGATTTTGTTTTAGCGCCTTTTTTTTAATGGGGCAACTTTAAGTGCTTTAGAGCATGGAATGAGAAAAGAAGCCAAAAGAGGGAAAGAGGGAAGAGAAGAAAGCTGTTTGATGCTTGGTGCTGGTGAAGGTAGCTAGCTTGCAGTGGCAGAATGTGAGTTTTAGATTTAAATGAAGAGAGGCTTTTGACTGCCTTGAGTGTATTATAGTGTGGAGAGGGAATTCCACTGTATTATATTATGTATTGTTATGCCTTACACAGTATATCCAGTCTAGTGTATCACTATGTGGAGCTGTGGTATCTGTGTACGGTGGTCCAAATCTGTGTAAAGACTATATTGTCAGAGGGAGTGTTGCTATTCTTAGATGATTTCCAAGCCTGTGTGTGTTTGTCATTGTTTTTGTGAATGTGTGTGTGTGTGTGTATGTGTTTGTATGTTCTTGTTCTTCTATCCTCATGAGACCAGTTTGAGTTTTAGACCTTATGAGTGAGGAAGTGAGGTCATTTTGTCCGGTCATCACTTCTTCGAGAGGCTAGTTTTAAGGTTTAAGTTTACGTAAGCTATGTAGTTAGGGTTAGGGGTTAGGGAATGAATACAGTCAATGGAAGGTCCTCATGTATAGTAAGACAAATGTGTGTGTGTGTGTCTTTGTGTTCAGATATTACTGCCAGTGATGTCACTCTCAGCTGACTAGACGCTGTCACTGCAAGCCTTTGTCAGCGTGGTTAGGTCTCTGTGTGTGTGTGTGTGTGTGTGTGTGTGTGTGTGTGTGTGTGCGTCTGTGGTGGTTTTTGATCATGTGTTTGCCATTTTGTGTTCACACGCGTCAGTGTGTCACCATGGTCTCAGTCAGCCCAGTGGTTAGTGAATGTCTCAGTCTTGTTGTTGTTGCGGTGGGGTGGGGGTGGGGGTGGGGATGGGGGTAGCCTAGGGGAGGGTTAGAGTTAGGGTTAGAGGAAATCAATAGAGCAAGGTTCTTTTCATGCATCCCATATGACATACTGACCTGTAGATGCATCACTATTTTCTTCTTTTCTTATATTGGAGTGGGCAGTCTACTTACCTTTTGATATTTTTATTCAGATAGTGGGAAAGTAGGCCTAGTGAGGGAGACAGAGTAGCGGGATACACTCTGCATACACTCTGGGCACATCATGACGGCAACTATTTAAGGATATGTTGACATTTTAGATTTTTACATTTCAAATTCAAATCTGTTCCTTTTCTTCACCAGGCTCTTGTCAGTTTCGTAGTGACACTTTGCATACGGTAAACCGGCTTGCTAGCATTTATAGCATTTCTTGTTGATGTTGTTAGCCTAGCCTGCATAGCGTAGTGTGTCATCTTGCAGCTAGCTGCAGTCTATATGTTGGTTCAAGCGAGGAATGCTAACAATGCTAACAAGCCATTTAAAAAGATAATCCACGAGAATCTTGTTTTATTTGATTTTGGCAGTTTGGCAGTCTTTGCTTTGTTTTGTGCTGCGTTTCCCAGCTATAACTTCACATAAGTGTCGCCAGTACTGAGGTAGAGAGGCAAACAAATAATGGAAGGACAGAATTTCAGCTGGTACAGAAGAGCGACCATGTCTACAGAGACAGTAATATCTTCTCTATAAATATATCATATTTTATGTGATAACTTTCTACTTACATTATTACTGCATATCACATCGGATAGCCGCAAACAAATGCTAATAATGTTCGACAAAAGACAGTGACTGCTACAGTAACATTAGCAAAAGACTACTTTTAACCTGCAAACTGCTGTCATTAACTTACGAAACCAAGCTAACCAGACACGTTTACCCGTTTGACTGTGTTTGACTACCAAAAAATTGCCAGTTGTCTTTCAAAAATTGGCCCAAAGTAGCCTAATAATAAAGACACTCAATGTCGACTGTGGTTAATAAACGATAGCAAGACCAGTTCAAAAGAAAAAGAGACAGTCTCAACTCAGTCCCTTCTCATCTTGGAGTGCTTTTCATCTTGGGAAGGCAATGCTCTCTAGTTCTTTCCTTTTTTATCCCGCTTGCTTTCCTCTGAGCGATTACTCTTACACTTTTACATTTACATTTACACTTTTTCCTTGGATTTTCTGTTAATGAAGTTTGAGTTTCTGTAGCTGGCGCTCTTTTCTTTGTCAGTTCTGCCATGGTGGCTCTCGCTGCTCATGCTAACTACCCAGTTCCTCCGTTTATTCCAAACAACCTGTTGTTGCTGCTGAATTCAGATGCAAAGACAGAGCTTACTGTTATTTATTCGGTTCTTTTGTGTGATGAATCCTATTCAGACACTTTGGCAATATTCATGAAATATTAATTAACTGAATTGAAGTGAGGTGAATTCAAGTCAAGTGAATTTAATTGCATGGAATTTAGAGAGAGAGAGAGAGAGAGAGAGAGAGAGAGAGAGAGAGAGAGAGAGAGAGAGACTTTGTTGGTCGTTGTCAGATGTTTTTATTGTATATCTGGTATACTAATACTAATAATACTAATACTACTACTAATACATTTTCTTTATTTTTAAACAGCAAGAAATGAGTGAATGCTAGTGCTAGTGCTCTCCATGAGTGTGTGTGTGTGTGTGTGTGTGTGTGTGTGTGTGCGTGCGTGCGTGTGTGTGTGAGAGAGCGACAGAAGCAGATAAGTGAATGAGGTTGGGGTGACAATTGAAGGCAGTAATGGAAAGACAGAAAAAAAATGAAATGGAAGATTTGTACCTACACTACCTGAAGATATGGGATTCTCTCGCTCGCTCTCTCTCTCCCTCCCTCGCTCTCCTTCTATCCATTTGTCTGTCTATCCTTCATGCATCTGTCTTCTATACAGCATCAATTATTCACCCGGAGCAGATGAATATTTCAAAGGGTGCTGGACTCTCTTCCTCCATACCTCACCCCCCTCTCTCATCCTTCTCTCTTTTTTATCTCTTGCTCTCCCCTCTCTCTCTTTCTACCTTCTTCTCTCTCATCTGAATTTCTCTGCCTTCATACCTCCGCTCCCTCTGCCACCACCCTCTCTCATGTTTCTCTCGACCACTTTTCTCCCCTGTGTGTGTGTGTGAGAGAGAGTGTGTGTGTGTGTGTGTGTGTGTGTGCATGTCCTTCCACTCCTAATCTTAAAAGGATGTGGCTTTGGCCTCATGCTGTGAACTCCTAGACCGTCTACTTTCTCTGGTCATCATTTTTAGCCTGATAGCTTGTTCTCTCTCTCTCTCTGTGTGTGTGTGTGTGTGTGTGTGTGTGCACTTGTGTGTTTGTGTGTGCACATACAGTATATTGTGCGCGTGAGTGTATCTTTCTGTCCTCTGCTGTGCCAGGCTTTTTTGGGATTGATGGGAGCAGCATTTGGAGTGACTGTTTGTTGGGGCTATAGGAGGCCACTCCAGTCAGATCCTCATTAAGAATGAATGGGATGTACCTCTGCCATGTTTCTGTAGACAGGCCGAGGCTTCACTTGGCTCTCACAGCCTTTTTCACTTTGGAAGGAAATCCTAGACGAGAGCCGCACCGAATGCGATTGAGATATCCTCTCAAACACTGAAGTGTTTGCTACAGTTTTTATTAATATATGACGTAGCCACTTTTCTAAAGGGTGGATGTCTCATTTTGGATCAAAAGTCTCCATTTACACACACACACACACACACACACACACACATACATCTCATCTCATCACATATCTCATCTCATCTCATGTATGTAATGATGATGACAATGCAGACACTTTTTCTCCTATTAAGTGAAACAGTAGAATAAGTGTAAAGGTGTAGCATTTTACCATCAATAAATCATTATTTTTTAGGCATTACTATAATTACTGTAAACAAATGAGACTGTTGCCAAGAAGACTGACAGCCTGCACTGGCCTCCACACTACATTTTACATTGTACATTGGATTTCTGCTGGATTTGCTTTAGCCTACAGTACAAAGGGAGATTGATTTGTATGGTGCAAAATAGGATGATCTTCTGCACAAACAGAGCTAAAGATTTCAGAGTTTCTTACAATGGCAATATTGTCTTTGTGACAGGAAGCAATGGGGTTTATGGGAAATGTGGTCTTAATTTTGAGAAACTCTAGCACTAATAATACCACTGGTGTAAGATAGAGGCTACCAATTATCTTGACCATGGTCTCATTTGTTTTACGGTAATCAGACCAAGGTTTCACAGTTAACTGGACAATGATTGATACTTACAATGCTACATGGTGCACCTTTAAATACATGGATCAACAAAATTGCAAGCAGCCAAATAAAAGAGTGCAACGGACAAGGTAGTTTGAGTGAATAGCATTCCTGTGATATCTACAATCAACAAAGCAAGAAGCCTAAAAATGATAAAGCGCAAGCGTTTTTCTTCATCATCATCACCATCATCATCATTTGAGCCTAGCATTACAGGAAACTGACGTGAATATTTGTCTTCTAATCTGGGATTAGAGCCAGAGGATCAAACTCTGATCAGGAGAGACTGATAGGAGAGATGCATAGAGCGATGGAGAGATAAGGGGAGAGAGGGACAGAGTGAGGGAAATGAGAGACGGCTCGAGAGGGGAGGCAAGAGGGCGGGAGAGAGAGAAGGTAAATGGAGATAAAGGATAAAGCAGAAGAGAGAATGATGTGAGGCCTGAACATGACAGCAGGGTTCGTCTGTGGTTCACCTCGAGCCTTCCGTCTCTCTCTCTCTCTCTCTCTCATTCTCATGTCTGTGTGGTTCTGCGTCCCTGTGTAGCTCTGCAGAGTGCTGCTCTACCATGGCTTGTGTGTGTGTGTGTGTGTGTGTGTGTGTGGGTTATTGGCAGGATTACGGCATTTACTGTGGCCTGTGTCCGGCTGCGCTGCAATCTGTCTGCTCTCTCTCTCTCTCGCTCATCACGGGGAAACAGCACGTTTAGCCCAACACAACTCCTAATCTCATGCACTGAGAATGATGATGATGGTGATGATGATGGTGTGTGTGTGTGTGTGTTTCTGTGTGTGTGTCCCATCCCAGTCATAGGTCATACCCCACCCAGGCTGGTTTGTATGTTCGCTGTGTCCCTGGCAGATTCTTAATGTCCAGTTGCTTGGCTTTGGATGTTTTTGTGCGTGAGACCACAGACTCTCTGCCCTGTTTCCGACCCAGAGCACGCAATGGAAATTAGTCTTGCTCTCTCTCTCTCCCTCTCTCTCTCCCTCTCTCTCTCTCCCTCTCTCTCCCTCTCTCTCTCTCTCTCTCTCTCTCTCTCTCTCTCTCTCTATCTCTCTCTCTGGCCTGGCAGTGTGCCAGCGTGACCACAGAGCCTACAGTGACAGTGCAGGCTTAGATAATGGACACACACACACACACACACACACACACTGACAGAGTATTACCCTGTCCTACTCGAGACAGGCTGCGATGTCTTCAGTGTCTGTGACATGGTGTGTGTGACAGAGTGTGTGTGTGTGTTTGTCTGTGTGGATGTGTGTGTGTCCATTTTCACCTTTTCCCCAGCAATGTAATGGATTTATTTTGACTGACAGGCATGACTGATGTTTATGCACACACACACACAGACATACACACGCACCGCCACCGTTGTTATTACTATTGCCACATGAATATGTCAAGTGATTGCTATGGCAACAGTAGCTTTCACGATTGAGAAATAGTGCGCGCTGTCTTACCTTGACAAGGGTGGGGTGTCATGTTTTATCTTCTTATGGGAATATTGTTATTCCCGCCACCAATATTTTATTCACTCAAGGCTCACCCTCTGATGCTCGTTATCCCTAGATGGCTGAGAGCACATATTTCTATATTTGCATATTACTGATTCTACTAATACATTTCTATCTTTGTGATAAATGTCCTACACCGTTATATATTTGAAGACTTTATTTACAAAACGCTACATATCCACGGAAAAATATCATCTCTAAAATACAGAGGATTCAGTTTGTAAAAGTTTTATCATTCTGTCAACCAAGGATTTTTTTTTTAATCTACTATCCTTTTCAAAGTACCTAAATTTGCATTGATTTTTGTGCTATCATTCATGGAAGAGAAGGTTTCTGCTAGTTTTTTTTTTCCCAAATGGTTGATATCTCACTTTGGATCATAGATCTATTGATCTAGCTTGAAATAGGCGGAACAAGTCACCTGCCGTCACTCTCCCCCATCGGCTCGCCCTACACACCCAGTGTCTGAAGGTCGTAAGAATGCATTCCTTTGTTCTTTGGTCACAAGATAAAAAGTTTGAGAAGCACTGGCTCTTAATCCAAATTCTTGTCTGTATTTGGGGAGGGGGGACCAGGCCACAACGAGTTAAACTGCTGCTTTTCAGGCTCTGCTGTTGTGCGTAGTGTTATTACCATAGACTGACTGCGAGGTTACTCAAAACCATTCGCTTGTAATGTTCTATCCTCCTGTGTGTTGTTGAAGGATGTGTCATCGCCTTATAAAGCAATGAAGATCGCATTAACCTCCCTCTTTCTCTCTCTCTCTCTCTCTCTCTCTCTCTCTCTCTCCCTCTCTCTGTGTCTCTCTACAGGTTAACAGATCTGTCAGGCTCTCTCACAGATGGGCCAATAAACTATAAGTACAAGACCAAATGCACCTGGCTGATAGAGGGATAGTGAGTATCTCTGTTTTTCCTCTCCTCTTGTCACCACTAATCCTGTTTATTTACACCTGCCTAAGTAATGTGTCTGGTTTAAGGAGGGGCTCCAGACAAAAACACATATTTTTTTTGTGTATAAAAGGAAAAGAATTTGTCTTTGAATCTAGTTATCGTTCGCTAATTCAAGAGTTGCTTTGTGCCTGTTAACACCTCAAAGATGCATGCAACGGCGCCTGAAGGCACGTAATGATAGCTTTGTCTAAATATGTTAAGTGCTTTTCACAAGTTTCACAAGTTTCAACATTGTTATCCCTAAAAAGGCAACAAGTATTAATGTTGCGACAGAGCTTTGTAGGCCGTTTTAAAAATGCAATCAGATGTTCCATTTATCAAAAGGGAGAGCACTCTTGTTACATTTTAACAAAGCAAGAAATATTAAAGCAATTTTTTACAGCTGGTTAAGATGACAGCTTATTTCAGCAGGATGATTAAGTAGATGTCAATAAATTATTGTCAATATACGCATAATGCCATGGGAGGCCATTCTTCGCAATGATTTGAGGCGTTGTGATGAACTATGCGAAGTGGAGTCCATGCAGTGTCAATTTGTGTCAACACCACCATAGAATTCACAAATAGCTAATAACACTTAACAAAAGTAATAATCATATGCGATACATAAAGCATACATAATCATCAACAATGTCTTTGTTTATATTCATCTATTCCTAACCTGATTGCTCTCTCTCTCTCTCTCTCTCTCTCTCTCTCTCTCTCTCTCTCTCTCCCCCTCTCTTTCCCTCTCTCCCAGTCCTAATGCAGTGCTCAGGCTGCGCTTCAATCACTTTGCTACCGAGTGCAGCTGGGACCATATGTATGTCTATGATGGAGACTCCATTTACGCCCCGTTGATAGCTGTCTTCAGGTGAGCGGCCGCTAATCTGAATATGCAGGAGAGCTGTGAGAGCGGGGTGGGGGTGGGGGGGGGGGGTGGTGGAAATCATTCACGTAGCCTTTGGCACGGCCTTGAAAGCATCCACAAATGTACACTTTTTCAAGTTAATTACTTCATGTGTAGGCAAACTGCGGGTCTCACAATTACTGCAGTACCACAATAGTCTGGTAATAGGAAGCAAATACTGCAGTTAGTCACATTACGGCCTTGACTGCCATTTTGTCCACAGCTTTATTGTGCATTTTTCTTTTGTTGCTGATGAACATTACCATGAGCATGTGGGTAGTACATTGTAATCTGAAAAGAATTCATCATAAAAACTATAATCGTGTCACAATAATGCACTAACCTCCCACTGTGTGCTATATGCTCTATTGAGGCTTATTTCTCGTCGACACACTTGAGTTGCTCCTGGGTGATGGAGGGGTTCATTTGGCCCATTCCAACTAGGGGGAATTATTTGGCATTTGCTTATACAAAGCCTAGGCTTGTATAACATTATTGCCTACAATAAATAACCGTACATTGTTCATTCTGGAGGTTACACACATGGGAAGCAGCTGCAATGGAAAAGAAAGCTGTAGACCTAGTTGCAATTTGACTCAGATTCATTATGAGCTGCAGTACATTTGCAATACATTGTATTTATTAAAGGAGACAGGCCAATTCAATAAGTACCCACTCCCCCCACTCCCCCCCCCCCCCCCATAGACACACACACACTCCAAAAAATCCTCATCAAACAAACAAGAGAGAAATGCAATACGACTCTGTACTGCAATATTATTTTACTTTAAAGCTAATCACTGTCATATTTTTAATGGGGTCTGCAATTCCTTTAATGGAATCCCTTTTATCTTACAGCTCTCCAGTGGTACATTCAGAACCAAAGTACCAGTCCATAAAATATTGCACCATTTAAAAGCGCCTTTGAATTTTTATTTTTTGGGGGCGTTTGTCTCTCTCTCTCTCTCTCTCTCTCTCTCTCTCTCTCTCTCTCTCTCTCTCTCTCCCTCTCTCTCTCAGTGGTCTAGTGGTACCGGAGACCAGGGGTAATGAGACGGTCCCGGAGGTAGTGACAACGTCCGGCTACGCTCTGCTCCACTTCTTCAGCGACGCCGCCTACAACCTGACCGGTTTCAGCATAGCCTACTCGTATGTCTAGACGTCTCCCCTCCTTCCTTCTCTGTTTTCCCTCCTGCCCTCCCTCCCTCTCTTTCTGGTCTTTCTTGCCCTCGTTCTCTCTTTTTCTATCTGTCTCTCCCGGAAATACACAAATATACACAGACACAGGCTCAAAACTCACACACACACACACACACACACACACACACACACACACACACCATAAGGCTGTCTACAGCCTGTCACTCTCTCTCTCTCTCTCTCTCTCTCTCACAGACACAAGTCATCACACAGTAATGATGACTGTAGTAATAGATGTCGGTTGCAGCCAATCAGTCTGTTCCTTGATGGAAAATTGAATGGTGTGTGTGTGTGTGTGTGTGTCTGTTTTGTGTGTGTGTGTGTTTGGTGGGTTGGGGAAATGGTGAGGGCGAGCACAGTTAGTGTACAGTCACACTGCCTCAAGGCTCACACACACACAGACACACGAACATACGTAGACACACACACACACACACAGTGGGTAGATAAAGGTTTTGGTTGTCATGACGACCCTCTTGTCACAGCAGCAAACCTGCTTTTTGTGTTAATGAAAAGATGTTCTACCATTGGTCCTTGACTCCTTCCTCCCATCTCTCTCTCCCTCCCTTACATCTCTATCTCTGTTTGTAATGTCAGTGTAATATCAATGTAGGCTATTTTTCTCCACTTTTTCCATTTTTCTATATATCTAATGTCATCTTTTTTGCTGCGTTTTCAGCAGTTTTTCAAATCTAATGCTCTCTCACTTTCAATGTCTTTTTTTTCTCTCTCTTTGTCTGTCTCTTACTATCAAGCTACATTTCTACTTTTTCTCTTTCCGACTGTTTCTGTTTCTTGCTCCATCTCCCTGGGGTGTCCTGGTGCCTGATGTTGAGGCTCACGTAATGTACTTGCAACATCCTGACTTCGATGATGATCTCCCTCTCCCTCATGATCTCCCCCTTTCTGTCCTGTCACTCTCGACCGAATACTGTCTAAAAAAAAGCAGCAATGCCATACAAATAACCTTTAAGATCGTCCCTGCCTTTCTGTCCAACTCTCTCTCTCCCCCAGGATAAACTCTTGTCCCAACAACTGCTCGGGCCACGGCAGATGCAGTACGGCGAACTCGGTGTCGGGCCGCGTGTACTGTGAGTGCGAGGAGTACTGGAAAGGCGAGGCCTGTGATATCCCGTACTGCAGGGACAACTGTGGCAGCCCAGGTCACGGCTACTGCGACCTGACCGGAGAAAAGCTCTGCGTCTGCAACGACAGCTGGCAAGGTAAGGCGGCGGGGACAAATGGGACGGGGAAGCGAATAGAATTTAATCAGGGAGATTAAAAGCAGAGATATGGATGAAACCAACGAGTGCTTATTGAATGAAGTGAGAGGGCTTTGGCCCATCCAGGTATGGTTGGCGCGTTGGGGTGCAGCCAGGACTGCGGGATGTGACTCTTGGCCCTGGAGCTGGGCTTTTGGGGGGAGGGGGGAGAGGACTGGGGCTGGAGGAGAGAGTGGAAGGAAAGGGCAGAGGGATAGAGCTAGAGCTGATTCAGATGTGTCGGAAGTGTTATATCTGAACTAACTCATTCATTACATCATGTGCATCAAGTAACATCTTAAAGGTGCTACGTGTGACATTTTTAAAAATCAATATCGTATTGTAATACCTTGGTATAATTACCGCAAACCAAATGAGACCATAGTCAAGAAGATTGCGAGCCTCTATCTCATGCCGGTTGCACAAAGAGGATCTCCTCTCCATCGGTCAAAAGTTTTCTCTTTTGCTTTCCTGCAAGAGGGTAAACATGTTGGAAGTCATCGGCCTTTCACGCATTCCACCATCTGCCACTGAAAAGCTTTAGCTCTGCTTCCGCTAGAAGAACAGCGGGACTCTTCCTGCTTCGTGCCGCAAAGCAACATCACTTTGTGCTGCAAAGCAATCCAGCTGATTTCCTGTGAAATCTGACCCGGTGACACAAAAATGTAAAATGCAGTGAAGAGGCTGGTAGAGGCTGCCAGTCTTCTCGCTGATGGTGTCATTTGTTTAGCTTATTTAAATACATGTGGTAATGATTTATTGATGTTAAAATGTTCCACGTAGCATCTTTAAGACTGTTTAAACTGCTGACTGTCTAGTCTATCCAAAGCCCCTGCCAGTCTGAAACTCAGTGCCATGCAAAGATTAATATTTATACAGTATCAGATTATATTGTATCATTCCTGTGGTTGTGTGCAATTGTGACAATTCTTAATTTTTAAACTTCCCCTATCTGGTATTCCTGGCACACTGCACCAAACCCTCAAAGCATTTCAAGGATGAAAAAATATTGCAAAAATATGTTATCCCATACCAGTGCGAGATATGATAGTCTGGATAGTTTGTGGTTGTGTCAAACACTGTGGCGGTCATGTCAGGCTGCTCCAGTCTGGTGGGGCAAAATGGTGGAGCACTGCCCCCTCCTGGAGAGATGCTGTCAGCACAAGCAGAAACACCAGAGGACAGGAGCAAAGCCTCATTCCACTCGATATGTTGATCTGGATATTTTAGCTTCCTTGGTCTGCAGACATGCTTGTAAATGCTCATGATGAGGTGGGAGATTCTGTATTTGTTATTCTTTCTAAAATAGTTATCCTCCTTTGAAACATTTGACACCAACTTAGACCCTGGCATGAAAGTGGAATATTATTGAAGTTATTAACTCTCTGAAGATATTTATTCAGAAAGTAGCCACACTGGGAGAATGTAATCATCTATCATTTTGAAATATTGAGTAATGAATATTATGTAATATTTTCCCACCAGAATGGATATATGAATTTGTGTGAATCAAGAATAAGTAAGAGTGACGTCATTCACCAAGTACAATAAATGTACACAAATTTGTCGTGGAGATATTAATGCAAAAAGAAATCAATAACTCATATATAGTGACATAATTACATACAAGGGAAACAAGCACTGTACACTGCTGTAACTTGTATACCTGAGGAAGCTCTGCACTCTTTTAGGTGCAAAAGTTAAAAAGCTTTTATTTCTGTAGCTCCTTTACATGCTTTGGCAGAGCTGCTTTCATCAGGGGAGTTAACATGAGAAGACAAGCAACATACATCGTTGACATTCAGATCCATTTAAATTCAGGTGCAACCGTATTTTCCATGTCTATGGGTGCAACTCAAAAAAGGCAAGGGTTTTCATTATGGTGACATCTAGTGGACTCGTCACCACATTATATCCCAGGGAGGGAAAGAAAACAAATCTGATTGTAAGATTAAATTCTGCATATTTTTGGAACACATTGCCATATCTATGCATTTTTGGGGAATTGCAACATGATTGCACACTAAAAGCCCTGTACTTAGCTGCATTTGGCTCTTGGCCGGTTAAATGATTGCTTTGTAATCGTACGTATTAAGGAAATAGCAATGCTATAAATCACTGCATTTAACTGTCAGGAGTGACACTTGAAGTTGGTTGACTAATGTTCTGTTTATAGCTGTGTAAGTCTATTTATATGTGTGATAATTTTAGCTAAGATCATCCTTAATTGAGCAACACATCAGGGACAGTGTGCACAAAAAGAAAAATAACGTGCGAGCATGCAAACACACACCCAAATACACAGAACCACACAGTCTATAACCTTTTTTTACCTAAATGTCTGTCTGCAGTACCTGTCTGATTTCTCACTCTGTCTCTACCTGTCTGCCTCTCCCTCATTCTCTCCCTATCCATCTCTTTTCCTCCTCCATCTGTCTGTCTTCCTCTCTCTCTGTCTGTGTTTCTCCTCACATTCACACAAAAGCCATCAAGACGGTAATAATGACAGTACTACTAGTTGTCAGTTTGTTCCCTGATAGAAGACAGAGTGATGCGTGTGTCTGTGCTGGGTCGGGTAATGAGAGAGTTGGGGACAGTTAGCGAACACACCCTCAAGGCAGCCGCACACACACACACACACACACACACACACACACACACACACACACACGCACACATACACTCATATGCACGCACACACAAGCACAAACAACGGGGTAATAAAGGTGCTGGTTGCCATAGCAACTCTCCTGTCACAGCGGAAAACCTGTTTTTGTGTGTAAATGAAAAGACCATGTTCTCCCATTTGTCCTTCACTCTTCCCCTTCCACGTCTCCTCTACCTCCAGCCTCCATTCCTCTCACTCCATCCATCCAAACGGAGAGGAGAGTATATTCCAGTGCAGTTTGCATCGATGAATCAGAGCCTTTCTCTAGTTTCTTCTCCCCATATTTGTACTTGACCCTCATTTGTACCTGGGGAAACAGTGCTGCGGTCCCTGTCTTGATGGGGTGTGTACGGCATTAATCAGAGCCACACACCCCATTTAAAACCCCTAATGATTTTGGCCTCACTGATCCCCCCCATATGCAGGGAGGGAGGTCAATGGACAACATTGGTGAAGGATGATACTGATTATATCTCACGGCTGTTGCTTGACCTCCTTGTAACTCCTATTTTGGTGTTTTTCTTTTTTTGTTTACGTCATCTTTGTGGAATAAATGTTCATGTGCTGAGTACATTCCTAGACTCTAAGGACCATGAAACCCATTCAAAACTCCATTGTTCAATTTCAACGATTCATGCACATAAATAGTAAAGTGCCAGTTTTTCTAATTTACCTAAAAAAGTGGACTTTTTCGAGATAGGAGGGTTCCATCCGTCAGCAGCACTATGCATTACATAGAATGGATCCAGCCTCTCAGTGTCTTGTCAGTACCAGTAGATGGTGCTATGGCGACTTGCTTCATGATCAGTATGCTTCACTTCAGACGTCTTCTACTGCTTTATTTATCAAAACAAAACACATTTTGTGATGTTGTGTGTATGTGTTAGATCTGTCAGTTCTTCCATACTTAAAGGGATGTATCTCCTCTGTTTCTCTGTCTCCCTCCCTCCTCTTTTCCCCATCTTACTCTCTTTCATCTCACATTTTTGTTACATTGTTACCCATTGATCATTTTTTTCCATGAATAATGAATATAGAATTTATTTTCTTTGGTGGCAAATTTAAATAAGCAAGTAATAAACTAACAGTAAAGTAATATCTCAGAAATACTTTGAGGGTTTTAAGAGAAAACCTAAAACATACTACTGCTTTTGAATGAAAAAATACTTTTTTACACTTTTTAAACAATACTTTTCCTGTTCTTTTGTCCCTTGCAGTTGTTGGGTATCTTTTCTATTACTGGCTGTATTTTTCATGAGCCTAGACTGTTTTTAATTATGTTTATCATTGTATGAAATGTGCTATATAAATAAAATTTGGTTTGATTTGATAATAAGTAAAGTCCCTCTCTCTCTGCTCCAGGTCCGGACTGCTCTCTCTCTGTTCCCTCCACTGAAGCCTTCTGGGTGCTGCCCAGCGTCAAGCCGTCGGCTCAGTCTCTGGGCCGGGCGTCCCACCGAGCGCTGGTCCACTCCGGCCTGATGTGGGTGGTGGGAGGCTACTCCTTCAACTACTCCAACTACCACATGGTCCTCAAGTAAGTACTAGACACCCATCTCACCCATCAGCCTGCTTTGGCTCTTGTGAAACAGATTTTTGACGGCAGGGGTTAGGGTTTGGGAAATATTTGATAGTGAAAACCTGTTTTTGATGGCATTATGCTGTGGCAGTAGTGCTAATTTATTTGTCTGGACTCCATTTTTTATCGTTTATTACACTCAAGTCTCTCTCTCTTCCTCCCTCTAGCTACAACCTGGAAACTAGTACATGGGATGTGGTTCCCGTCAGTAACGGCCCTCTCTACAGATATGGACATTCCTTGGCTCTGTACCAGGTATATTGACACATACTTCATAGATTCACAAGGTTTATCATAGGCAATGTAACGTACGATTATGTTATGATTATACTCTATCATACCTGATGCATGCAAGGTCTATATACCTTATGATCAACTTAATTGACACATGCAGCGCATACTAAGGGTTATACATCCATTTTGAAAGTCAGTATTTCAAAAACATAGATGATTCTGTCCTCAAAACGGAAACAATTTGACTCATAACGTTAATGGTAACTTTAATAGTAACCCATAAAATGGCTTACCTGCAAGCCAACAACCATTTTGTCAGTGTCCTCATTTTGGATTGAAGCTTACCGTGTAATACAGCTAATGTGCTGCTGCAGAGACTCTCCAGGACTGTGCTGCCTGCACAGACACATCACTGGCCCTCACTGGCTTTACTAAATAATTAATAATGTCCTCAAACAATTGAAGCCACAGCGAACTGGAACACAGATAACACAGTCAACTTTGTAGTTTGCACGTCATTACCCCATATATGTAAATACAGCATATATGTACAGTATATATACACATGCATGTGCACATACACACATGCATGCAAGCCTGTATACATACAGACAGACAGATAGCAAACACACACGCACGCACACACACACACACACGCACACCCACACACACACACACACACACACACACACACACACACACACATACACTTCTTTGGCTGGTAGGCTGAGAGAAGCTACGAGGATTGTGACAGGTAACATGGCAGAAAGATTGATGTTCTCACCTTTGGCTCCATGAGGATCAGTGTGTGTGTGTGTGTGTGTGTGTGTGTGTGTGTGCTGACCTCTTGGTGGTCTAATTTTTGTTTGATTGATGAAGAGTCAGTCTGGCTTGAAAACAGCATCACTAAAACAAAGTAGTTTGGCCAATGTCTGAACTGAAGTCTAGCTGTGTGTATATTTCTGTATATATTTGTGTGGGTGTGTGTGTGTGTGTGTGTGTGTGTTATCTCTGAATCTGAATAGGCGTGTAAATCAGGAGCTACCACAGACTGTGTACATCTTGTTCCTTGCCACTCTTAAATATTCAAGGTGTCCCATAGGCTAACAGGCTTACTCCTGCTATCAAACACTGGTTTAATCTGTGATTTTCTAAATATAATGTGGCGTTGCATCTTATTTAAAGGGATCATTAACCATTTTAACTTTAAAGGTGGTTTGGAATGCACCTTGTGTTTTTATAGCGCAGGACAAATTGACTTTCTGCTGGATGTCACCGTTAGCTGCGCATACTCAGAGCTTTGAACTGTTTAAAGCATTTTATTATGTTTATCTGTTCCCAGTGCTTAAATAGTGCTTCAGGACTTGAAAGTTTAAGTAGCTCTGAGAGTTCCTCTCACTGGACTACCTAAGGTTTAAACTGCTCTTAAATTGCCTCAATACATAACATACACTTAACATTTTAGTCACTTAAAGCAGTGCTTGTCAAAATCTGGATCGAGACCTAAAGATCAGCCATAGCTAGCATAAAATGGGCCAATCGGTTCGTGGAGAGAGATTACTGGCTTGAACAGGTGAAGTTTTTAACTGGAGAATTCTAATTTTGTATTAAGCTATTACCTATAATATATTACCATCGGCTTCTCAGGTCCTTGCAATGAGGAACTGAGCAAATAGGACACTTACTGTAAGGTTAGTAAGGATAAATTATGTGAAGTATTTAGTTGCCTACACATCTGTATGAGTCATAACAAAGAAAGTGTTATTTTAAACCTTTTTTTGCCACTTTCCAGATACTTGGACGCATGCTTACTGTGTCTGTTAAAAGCAATGTAATACTGAGGGGGGGGGGGGGGGGGGGGGGGGGCTGCAGACACATTTCTGTCTTCTTGTGTGATGAAGGTGAGATTTGAGCCGGGGAGGTCAGTGTGGCAGACTAATACCTGACAATTTGCGCCCAGCAATAAGTCATATCTTCAGGTGTCTCAGGCCAGCTTACTAAACAGCCCAGCTTGGACATCACACCATCTCCCTCACACTGTAGGGGAGATGAAAGGAATTACTCAACTTCATCGACGTAGAGCCCTCTCAGACTTGCATACTCAGACACACACACACAAAACACACACACTGGACAATTTGGTATGGGTTTCTTTGAGGCAGGGTGTGTTTTATTTTTACCCCAGAGAGTCCAGACCTGCTGACTCTTCACCCCTCACCCTCGAGCTTGACCCTGGTATTTTAGGTGACTCCTTGCTAATGTTGTAATTACTGCACCACAAGCAGAGATACCATAGCTTATTGCTGGCATGTTGCAAGGGTGCAATAACATACTAATGTGCATATTAGAGTGTGTTGGTTTAGCTTTAAGGGTTTATCCTCCTCCACTTTCTTCTACTTACAACCAAAAAAACCATCATGTGCAATGTCGGAGGTGTAGTGAACAAAACAAGGCAAGTAGACTTTTGATTGGGCCAAAAAAGCTAGAGGTTTGACCGGGTTGAGCGTGAATCCAATTAAACACCGACAGGAATGATCAAGGTTTGGAAAAGTGAGTCACTGCATAGCAATGTGGCTTTGTGGAGGAGAAAATTGTCTTTCTGTGACAATTATGTCACGATGTCACATGTTTGTCTGATTGTGTTTTCTTTGGTAAGCAGGAAGAACAGCAATTGATTCTGGCAACCAGCTAATGATGATCTGTAGCAAAATAATAAAAAATAGGAGCAGAAATCAAAAGCTGCCATGATCAAGCCAGAAGGAATTCTGAAAAATTAGAGCCAAACTTATTCGGGTCGATTCACATCTAATTGGGTTTGGGCATTGAATCAAAACTCTGCAGCGAGGGTCTTAGACCCAGATGCTAATGGGAATCTCTTTACAGTAGTCACATTGCTCCTGACATTGTTGAGGGCTGCTAGTATCTGAGTCTTGTCTTAACTGTTGATAAAAAAGTCACACATCTGCCTCATTATCAGCTATATCATGGCGACAGAAAGTAAATGTTGACAAAGTGTGACTCCCAGATGGTTTCTGTCCTGGCCATGTACAAGATAATGAACGTGAAGCCATATCATCCAATCAAGCGGTGTTATGATGTAGAAGCCCCATCTGTCACAGGCACAAGCCAGAAACAGCAGTTCTGTTGCTGATAACTCATCTTTTCTGACAGCTTGTCAATGAAAATCAACTGTCACCCACTTAACTTTCTGTTGAATTATACTCACACAGCAGGTACATGACAAGCTTATTGAGTAATTTTCAGGATGAATCTTTGTTACTGTTTTCTGTTCTCTGTGCAGTTCACTGTCTCAGGTTCAGTTAACAAGATCAAGAACAAGAACTCAATTAAATTGAAGAAACCGTATTGCATTCCATGTCTGAAACTACACTCACTGTGACTAATAATTGTGGTTCCTGGCAAAAGCCATATAGTCATTGTTTAAAGTATAGTCCATGTGTTAGGGTGCTTTCAATGCACATTCACTACTACAGTAGAGCCTCATTATATGTGAACTGTCCGAATTGTCCAGTCTACAAAAAGTATATAATGAGCATATAGTATGGCAGTGCCAAAATGCATCCTAATTGTGCTTAGTTGTTGGAATTCCTCTTTTGATATGTGCAATTAAACAACTAATTAGAGTTTCAGAGGGTTTTATTATTTTTGAGTTTTGAGTATTTTTAAGTTTTGGTGCAGAGTTAATATATAATATATAACTAATATCATTTAATATTAGTTAGTAATATGTTTTCTTATTCGGAACATTTAAATGTACCAAATACCCTTTTGTGTGTGTGTGTGCGTGTGTGTGTGTCTGTGTGGCTGTTGGGCGTTCTCTGGGATTAGACTAACTGAACAGCATGCTGCAGTCTTTTATATGTATTTGTCTCTCCTCTCCTCTTCTCTCCTCTCCTCTTCTCTTCTCTTCTCTTCTCTTCTCTTCTCCTCTCCTCTCCTCTCCAAGGCATAAATTCCACCTCGTAGGCCAAATCCACTATTACCATATAAATGAACAACAACGTTAGAGGAGGTTCTCCTCAGGTAGAGCTGCGGCGGAATGAAAACAGCAAGAGATTTACAATAGGTTTCCCGGGTCAAAGAACAAGAGCAACTGCACACACACACACACACACACACACACACACACACACACACACACAGATACACACAAAAGGACGCATGCATGCTTACACAAACACACATATACAAACATACCCAAGTATGCACTCTAATACACACACACCAATTCCTGTCAAGTGGGTAACTCACCAGTTTCTAATATACCTTGGAAAACCATTCACCTCCCCCCCTCTCTCTCTCTCTCTCCTGTTGAAATTAAGAGTCAAGGTCATTCCAAGTGTGGGTTTTTCCCGCTGTCTCCCTACTGCTTGAACTTTGGCAACAGAAAACAGATCAGCAGGCATGTTTTCAGAAGGCCCTCCTTCCGTTTCTTATGTGTTTTTTAAAGCAATAGCCTTTGCCACTTTCACATACATAAATGTTTTGCTATTCTCTATCGCTGATTGATATAACACAATAGTGATTTGACCCAGTTCATGAAAGCTTTTACATTTGGTGTTCTAAATATCCAATGCTGGGTAGGTCTTTTTCTCCTTTTTTATTTCCAGCAGCATCAACAGCGGTTTGTTTGGAATAAATAGAAGAACTGGGTGGTTAGCATGCAGCGACTGACTGAACAGACAAAGAAACCAGCGATACTTTTCATCAACAGAAAATCCAAGAAAGAAGTTGTCACGGTATCGGAGACACTGTTTGACTGACAAGTGATCTTGGGGAAGTGCAGTGCAGAAACACCACAGCAATGACCGCTAAGCACCAAAAATTACAAAAACAAACGAGGATCTCCGGATTAGCACTTTAAAGTAAAAGGCTTCCATAGCAAAAGTGTGTATGAGTTGGGGGATGCTATGTGGCGAAGGGTATGTCTGTGTATTTGAGTGTGTATGAAACACGAACACACACACAAACACTGACACACACACACACACCATCTACTCTGACTTGTCTGTCTTGCAGGATGACATCTACATGTTCGGAGGGAAACTGGAAGCAGGGTCGGCCAACGTGACAGATGAGATGTGGGTGTTCAACATCCCCCGACGCACCTGGTCACCGCGGCAACCCACCCCACCTCCCCCCTACGCCCTGGAGGGCCACTCTGCCCACGTGATGGAGCTGGCCAACGGCGAGCCGGTGATGCTGATCTTCTTCGGCTACTCGCCAATCTACAGCTACATCAGCAAAGTTCAGGAGTACAATATCAGTGAGTGGCACAGCTGACTGTGCTTTATTTGTTTTTCTTTGGTGATTGTTTAATTGCTTTTCATTGATGTGAGTCAAACAGAAGGACTCTTCAAGTTGTTGACATTTCCGGAGGCAATGTTTTAAAATGGTCACTAGTGGGAATCGGGATTCTAACCCAGGTTCACTAGATAATACTAGATGTATTAAACACACAGCAGAGTACTGTTGCTGAGGCAGGGGTGAAAATCCAATGTAAAACTTCAAAAATTCAGTTATTGCTGCTGTTGAAGAATCGTACAACTCATCCACATGGTCCTTTATGGGTAGAACAAGTTTCATGGCCCAAAGGCCCAAGACAACAAATTTAAAACATGTTCAATGCAGAAATCTGAAATCTGAAAATCAGGCTTTTTTCCCCAGCTCCTGAGGTTTTAGCTTTAGCTTAGCTTTTATTCTTTTGATCTCAGACAGTTACATCTCAGATTTTGACCTCAAACAATTCTCTCCAAAAGCAAGGGAGTCAAACTATAGTAGTTTGTCTGGAAGCTACACTTTCTGGAGCTGCTCCCTTGAAAGTTAACAGCAGAATGACTTCACAGTCACTGTGACGGTACCTAAGGCAATTTTCCTGGGATATGGGTACAATTTTGTGGTTGAGAAATGGTAGCCCCGCTGTGAAAGAAAGCTCTTTTGGGTGTAAAAGCTCAAACAAAAATTCCACAATTGGCCACCCATTCTTTGTCAGTAGAGCATCTCATCACCACATCATGCATTGTTTCTTGGCTTTCTAATGTTGATAGAGAGTTGTTGATGTTCAGTGTTAAGCATGGAGGACAGCCAAGTGGGAATCAGCTTCTCCTGGTAGTTTTACTGTCGTGCTCAACTCATTCAGCTACACAGGGCCATTTAGTTGAATTGTCCAAGATGGCAAAAATAACACACAAATTGAGTTTTTGAGTGGATTTAAACTTTAATATGACAAAAAGGGCTTGTTTGGGTCCATGGCATAAACCACTTGCTCAGAATTGAAAATTATTCTTTACATTGTTAACATACTAACCACAAATTCAATTATTTCTTCAGTTCTTTCACTCTTCAGTGAAAAATTCTCTTCAGTTATTTCACTCCAAAATGAGACTCAACTTTAACTTTTAACTCTTTTTGCAAACTTTTATGTTTGCAAGCATGAAATAAAATTAATTTAACTTTAGAATCATATTAATGTTATCAGCTATTATAAACATTTTCCTAATAACTTAATTACCATATCTTTTTGGTAAAACTTGATCTTTTCCAAATATTCAAAATGTATTATTGCATATTATCGCAATGCATATTTTCCTCAGGTCTCTCTTTCTCTCTTTTTGTCTCTCCCTCTCTTTCTCTCTCTCTCTCTTTCTCAAGTTTTGATGCATTTGATTATAGGTTAGGGGTTAGTTTTAGTGTTTTCTATGTAGCCAGTAGATGGCGGTGTAGTCCAGTGTTGTACGACCAGCCACTGAAATTAGAGCTGAATCTTTGACACATTCTGGAGACACACACACACACACACACACACACACACACACACACAGAGCGGTCATTAAGAAGAGGTGGCACCCAGGCCAGAGTGTCTGGGAGAAGACAATGATTAATGAATCCACTGGATTCTCTCACTCTACCTCCCTGTCATCCTTTTCTCTCTCTCCCTCTTGTCCCTCACTCTCTCTCTCTCTCTCTCTCTCTCTCTCTGTCTCTAGTACACTCTCTCATCCCTCCTCGCCTCCTTCTCCGTTGCTCCCTCATTCCCTTTCCTTTTATCTGCCGGCCTCTCTCTTTGACCCCCTCTCTCATCCCTCCCTCTCAATCTCCGTCATCTCTCCCTCCCTCCCTCCCTCCCTCCCTCCCTCCCTGCTCCTCCACCTCACCTTTCCTTCCCTTCTCTCCCCTCATCTGTCTATCACTTTCATCTTCGCCCGGCTCCCCCTCCCTCCCCCTCTCTCTCCCTCTGACAATGTCACAGCATAACTCTACACCGAACATCATTAGGCTTCAGAAGGAGAGAGTAAGAGTCAGTGCAACCTGGAAATGAATAGAGGGGAGTTGAAGCGGAGTGTAAAATATGAGGTAAAAGGATTTAATGACCACTTGGTGCGGCAGGTTCCCAGCAATTAGCTGACAGGGATGAGATAAGGGTTGACCTTCTACTTTCTTGTCATCTCTTTATATCTGCCTCTCTGTTTCTCTCTCTCTCTGTCTTGCTCTCACTCTCTCATTCATTCCTCTCTCTCTGTCTCTGTTTCTGTCTATGTGTGTCTGTCTCTGGCTCTCTCTTCTTTCTCTGTCTTGCTCTTTCTCTTCCGTTTTGTCTCTTTCTGACTGAGTTTCTGTCTCTCTCTCTGTCTCTCTCTCTCTCTCTTTGTTTCTCTCTCTGCTGTCAGTACTACAGTGGGTCTCGGGGGTGTGCCCTGTACAGTTCTAGATCGTGGCACGCTGTCTCGCGCTTTTGAAGTTTTTTGCTTTCTCTTTCCCCTACTTCTAAGGGTTTTGCTTGTTGCGTTGTGTCTCTTCTTTAACGGGGGGGCAGGCTGGATGATGTAATTCCTGCCTGTTTTTAATAACGTTTTGCATGCACCTGAATGAATCTGTATGCATCACGCCAGTCTAATAAAGGGGCACTTTTAAATTCGATAAATTCTAATTTCCTCTGGCCTCTCTTCCTCTTTGGCTCACTCTCTCCGTCTGTTCCTCTCTCTCCCCCCCTCTCTCTCTCTCTCTCGGCGCCAGAATTAAAAGTGCTTTGCTTTTTGGCATGGATGTGGAAGGCCAATATTGCCAAAGCATCAAAAACTTTTTAAGCTATCAACTCTGATCTTTGTCCCTGAGTACTGCATTAATCAACCCCCCTTTCTTTCTCCCGCTCTCTCACTCCCGCTCCCTTTTCTCTTTGCGCCCCAGGGTCGAACTCCTGGCAGGTCGTGTCTGCCGGCGGAGCCGTGGTGCAGGGGGGTTACGGCCACAGCAGCGTGTACGACAAGGCCAGCGGCTGTGTGTTCGTCCACGGCGGCTACAAGGCTCTCAACAGCAACAAATACGGCCTGGTGGACCACATGTACCGCTACCACGTCCACACTCGCACATGGTGAGAGCGCAGAGGGACATTACGTATGAACGTGTGCGTCTGTATTCCCAGCAAACATTTTGAAAGTTGAGAAGTTGAGATGACGTCCGAATCGTCCATAGCTGCTATACCTGCATCATTTTGTGGAATTGGGACCTCAATATCTTCCTGATATCAGTTCATAACAGTTTCCAAAGCTGTCTTAATATGAGTTTTTACTGTGCCACAACACTGTACTGTGAAAATGTTGTTGTGTGTGTGCACATGTTGCGGTTGGAGTTTGTATGTGTGTGTGTGTGTGTGTGTGTGTATGAAAGAGAGAGAGAAAGAGAGAGAGAGGTGTGGTAGGGGGTGAGGGGATGACGGAATGTGTGTGTGTGCGTGCTGGTTGTGTGTGTGTGTTTGTAAGTGCATCTGTGTATGCACGAGAATACTGTAAGTATAAATATATCTGCATAAGTATCTGTGTGTGTGTGTGTGTGTGTGTACTTTTGTGTTTATGTGCACTCCTTGTCAGATGTACTAGAGCTTGTTTGAGAGTGTGGAACACCGGCAGCAGAGCAAACTGTTTTCGACACTTCCCGCAGCCCCTCTATTACCACCATGTCAGCTCTCATGTAGCTTACTACACACACATACACACACACACACACACACACACAACTGGTTTGTGTTTTTCACAAGCTGTGTGTCTGTGCCTGTAGAGAGCGATAGAAACAAGAGACAGAGAGAGAGAGGGTGAAAGAGAGATAGATCATTTGAAGAAAGGTGATTGCCGTACCTAATGCGCTCATTGTTGACACTGTGAGTTTGGATGAGTGAGATCTAATCTTATATGCGCCGATTATGAACTAATAGGAAAAGGTGAAAGTGCTGCTTTATGATCAGCTGCTCCATTTGCACAGAAATTATGACCTGCCAGGGCGAGTTTAAACATTGGACTGTCCTTGGCTAAGTTCTTACATGAATCACTTTTACCACTATCAGTACATAAACCTCGTACATTCACAGCGGCACTACAGTCACAACACTGCGCACATTGGTGCCGTGACAGTAGTGCATAAAATATTCATGCATGCTCATCATGTGTGCAGTCAAATGACTCTGCATATTGCTGAGGCTATCCATGAATATTGACATTGGCAACTGAATGGCATTATTAAACATCATTACACCAGACACAGCAAAGAGAGGTCGCATTAGTTCGTAGTGTATAGCCAATGTGGAAAACTGATTACTGATGACTTCATTTCAGCTTAAGCTCTCCAACTGGGGTTACTGTTACCTTGAATGTGACAGACGTCTAGAACTAAAAAGTGTTGAAAACAAGTGTTGAAAACTCTTGAAAACAATGATGTAGCTCAAATAGAGATAACAACGCTTAGTCTTAGGGCTATTCTTTGGGAAGCTTGCCCCAGAACAGAAAATGACAAATACTCAAAAATGAGTGATAGCACAACATTCAAGATTATGGTGTTTTTGTCAACTCTAGTAGCTAACATACCTAATTTAAGTCTTTGGCTGACAAAATAATAACATATTTACAGACTGGATGCTCTATATTTCAGGGATATTGAATGAAGGGCTTCAGGAACTGATTCATTTGTTCCAAGATGTGTATGTACTGTCTCAGAGGAGAGGGAAAGGAAAAGTAGAGCATTAGAGTAAGAAATTGAGAGGAGAAGAGGGTGAGAGAATGGAGGGATACGTATGACAGGAGGGCAGACCTCAGTTGACCTACAGCAGATGGATGGGTGAAAGAGGACACTACGCTCTATCAGTCTCCCTCCCTCCCTCACTCACTCAGTGCGTGTACACACTCACACACGTGTACATGCACACACACACAGACACTCTCTGTCTCTCTGTTGCTCTCACTTTCCAAATGGAATTTCTTGTCAGAGTCAGGTGTCACCTAAGCTTGCAGACATTCGAAATTTCCAACCCTAAACATTTGCAAAGCTCTTCCAGGTATTCTAGCTATTCTATCAAACTCCCACCCAACGTAAAAACCTTCAAAGCATCGCAGTATAATCAGAAAGCCCTCAACAAACTCTATGAAGGAAGGAGGGTATTTTACATTACTCAAATCTTGACTAATTGGAGTGCAAACTATTAGCATTTGGCTTGCAGTTCACCCATCAAGTTGAGTGAAATAGCTGCACGAACATACAATGGCTCAGTTAGAAAATGTACTTCTCACAACAAATACATCACTTACTCTGCTGCAGCTAAATGCACTGCAATCACCCACAGTAGGACTATATAGAATGAAATGCATCTACTGGGCCAATATGATTGGAGGCTACATCAAATTAGTTTCCCTGACTCTTCAGGTCTGGAGACTCAGGTTGGGGAGGTTTGAGAGACACTTCACACTTCAGCATACACTATGTATATGATAGTAGGCAACTAACATAGTCTCAAAAGATAGAACAGGAGAACTTGCAGCTAAAGCTAATGGTAAGCCATCTTAAAGGGGTCAGAAACACTAAAACATGTTTTGATGTTAACTGATATCTAGGTGTTGTTTGAGACAGAAAACAAAAATACTAGGCATTACCTCCACATATTTATAAGTGCATATGGTGAACTGCTGATGTTTTAGGTGCTAAATCTAATGCTAAAGAAGGTGAACGTCATTGAGTGTTTCGTATTGTCTTACTTTAGTTCGACTGTACGTAATCAGATTAATTTGATAGCCCATCCCCCTCGCCCCCCTTCCCCTCCCTCTCCACCGCTACTCCCTACGGCCATTTTATTACATTTTTTAAACTAGAGGGGTAGGCGGAGAGGGACTGAAACTGAAACCGTCACCCTTTAAATGATATACAGCTAAGTCTGACAGTTTTACTGTACGTAAGAAATTGCCAAAAAATGTACATGAAATATAGTCAGTCTTTTTACTTTGGATAATGCTAGTTATCTACTATCACTCAACACAGTGTAAAGAGTTAGCATGAGCTACCGGGGGCCACGTGGATGATTTTGGTGTCAATATTCTTGTCCCTTAAAACTTGGTGTATTCCTTTAAGAACTGCGAGGCATTAGAGAGCTGCTGAGGTGGAGAGTCACAGTGGCTGCAGTGAGTGAAGTGGACATGGATAGCCATCACAGTTGGCCTCCACTATGTCACCTCTGACCACACAAAGGTCACACACTGCAGATTGAGACCTCCCACAATGCCTATGTCTAGTATCTGTGTGTGTGTGTGTGTGTGTGTGTGTGTGTGTGTGTGTGCAGCTCTCATGAAGGAACAGTTGGTGTGGAGGGCAGTCGCCACAGGCCAGGTCAAATATTCAGACAGACGCCATCAATAACATGGCACCACGGACACACACACACATACTGTACATGTATGCGGTCAGACACACACACACACACACACACTCACACTCATAATTAACGCATTAACACTTTCCTAACATGTTTTCACACTCTTTTGTCGCACCTTTCTCTCTGCATGTGTTTCTGTGTGTGTGTGTGTGTGTGTGCGTGTGTGTGTGTGTGTGTGTGTGTGTGCGCAGGCTAATCCTGAGGGAGAGTGGTTTGGCGCGGTACCTCCACTCTGCGGTGCTGCTGAGTGGCACATTGCTGGTTTTCGGGGGAAACACTCACAACGACACGTCGCTAAGCAACGGAGCCAAGTGCTTTTCCGCTGACTTTCTGGCTTATGACATAGGTAAGAACGGGGCTCACACACACACACACACACACACTTGAGCAGGTTGATACTTGATTTTGCAGCAGATACCAATCAATATATGGGAACATACATGTATATTACCAATTATGGATTTATCTACTTATATGGCAACATGTCAATTCCTCACATCACCCATTCAAAAGCTTGCAAAGCTTTCAAAGAAAAATTGTGATGGCAGAATATTTTAATTTTATTTCCTGACATTTCAACCACATAAAATATGTCTTTATGTTATGCTTATGTCTTTATTTCTATACCAAATGACATCATAATTCATGTATTTTGTAATAAGTTCAGCATAATTTATACTATCTTTGGTTGTGATGCTGATACAGGGGCCACACACACATACACACTCACACACACACACACCTACACACACACACACGTTGCCCATCCACCCTCCCACTGTTACTCATGTTGACCCTCAGTGAAACTAGATATTAGTCATTCTTTGGAATGCTGTTGCCAGCAAAACACGCTTGCACACACACACACACACACACACACACACACACACACACAAGCATGCATATACAAGCATACAAATGCGTGTGTGTGTTTACAACTGATCTCCTGGCGTGAATCCGAGCTCTCCTCACGATTGTACAGCAATAGTGTATGATTAAATGCCCATAATGACTCATGCTGAGAGACAGAGGGAGAGAGAGAGAGAGAGAGAGAGAGAGAGAGAGGAAGAGAAACAAAATTAATGAAACAAAGACAAAAAAAACGGACAACAAAAAAAATGTCCGTGAGAGAGAAAACAAGAGTGCGTGAGAAAACAGGAGAGCATGAGAGGGAGAGGGAGAGAGAGAGAGAGAGAGAGAGGGAGAGAGACAGGGATAGGGAGAGAATATAGATGATTAAGGGTCCCATTACACGCTACCCAATAGCACCATAGGCCAGATGGCGTGTAGATGTGTTTAGAATGCACCACCCCTTGACAGGGACGGATGGAGGGAGGCAGGGGAGGGGAGGGGAGGGGAGGGGAGGGGGAGGGAAAGAGGGATTACACAAACTCTTCACAGGAGATACACAACAGGGAGCAGAGAGAGGGAAAGAGATGGAGGTAGAGGAGGAGGGAAAGATGGATGTTGAGAGGAAGGTTTATACATGGAGAAAGGTAAGATGGTAAGAAAGATGGCGAGCTTCTGTAAGGGAGGACAAGGGAAGCAGCAGCATCCTGGTGGCTCAGCGGGCAAAGGTGGACACCGTGTCCTTGTGACGCGGTGGAGTTGCACAATTAATCGTGTGTAATTGTATAGTGGGTGGCAGGGCGGCCTGGTGGTTAGAGAGAGCGTCCTTCAACCGGACGAACCGGGCCAAGCCGCGTGTTGGCAAGCATCCGCCCTGCTGAGGAGTCCTTGAGCAAGCCACCGACTCCCCTGAATGACTTATTTATTTTATTTTAACATGTGCTTATCCAGGGAAAGTCGACTAAGCACGCTTGCCACTTTTCACGTTCATAGAGTTCATTTTCCCAGCAAGCAAAAAGAGAATTTTCCTATGTTTATTGATAGAGTTTCCAGGAATCCACATTAAAAACGCCGGTGGAAAAATCGGTTGCCAATCGGTCAGACAACATAAAATAGAAAAGATGGGAATCCGTGTGGCAAGATTGATGCAATGAGCGGCAAGTTTGAAACGCGTTGCATCTGAGTAGCTGCTAAATTAAGCCTATATTTGTATATTGTATATTTATTACTTTGAAGTGCTTGTATTTGTCAGCACTATTTATAGCAAATAAACTACTTGTTTTGTGCATTATACGGTTTCCTACCTTTTCTATTTTATTGATAAGGTATCACATCACATTATTATACTGCGATTTTATTTTTCATAATTAATAATCATTTGGCTAAACAGAAACATTTTATTTTATTACAGTTAGAATCACAGCTGTAGTTGAAAATAGTCGAGATGTTGATAGAAGATGCAGGATGCTGTATCATGAGACTAGATTTGTTCTCCAAGTCCTCAAGATTGATAATTGTGATTAAAAGTTGTGATCACAATATCTAGTAAAATAATCATAATTTGTTTTTACCATTATCATGAAGCCCTGTGTTTTGGGTTCAAATCCTTCACCTCCTGCCCGCCCCACTCTCTCATCTTTCCTGTCACTCTCCATTGTAAATTATATAATAAAAGGAGAAACACCAAGGAGGATATTGGAGAGATAAAGTAGTCAAGGTGAGGGAGGCGATGAGACTGGGGAAAGGAGCGATGGAGAAAGAGAAAGGGATATACATGGAGCGAGAGAGAAATAAAGAGTAAATGAAGGAGGGATTTAGGGAGAGAGAGAAGCACTGAGCAGGGCAAAACAGAATTATCTAAAGACAATAAAGATATGATAGGATAAAGCAGAGAATAAGCTTGTGAATAAAAGGCAAAATTAAAGGTAATAAACGATAAAGAATTTGTTTACAGAGCCGGCGTGTCTTAATAAAGTTGGAAACAACGCGGTATTGGATGCAGTGCTGTTTTTTTTTTTTTTTTTTTGAACCCCATAAACACTCGCAGTAAATGTGTGTATTTACATGTCCCTCAACGCAGCGCAAATCCAGCCCTCGCTTGACAAATACCATCATTTATTCATAAGCGCTCGTATCTGCAGATCTGCCCGTCCACCAGCGACTTCTCTCACTCACCGCAGAGACGGAGGAGGGTGGGAGGGAGAGAGAGAGAGAGAGAGAGATGTGAGGAAGGCTGGTATAGTGAGGGATGGCTGACAGAGAGAGAGAAAGAATGAAGGGAAAAAAGAGGAGGGCAGACAGGGAGAAAAAGGGAGATGTAAGGGTGGGAGATGGTGTATGAAAGAAGTAGGGGGGCAAAAGTCAGTCTGGTGCTGGTCTCTCGCCTGCCTTTGGAAAATAACAGTCTTCTGTGCGTGTGAGTTTCCATATCGCTGCTATTGAAGAAAACTCGGCATTTCCAAGAACGTAAGCCTTTGAAAATGAAGAAACAATCCATACTTTCAGATTCACACCCATTTTTAAATACACTGTGTTATGAAAGACTTCCATGGACATGTGAGTTATGTAATGTGGAAGAACACTCAGGATGAGAGAGTGGCAGTTTGACAGGTTTATTCAATCTGCAGGTTGGGAGCCAAGGAACTCAAAATCTGCATGATTACACAGAATTTTATAGTGTTGAATATTTATGATTGTGTCAATACAGATAGAATATAATAAAGCTATTCTTCAAGAAGTATAATGTCATACGTATGTACAAGACTGAACAACCAATGATAGTTCTAGCACTTTAAGGAGATGGGTAATACGAGGTGAGCACCTTTTTCTAGAAGACAACAAGTTATTATTTTGTCAAGGCCAATTGGTCAATGTTATGTCACGTTTCTGTAAGAAACACACAAGATGTTACTTTTAGAGATTAATCTTATAACGGTGAAGAGGATTCAGTATTCTTGAGTTTTAGGCACTTAAGGTGTAAATATGGGTCAAAAGTTACATATTAGGTGAGCATAGAATGTTGCTTAGTATAGGTACTTTTCCATTTCTTCCTCAACAGTAACTTTCTTTACTCATTCAGGACCATATGAACCTTCAGCCTTCAAGTGACAACGTGAAAATAACCAAAATTAGAGTTGCGAAGTTTTCACGTGACCACAGCAATTAGCAGTTAGCCTCTGCATCTTTCTTTTAAGATTATGTGCATGGTATTCCTACTTCATTAGATAATACACACTGGACTGAGGCATGTAGATGACTGCAGATCACAGGCTAAACTTCATAGCCTCATAATATTGTGAGCATGTTATGTGCCTGGGCCTAGAAGCACCCCAGTCTCACAGTCAATGTGGTTTATAGTGGCAGCCATGTTACTGCCACAATGCTGCTCCGTGGCTGTTGCTAAGTAACTGGTGATGCTACGGTGACTGCTCTTTGGAAGTTGGACCGCTCAGTCTGGTATTGTTATAGGGGGGCACTGTTACATTTGCAGCCAATGCTTGGGGCAGCAGCATAATACCAGTATTACACACAGGCCAACCTCACTCCATCAGTGGTTCCACTTGGAAACGACTCATTTCCATTCTTATCGTGGTGCTGCTAAACAGTCTGCAATCATCCGGAGAAAGACTCTACGGAGTGAAATCCATAGAACGGGCCAATATGGTCACTATTTAGCAAACTGAAAGTTACGACAGCTTTAGAGACAGTTTGAACCTGGGCCAAGATTAGAAATGCCTCAGAATTTCCCTGTCCTGTTCCCCCCTCTTCCTCCTTTTATTTTGTCCTGCTATTTGTACGCCTCCTCCTTGGCCGCTTCTGCTTCCTCCTCCTTCCTCTGCTTAGTTCTAAGTTTTACATATTGCTTACATTTGTCAACTTTCTCCATCCCACCTCCTCTCCTCACTTCCTTACTTCTTCTTATTTCTTCCCTTCTCTTTCATCCACAGACCGGTTTGTCCCCTTTTTCTATACTTTTCTCTCCTTTTCCCTGCATTCAAATCTCTCCTCTCCTCTCCTCTCCTCTCCTCTCCTCTCCTCTCCTCTCCTCTCCTCTCCTCTCCTCTCCTCTCCTCTGCCCTCTCTCCTCACTCCGGGTGGAGATAATTAATTAGTTCCACCTGTGGAAGTCACATCACTCCATCCCTTCGTTCCTCCCCGCCTCTGCGCACGCTGTGAGCGCGGGTCTTTGAGCACTAATTTGTTTTTGTTTTGCCACGCTAACCTTGGAGGGGAGACGCTGCGTTATTAGCTTCTTCTGCTCTTCTGCTGCCACACATTAGATTCAGGTCGACACGGAAGGCACTTTTCATTTGGGTTTAATTCTCCTCCCCCTCCAGCCCTCCCTCCCTCCCTCCCTACCTCTATCCTCCCCCTCCCTCTCCCCCAACCCTGCCTTCCTCATACTTCTAATTAGATTTGGGGGGAAAATGAACTCTAATTAAAAACGTAGCCCTCTCCAACCTGACACACACGGGCACACACCCACACATACACAAACATGCAGATGTAAACACTCAGAAACAGACACACACACACACACACACACATGGCACACACCACTGGAAGGCTCAGGGCAGGCTGGAAGCTCGTTTGGAAGACATTGGGTGGCTTGGTGTATTGGAGCACCAGACAGTAGCTGCTGCTCAAATGACCCCATCCCCCACAACTACCCCCCCCCCCCCCACCACCACCACCACCACCACCACCACCACACACACGCACACACACACACCCCGTACCCCCTTATTCATTAAGTCTTCCATTAGTGCAGATCAGATCAAACTGTCAATCAGCCCTGCCTGCCCGCCTGCTTCGATCTGGGCTCATGATTTCTCTCTCTGTCCCACCATGCATTATTAACACAGATTTTCTCATATCCTGAGAGGAAATTAAAATCTGTGTCGGTGTGTGTTTGTGTGTGTGTGTGTGTGTGTGTGTGAGAGAGAGACTGATAAATATCTGTACAGCCTGAGGTTCTTTGGCGGACAGCAGCTCCAGTTTCAGGGTGGTTGGTTAAGGTGTGTCCTCCCCCTCAAAAATCATTAGGAGGTGGTTAGGAGGCCTCAGTGTCTCATCAGTCAGCTTCAGTGGACCTGTGGTCGGAGCTCAGAGGTGTAGAGGGTAACCAGTTAGTTGCCTTGTTTCCACAGCAAGGCTAACTGGGACTAACTCCAATTGGAACACCGGATTATGAAATGTGAAGTTTCGGCCGTGTGTCCATATCACTTTTTACTTTTTACAGCTCTGGCTTCTTTTTCTTGTTGTTTCAAGGGAAAAGATGCAATGTTACAAAGCTCCCGAACAGCGCTGGAGCTTATTTTTACTGCCGGTAGTGCTGGAAGTGAAAAACATTTAAACTTTTAGCAAAAGTGCCGCGTGCTTCAAATGGTTTTCAGTTGTCGCATAGCAACAGCAGCTGCGACCAAGCACTTACCCCAAGCCTCCGCTGGCTGATGCTCGCTAAAGCAGAGGTGCCAGGTTGACGCTGGGCCTTATAGGTTATATTTAACTACAGCCCATCTGACAAAATAATAATAATTCTGTGGCAGTACTAGACTAGTGCTGAGGTCTTCATGTGCTTAATATGAATCATCACATCAGTCTAATACTTCCTGGGTTAAGATTTTTACCAATTTAGTCCAAAAAGTATTCACAATCTTGGTGAAAACTTGTGCTTCTTATCCAAATGTACGCCTTCCATGACATCATTGTCTTCACCCTATCAAACGCTCCCAGGTTTACATTCTGCTTGATCGTATCGGTGTCACTCTGATTGGCATGTTAATATGACTGACCTTTAACCCCTGCTAGTGATGAACTCATTGCTCCCGGAGCTGATTGGAACGACCCCCCCTCATCCTCGCACCGTGTCATCTGCCGCGTCCCTCGCTTTTAAACAAGTGCTCCCAATTAGCACACCGCTTAACGAGGTCGTTAGCAACCTGGCGTCCACGCGTCCCCGACTCCCCGGCTCTCCGTTTACGTTCAGGGAGGGCTCATCTGGCTAAATGGCACATTTACACTAACACACACACACACACACACGCACACACACACACACACACACACACATAGTCATTTCCATATTAATATAATGGGAGCACGTAGGGGTCATTAAAACATCAGAGAGTTGTAAAATCCAAATGGTAAAATACACAGAGTTGATAGCTCCACTGATAGTGGAAGAGAGACAGAGAGAGAGAGAGAGAGAGAGAGAGAGAGAGAGGGAGAGAGAGAGAGAGAGAGAGAGAGACAAGGTATCTGATGTGGTATTTGATGTGTTTTATGAAGTCATCTCCCAGGTTATCTCCCCTGCCTTCGCCGCATCACCATGATTTGATGTGAAAAGTTCAGGATAATGAGTTCTTGTCCTAAATGATGAAATCGGAGGGATGGACTATGGATCGGTCTCCGTCCGTTCATTCACGCCTTTGTTCTTTTTTTCATTGTTTCATTTGTTCATTTGTTCATCCATCCGTCACACGCAATATCTCAGACGCCCCTGATCAGATTTTGAAGAAACTTGGAGGAATGAATGTATCGCACTATTCCATTCTGGGATTTTCAAAATGACACTGATTGGGTACAGGTCAAAACAAGTTGACATTGCTACTGATTGGCCCATAAGAAAACTGCATCCTTTGTGGGGTCGACATGTTTCCTGTTGCCTTGTCTGTTTATGCATATTACTCACCTACTACTCAAGATTATTGCCTTAATGTGCACCCTCACAGGATGCTTTCTGAATATGCAGATGTAGCCGTACAATGTAGGCTTTTACTAAACTACTGTTAAACTTTGGCTCCACTTTTGGAGGAATTGTTTGAAAAAAATCAAGTTTTGCTCTTTTTTCAGCTGTTGGAAGTTGTAACAAATATTTTGGCAACTCATAATCTCTGTATTACTGATCCACCATATAGTATATATAGCGGATAGTACATATAGTTGCAGAATAGCCTAAATAAGTAGTTGATAATGGCATTTTGCAGTGGTCAGACAGACAGTGTGGAGTTTAAAGATTCCCAACTGTGGAACCACATACTGTTCTGATCCTCATTTTGGCTTGCTCACACACACACACACACACACACACACACACACACACACACACGCCACACATTCACAAACACACTAAACAGAATTGTGCACTGAAGATTGTGTGTGTTTCTCCTCAGCGTGTGATGAGTGGTCCGTCCTTCCCAGGCCGGGGCTGCACAGGGACGCCAACCGCTTTGGACACTCTGCTGTGGTCAGCAACCGGTGAGTCCCTCCCTTCCACACCAGTTGACTGTACTTCATCGTCGTGACTTCCAGTAGAGCAGTCACACACATTACAGCTGGCATTCTCACGGTTTGACATTGTTAATAATAGTGTCACATTTTATCGATCCCCGTCTGGAAATTCTGTTTTCACTCGCCCCCCCCTGCAGTGGGAGGTCAGATTACAGGTCAGCGACTGAACAGCCCCCCTGCAGCTCCTACAGATTTACTGTCTTGCTCATGGACACTTCATGCTTACAAAACACGGAGGTTTGAACCTGACACCTTGCTGCCCAATTACAGTTCTGCAGTGGAAACCAGCTATGCATTATTCCTTTGCACATATTGTTCTTAAAGTCTTCCTGAAGTTCCGGGAGCAGTGAGAGTCTGGGTCTACTTTTTCTCTATGTCAATCTCTGCTTTTCCCTCCACAGGTTATGGTGTAGTTTTGTAGATTTTCACTGATCTATCTCTTTATCTCCGCGTTATGTTTGGTTTCAGTTTTATTCAGTGCATTTCTCCCGTCACCTCCCCCCTCTGCTCGTTTCTTTCAAGCTCTCTTTTTAGATCTGCGGACGTTTCTTCTGCCTCCACCTCTCCGTAACTTTCTTTATCCCTCTCTGTGTATAGATATGTATATTGCATCTCTCCTCTCTTGTGGCGTGGCTCCATTCATATCTGTGGCGGTTTCTTTTGTCTCTCTATATATGTATCTCTCTACGTCTTGCTGTCAGGTTAGATATGTACTGTATATCTCTCTCCATTACTTCCACAGCTCCATTCATATCTTTGCAGTTTTTTTTTCTGTCTCTATATCTCTGTATCTGTGTATCTCTCTAGCCACTTTTACACAAAAAAAGTCAGTAAATTAAATTCCTTGAGCCTGGTGGTGTGGTTTCTGAAAGAATCTGAATGTGAGGAAAGTGGTTTTTGAATTGCTGAATTGTTGGCCGGGACCCATTTAGATTGCCCCTTAAAGGAAAAATCCACGCTTAAACACTTTAACACTGTTCATAAAAAAATACAAATAAATAGCTGTTGGTGGTGTACCTTGCATTCCTCGGCCAATTTTGTTGTTTGGTGGTATATTTTTCTTAATCCCGCGGGCAGGTGGCCAAACAACATGATGACGCTGAGATTTCTCAGCCCAGATACAATTTGATAGCAGAAAATTCTTCAGTAATCTAAAACATCAACAACAAACGTCAGGTTTTGGTGTCAGTCCCTCAGAATCAAAGAGCGAGGGCTTCTTTCTAGACTCACCATTTTGCACCGATGTTCAACAATCATACGGTGAGAAATCCATTGTAGAAGAAGAAGAGAAACCGATTTCTCCACTGACAGAAGCCTCAATAGACTATGTAGCCACAATTGATGCGACTGTCACTTTTTCTTTACTGGAATATCTCTCGCTCTGCTATGACTATCCCACAACTGAATGCACCAAGTTCACACCTGTTCTCTAGGGGTTGCAGAAAGTCCTTCTAGGAAATGTAGGAAATCATGAATTGAAGTAAAAGTGGATGGGACAGGTTGAGGGAAAGTGGGTACTCAATCACAACTCTTCATCACAAAGTAACGAGCATCATAGATTGATTGATTTATTGATATATAAGAGTGATAAACAACGCTGGCTTTTCCCTATCACATTAAAACCAGAAATCCAGGCTTCATATAATTTACAGAAGTAGATCGATAAAGATAGTTAAATAGATTCATTGCAAACATGAACATACCCTTGAATTTAAATGTACACAGGAGTCAAATGACAACACATAGAATAATGAGTGCAGTTGAGCTGGATTTTTGCAAGCATCTTTTACAAAGTTTGCTCCAAAATAGTTTCATGATATTGGAAAGTGACTTCTCAGAAATAATGGTCTGAGCCTTTAACACCATCCACCCACGAAAAGGTCATCCTCAAGTACCAAAATGTCAGCTTTAAACATCAAACAGCTTCAAACCATTTTTCCCCCTGTGTTTTTTATCCAAAAGGAGATCTGTGTTTATATTTGAAAGGGTCTCCTGTCTTAATATTTCTTTATCTCTCTTTGTCCATCGTTCCATGTATATCTCTTTCTCTTTCTTGTTTATAAATCTCTACATATCTTGACGTAACTCTCTATAACTTTTGCTATGTAAGTTTCCCTTGCCCCTATAATTCTGTATAATTCTGTCATCTCTCTGTATCTTCTTTAGCTCCATGTATATCTTTGGAGGTTTTTCGGGGCTTCTTCTGAACGATGTGCTGGCCTACACCCCTCCGTCCTGCCAGGCCTTCTCTGACCCGGTCCATTGTGCCGGTGCTGGGCCGGGCCTCCGCTGCCACTGGGTCAAAAGTGGCTGCGTCCCATGGGAGCCCCACCCACCCAGCCACATCATACCCGCTCCCTTCTGCCCCCCGCGGCCCGGTACGTGACACTAGACCCTGCCGTGTCTCTTTCATGTATTTGTATCTTTCATTCGTCCATGTCTTTCTCGCTTTCTTTCCCCTTAACTATTTTAACTGCCATGTCAACATACTTTCTCCCAAACGTACAGCACAATTTTGCATAAGCCTCGCTCCCAAAAGGCGTATTTTTCGTGAGAATAATAATTATTCTAAATGATTTGGCTTCTGAAGTTTGTTTGCATACCGTAATTGTGGGAACAAAAGGTCAATGCTGCAACAATTACCTCATTCCAAAGTAATTAGGATTGGTCTGAAAATCCACATACCCCCCCCCCCCCATCTCTGTTCCTGCCAGATGCAGATGCAGAGCTTTTGCAGGTATGCTGCTTCAGGCGAGCTCACTGCAGGTTTAAATGGAAAGTAATCATGATAATGGTTGCACCGGCGGTCAATTTTGAGTGGAGAACTATCACAGGTGGATTGACTGCCTTCATTATCTAATGAAAGCATGATCGACGTGATGACAGATTAACATTTAGTTGGTCACCGTTCAGCCTCTGTTTATAATCTCTCATTCAAGTCTTTGTTCAGTTGTGTGTATACGTTTGTCTGTGTGTTTTGTGATTTTGTCTGTGTCCTTGTCTATGTGTGATTATGTGGTCATGTGTGAACATGTGCCACCGGCAGCCCTGGAGGATGTAAACTGGTGTAGTTGGAATTTGGGATGCACCGATCAGGTTTTCTGGATATGATTCCAGTTTTCAACATTGTGATCGGCCGATCACCGATCCAGTCGCTGATTGAAATTATGCATTTTACCCAGACTTTCTACTAACAATGGCACATCATGTAAAAATGCACAGCAAGCATAAATAATGAAAATCCAATATAGCACTGTGTTTACCAGATTATTCTCATGGCTGCACGACATAGCTGGCCTATACATGTATAAATAAATACCCGTTAATCAAAGGTTTTATCCAGACATAGTAATTACATGTTAGTGTGTGCTTGACGATCGGGGTGCTTACTCACCTGTTGCCACTGCATGACATTGAATACTGCAATATTACGATCTCTGTCAGATATGTTGAATAATTGCCAGATGGATGACAAGCCTGCATTACTGGGGCGTCCTGGTGGCTCCTGGTGCCATTTAGGCTAAGTCCTGATCGCAGCGGCACGGGTTTGAATCCGACCTGTCCCCTTTGCAGCATGTCATCCCCTGTCTTTCTTGTCTCTCTCCACTGTAACTGTCCAATAAAGCAGAAATGTCCAAAAGAATAATCTTTAAAAAAAAAGAAAAAGCCTACACTACTAGCCTTCTGCTGACTGCTGCAAATTGGCTCATTTGGCTCACTTTCCTAATCTGGCAATTTAACCTTTTTTATTTTTTGATTGATTGTTTGGGCAGTTGAAACGATGATCACCTGATCACCGATGACCTATTTAGAACGATTATCGGCTAATTATGATCGGTAGCCGTTTGATCAGTGCATTCCTAATTGGAATTGAATATCCAGCAGAGTAATACATTATTTTATCAGAACAATAAGCAGGACAGTGTTCCTCTATTGGCCTGTCTATTGTAGGAGACAGAACTGAAAGGTAGATGTAGGGATGAAACATCCTACTTGTCAAAGAGAGTTTACAATGTAAACCACACATTGAAGAGCATGAATATGGACAAGCCAGATAGTCTAACCGAGTGAAGATCTTCAGGGATTACACATTATAAAGTTTTTCTTCCAATCTGCAATGCTTAGTCATGATTTCTCATCTATTACTCACAGCTTAAATTCCATCAGTTGCTGCATCATGCAGATCATCATGCAGAACATTTCAATTGAAGCTGACTTGTTGCTCCCAGTGGCACCAACATGCAGCTAAAACGCTCTACAGACTCATAAGTCGCTCCTCAGATTGACTGTAAACTGACATTTCTGAGTGAGAATGTCATTACTGTGTCACCACTACATTACTACACAGACTATAGCAACTTTGTAGTTATTACCATACAAATAATGTAAGTCATGCCTTGTGACTGGTCTGTTAAATTCTATGTTGTCTATGGCTCTGTGTGTGTGTGTGTGTGTGTGTGTGTGTGTGTGTGTCTGCTCCAGACAGTACAGACGAGCAGTGTTTCCGGTTCTCAGACTGTGCCAGCTGTACTGCCAACACACGGGGCTGTCAGTGGTGCGAGGACAGGAAGTGTATCTCTGCCTCCAGCAACTGCACCGTGGTGAGTCTTCTGGGCCTGTAGGGCCAGTGCAAGAAAAAAAACAAACATAAAACAATATGTCAAATATCAGAGTCATGCGCTAGGGTCCGCTTTACATGTTGGTAAATATAGTTTGTGAAGTGATAAAAAATTGACGATAAAAAAAACACAAAGAAGACTCCAAGGGGTTTACAAAAAAGAAAGACAGAAAGCAAGAAAGAAAGAAAGAAAGAAAGAAAGACTAACAACAAAAATCAAAATGCAACTGGATTTCTGCCACCTTGAATAAAAGAAATGAGTAGGTCATGTCAATTGTCCCCTATCCTGCTTATCAGTAAATAGCTAGTCTTACAGTCTCAGTCTTTGCTTCATCTAGGCATTGGTACTTAAACTTTGTCATTCTGTAATTGTAATGCTTGTATCAGTGCAAAGACTTTTCACTGATAGATCTGTAAGTGAAGCTGTTTCTACTTTTGGCAGAAGAGATTCAAGCATTCAAATTACTCTTCTCACCAAACCAATAGGATGAACTGCTTATTTGGTAATTTATGGAAAGTCTGAAACCAATCACTGTATTCACCTCTTTCATTATCTCACACACAATCCTTGGCTGACGTCCCCCGCTGCCAACAAGCCAAACTGTTAACAACTTACCATCTAGGACTCAGATTTACTCTCCTTTAATCAGTACGTCCTCTCAAGCATATAAAAGGGTCAAATTTAAAATGTAAAGTGTTATAGTTAAGATGTGATTGAAGATGTGATTTTGATATAACCTTTGCTCAATGCTTGTTTGTACTCTGCTTCGCTCATTGTGTTCTCTCTCTCTCCCTCTCTCTCTCTCTCTCTCTCTTTCCCCCTCTGTCTCTCTCCCTCTCTCTTTCTCTCTCTCTCCCTCTCTCTCTTTTTTTTGCATTTTCTGTTTTTTATATGTGTATCTGCATCTGGTTTGGTTGTTTGTTTGTGTGCCTGCGTTTGAATGCATCTATGTGTGTATGAATCTGTGTGTGTGTGTGTGTGTGTGTGTGTGTGTGTGTGTGTGTGTGTGTAGCTGACTCTGGAGCTGGCCCAGCAGCATGGCGGCGCTCTGTCTCTGTCTCCCCCTCCGTCCATGTTGTCTGAACATCAGCTGAGCTTGTGGAAGCACGGAGCCAGAAGGAGGGGACATGTGTGTATTTGACACTTGACACTTCCTATTAGGTTGCATCAGGTTGCAGTCAGACTGGAAGGAGAGCAGTCCCTTCCTAGTACTTCTTCCTTGACCTTGCTAATGTCTTGTTTCCACTGGGGGTTTATTACTTGTGTGGAATTCGTTTTATTGGGATTAGGTTATATTGAAGTTTGTTTCAGCAGTTTCTTACAGTATGTTATCCCCTCTGATAAGAAGAGTCAGCAAGTTTAATATGTTTCCTCTGAGGCTCAGATAGGTAAAGAAATGCAAATTTATCCTTAGCTTTTAAAAAAAAAGCTGTTCTTTTTTTTTGCTTTTGGGTCAAATGTCAAATGTCATTCCCTCTTGCTGTAAATGAGATCCATGAGGCACGCACAGTAAACATGACTTCAGTGAAAATGAACCAAGTCCAATCTCGAGATCTGATGGGCCTCGCATTGATTACTCTCTTCAGTCTCTGTGTTCTGTTTGGTTGCTTTGACTTTGGCTGACTCACTCAACCATCACACTCTCCATCTCCGGCTTTTGTTGCACGTTGTATTGATTTTTCAAGTTTACTGCATTAAAATAGTACATTGATGATAAACTATGAAATGGATTGGCATTGTTTCTTCTCTCTCTGTGTGTGTGTGTGTGAGAGCAGTCGGTGCGGGACTCCTCCAGGTGTAAGCGGAGGGAGGAGCAGGAGTGCTCCAGGCTGGCCAACTGCAGGAGCTGCTCCCTAAACCTCAACTGTCAGTGGGACCTACAGCAGCAGGAGTGTCACGCACTGCCTGGTGAGAAACACACTCACACACACACACACACACACACACACACACACACACACACGCACACATGCACACATACACAAACATACACATGCAAGCACACATACATGCAAAAGTACACAGAAATTAGTACATTTACATGCATGCATACATACATCAACCATCATAGATGCACATAAGCACGCATATACACACACACACACACACACACACACACACACACATGCTGCAGAACTGGTAAGTTGGTTTCTTCAGGTAGGTTGAGGCATGATGCATTAAAATCAAAATATGTGGAATACTTTAAATGCTGAGGATGTACATCCACACACACACACCCACACACAGACTCACACACACCCACGCATGCATACACAAACACCTGTTCCAAAGAAGCGGTTTGGCTCTTTCTGATTACCTGGGTGACAGCAGAGTGCTAGAATATGCCAATGATTGATCCATTATTAAGAGTCAGGCGGCGTGGCCTCCAGGGAGAACCATGTTTTCTCTCCTTCCTTTCTTTCTAGTCAATGTATTACACTCATTTTTCAAAGCTGCTGAAGGAGTGCAGTGTGCGTGCTAATAGTGTAGGCACACATAGTCATGTGCTTACACACACAGTGGTACACACACAGACATATGCACACCCGTACACAACACACACACACACACACACAGAATATTTTGCATGCTCTCACACAAATAGACTGCATATTCTTAGCGGTCTTCACAAATTAACACATTCATACATGCATGCAGGCATGTACACAGATAGATTACGCATGCATTCTAGCAAGCGTATATTCTGCACACGCAGTCATGCACACACACACACACACACACACACACACACACACCCTTCTCCAAATCCATCCACAAATATGCTCTCCACTCAGCTGCAAAAGGAAGTAGGCCAATTATAAGTGTTTACTTGATGTTCTGAAAATGGATCCTTGGCTGACTAACAAACTAAAATCCACAAAGTCCTCTGTGTTCTGCTCTGTTCTGAGCCCTTAGCTAACGCTGCTCTGAGTTTGACTTTGGCGCTAGCATAACTAAGGGCAAATGAAATACCCTCACTATTAGAATCCACAAAGATTCCCATCCCAAGCTGTTGTGTTGTGCTGGAAGCCTGGTAGTTAGCTCGTTCTGCTTTGAATCGGGAGTTTACGGTTGCTTTAAGCGGAGGTTTATATTGCGTATGCCCCTATCTCATGTCCACATCAAGGCTCCATTGCCTGTTACTCTGTTTTGTTATGAACTGTTCTGCTCTGTTGGTGAGTTGAGGTGAGGTGAGGTAGCAGGAGCTTGGAGCGCTGGATTATACTGTGTAGGACTATTAGGCCACAAAATCTGAGCTGTGGTAGCTGTGCTGTCAGATGTACACAGAGGTAAATTCATCACTGGGCTCCACGGTGTTACGGCTTCATGTGTGTTCGGATAAGACTGTGTCCCCAGACTTTGTGAATCGGTGTGATCAGGGCTACTTCCCGAAGCACCGTCTGGCTGTTTGACCCCGTTCTCCGACCTTCCTGTAAGGGGCAATGTTTGTGTCACTGGCGGGACAGAGGGAATAGAATAGAATAAAATAGAGCAGATTAGAATCAGCTTCATGCAATTCAATCATTCTTATAATTTCCTGTAGATAAAGGAATCAAATATATATGCCTAAAATGTAAAATGTGAATGTAAATGTAAATAGAAAGGAATAGAGCAGATCAACAGAACTGAACTGTGAGTGTGCTTGCTTTCGAAAAAGAGAGATCAATCTGGCATGTAGAATAGAAAAGAATAGAATAGATTACATCAGTTATCTAGGCATATAATTGTCTGCTCAGTCCTCAGTCTGGTCAGTACTATGATATGTTTATTATTACTCAGAAAAATACAAACTTTGAGTCAAAAAAACTGAATACATCAGTTCAGGGAAGTGTAAGGATAACAGCTATGGGAGTGTGTGTGTGTGTTTCTGTTTGTCTGTCCATCAGTATCACATGAACAAACAAAGCTTCTGTAGTTTATGTGAAGAAATATATTTGGAAAACAGTGCGTGGGTAAGATGAACTGAAGTAGTGGAAAGTGGCTCCACCTCCACCGCCGCTGCCGCTGTGGCCTTTCCTCCAGACACTATGTTATGACTAATTATTCTAAATGGCCTGACATGTTTATCTCTGGTTTTACACAAAGACTGAAACTTAATCCATCCATTTATTTTTATTCTCCTCCTCTCTCTCCTTCCCTCCCTCTCTCCCGCTCTCTCTCTCCCCCCCCCGTCTTGTTTCGGTCGATCGTCATCTAAACAGCCCTCTGTGGCTGGGAATAAAACGAACAAGAAAAATAAGGAAAGTAGGTGTTTTCTTTCTGTGCGATGAAAAGGTTTGCTGATGGAAGCCATTATGGGGCTGTGAATGTAATCAGTTCTGGAGTCCAAAATAAACAGTGGCGTTCAGTGGAGGCAGAATGACTTGTTCCTCCCTTTCATCCTGGCTAATTGAATGGCCTCTCTATCAGCATAGCCTCCAATGAAAGACTACCAAGTGACCCCGACAGGAATGAATTATGCGTGAATGTGTTTCTATGCGGGAGTTTGTCTGCCTGTCTTACTCGACCGATGTTAAAGGATAAGGCCGGTGTTTTTTAATGCATTGCTTACCGTCAACAAATCCTATGAAAATAACAAAATCAGTAATGATTTTGTTTTGCCAACAAGTCTCGTCCATGTAGCCGGTGCCCAATGAAGCCATGTCCCAGCAGCCATAGAACTCCATTGTATTAAAAAAATGATTAGCCATGCCGTTGCTCAGGGCAACATATTTCATCATCACGATGCACCGGGCCAGCCGACTTTTTCCTCAAACAACTTAATAAGCCGGCTGTAAACACGTTTGCGATCTCAGGAAAGTAGTTCCGTAGCACCGAAAATAGTCCCGCGGCGTAATGAAGAATTTGTTCCCATTTGAATTTGATTTGGTAATAACTACAACAGTCTCACTTTTCGTGGCGATTTTTAAAATTGAAACTATGTCTTTGTGAGCTGTATTTCAAGGTTTTTAGCTTACAATTGGAGCCAATGACTTCCGGGTTGACGGCTAAAAACGGTACGTGGGAAGTCAGAAAGTAACGTGAGTAGAGCAAACGCATTGTTGATTTTGTTATTTTCATAGGATTTGTTGACGGTAAGCAATGCATTAAAAAACACCGGCCTTATCCTTTAATAAAATCTTCAGTCACTGCGGATCTTCAGTTGTCTTGATCCATTTAAGGTTTCCACCATTTCTATCCCATTTCTAAACTCTGGAATTCTTACTCTAACTCTGGTGATCCATATAAAGTCAATACCAAGCAAGAGTGCGGTCCACTGATCTAATATAAAAGTCAACAATTACATCAGCTTGTTACAGTTAATCCAATAATCTATATTAAGTATTGGCCACATAAACAGGAAATATTACCCGGGACACACAATATACCACATTATTGGAGTCTCTGATTTTCTCTTAAATCTCTTAAATATTCTTGGAAGAACAGTTGAGTTTCCAAGCCATGACCTCAACTCTAGTTTCCTCTGGCATTGCACAGTCAGAGGCCTTAACTGTCTCCACTCCCCTTCACACCTGGCATTAACATGCATCTCATATCTGGATTATTTTACATATTATGTTGCTGGATTATATTTACACCTGGCATTTAAATATGTCTCTTATATACAGTACAATTTTATTAAAGTGTCCTGACAGTCGGATCTTCAATGCGTCTTGAGTGCATTTACACCTGGATTTTATGCGTTTTTGTGCGATCTGATCAGCCAGGATGCATGTTGATGCCGGGTGTAAAGGGTGTGTGTGTGTGTGTGTGTCCCTGTGTGCAGGCCAGCTGTGTGGGGAGGGCTGGCACCATGTCGGGGAGGCCTGCCTGAGGATCAACTCCAGCAGAGAGAGCTATGACAACGCCCAGCACTACTGCAAGAACCTTGGTGGAAATATTGCCTCGCTGCTCACAGACAAACAAGTCGATTTTGTTCTGGAGGAGCTACAAAAATACCAACTACAGGACAAGGTAGGTGGTATTGTCCCAAAATAGACTTATCAAATGATGTATTTATAATAAACTGTTTTTCATACAAATAAAAAAATGTAACACTTAAGGTGAGACCATGTTATTCACACATTCATAGTACCTGGATTGGGGCCTCCTAACAAGGCAAGTTGATGAATATAACATGAGGCTGTTATGAAGCTTGTATTCATGCAGTGTAACTAACTAGGTTTCAAGTGATGTTCAACAGTACCTGTAATTATCATGTTGGTATGTAATATACAGTGCTGAAATAAAAAAAAAAAACATAGTGTCTGCACAGTCCCAGGGTGCCTTTGTGGCAATGTGATATAAATGCAATTAATGAGCTGTTTATTTTAATGGGGTCCCAACTTTTTGATCAGCTGACTTAATTTGTTCTGTGGAGAATACAGTCAGGCTTCCTGGCTTGCTAGTTAATGTTGGCAACTGAATCATTAGCAAACCTACCTTACAGCACATCACATACATAGAAGCACTGCTTATATAACAATGCAATTTATTATAAAATGGCAGGGAATGATTTAGCTATATATATCTCCATACATCACTGTGTCACAGCAGCACCCAGCAGTGTGTTCTGTTGTGTGACGCCATCAAAGTTAATTTGCATACAAGCAGAGGATTGTGGGAGTTATGTGAAAAATTGCAGCTAAGATGTGAAGATTTACATTTACGGTTACATTTTCACAACAACTTTTACCTCCTTTAATTAATTAGATGCTGTTATGTACAGACTTGATTTGTCAAAATGATTTCTAAAACACTGTGATGAGGTTTGATAGCACCCAGGTATAGAGGAGTGAAATTTCCCACCTTCAGCTTCCTGATGTGACTTTGGCTCTTAAAGACCATGGCGACGTGGCAAAAATACATTACAATATTCATACTTAGCCCACCATGAAGATGCTAGACACAGAGTTCAGCTTAGTCATCACTTTTCACCATAGTGAACCCAGATGGCTCAAACAACTTGCAGGCACGATATGAGTGGTGTTAACACATCCTTGTGCACTTCTTGGAATGAGTCCTTTTCAATGAGCCATAGAAACTGTCAAACACCCATTGAACACACATGCATGTGGTTTGTGACAGATCAATCACCCCCGCATGGAGTGAAATGTTGACTTGTAATGTTTATGTGGAAATGTCATTTGAGAAGCCGGAGTGTCAGACCTGCTCGGACCACACACACACACACACACACACACACATACACATTCACACACAAACTTTTTGATAAATGTGCAGTGTCAGGCGAACCAAAAGCAAATATTTGACTGCTGTTAATTGAAGGAATGTGTGGATCTCTCTCTCTCTCTCTCTCTCTCTCTCTCTCTCTCTGGATTGAGAATTGCAGAAGTGCCTGTCTGTTTTTGAAGATAAACTGTTTTTTTTTTAATAAAGCCTACCTTTGATGCTTTTATGTGACGATGATGCTAAAGCTTTTCTGTTGTCATTGCACCCTAAGAAGCCTGATATTCTCCAAACCGACAATCAGCACAATTTTACTTTCTTCTCCAAAATTCAATTATTTCTCCCCCGCCCAGATAGCAAAGGATTTTCAACAGAGATGCTGAGCACACACACAAACACACACACACATACACACATATATGTGTACACACACACACACCCATCACCCGTACACTTGCTGTATATGCACACACACACAAATGCCTACATATGTACACACACGCAAGCACAGACACAATTATGAACAAGTATTTCTCGAAGTCTCTCTCTCTCTGATAGCTCAAACTTTATGTGTTTGTATATTTTTACGCCATGTGCCGTATCACAGCTGATGGTAACTATTTATGGATTCCTTGCAGGTAAAACTTTCGCAGACCTTATGGTCTATTATTAAATAACTCAAACTATCATACATTTACCAAACTGCACTTAAATAGCCTGCCATAATTACAGTTCCTTCTCAAAGGCTTTATGAGTTTGTGTTGCCGTGGATTTTAATGTGTCTGTTTTACAACAATTACAGTAATAACAGTAGTAGTTACCCAGAGTTACCCAGCCTTCTGACTTTTCCTTTTGGTTTAGTGCTTCAGTAAATGCTAGGTATTGGTGTTATCATTTTTGCACACACTTTGGGTTATTGTTCTCTCTAATGCATCTTTCCCTTCATCATTCCCTTTCCAGAATTCAAGAATTACTGCTTTTTTGCCATTTCAACCAAAATTTCAAGGAATTTGCCCCTGTGCAATCATGGTACACAGATATATTAAACACAATGTAGAATATCCACCACAAATGCCAAAAAACAGCAGTGTAGAAGTATAAAAGCATAAAACTACAAGAATAAGATGAGAGAAAATTACAAAAGAAAGTAGGCTATTTTTCCCATTTTCTTGTTTCAGATTTCCATGTCTCTGTCTTCTCCTCTCTGTCTTGTCTATTCTCTCTCTCTCTCTCTCTCTCTCTCTCTCTCTCTCTCTCTCTCTCTCTCTCTCTCCCTGCCCACACAGAGGTTATCTCCGTGGGTCGGCCTGAGGAAGATCAACGTGTCGTACTGGGGTTGGGAGGACGCCTCTCCCTTCACCAACAGCAGCCTGCGCTGGCTGCCCGGAGAGCCCAGCGACTCGGGCTTCTGTGCCTACCTGGAGCGGGTGCAGGTGGCCGGCCTTAAAGCAAACCCCTGCACCGCCACCACCGATGGCCTGATCTGCGAAAAACCTGCTGGTGAGAATGAGTGAATGACGGGGAGAGAGGGGAGGAGGAGAAGGTTGAAGAGATAGGTTAGAGGAGAGGATAAAACACAGGCTACACATCATTTTCAGCACATTAGGGAGTGTAGTTTAGGGCAAAATGCACCTTGTGTTACTTTGTTACACAACAAATGCATATAGTTGGAAAGCAACACAAGATTTACTCTCCTAAACGCAGGTATGGAAACAGTACCAAAATATCCTGTGGAAGTGGAAGTAAAATTACTGGTGTAAAAATAAAAAGTTGCTCAGTTAAAATGTTACTCAAAGCAAAAAAAACCCACATTGTTACATATAGTCTTTCCAATGTAAAAAGGACTAGAGGGCAGACAGTTCAACATTTGATATTGCACGTAATTTAAAATGTACAGTACTTCAACACTGGTGCAATACTTCAGTCAAAACATATTTAATTAGCAGGCACTCTGAGAGCGTGAAACTCTGCCAACGATGAACAATTCTCCAAATTGCTGCTACGCCCAAAGACATACATCACTTAAATTTTAAGCTTAATTGATTTCTTGACCCAGCTCACATACCCTGAGGATTTGGAATCAAGTCTCTATCTCCATTAGTTTCATAGTTATGGGTAAAAATGGATAATTGTCTAATGGCAGAAATCCCAGATCCACATCACCACCAAAATCTTATCAGTTATTCCTTGGATGGAGGCTTGTCTGTTCATGGAAATCCTTTCGTACATTTTTGAGATATCCTGCTGACAGACAAACAAACAAACTAACAAGGGCAAAAACATAACCTCCTTGGCGGAAGTAAGTAAAAGTAAAATTATCAAAATAGTAGAAGCACACAAATACGCTACATAATTATAGTAGCAAGAGTTAGAGAAATTTGGTTCTTCCACCATTGACACAACACTGTCTTACTCTTTTTAAGCCTGTTCCTACCTGGAGATGGTGCTTGTTCCAGGTCTCATAACCAAATTGTGTGCTGCCAAGATGGACGGACTGAATAATGAGAAAGGGGAGGAAAAGGATGGAAGAGGGAGAGAGAGAGAGTATGAGCTACAGTCTGCAAAGGAAGGCTCTGAGGAGAGAGAAGAGAGGGAGAGAGATACTAGATAATTAATAGAACCACACAGAGGCTGCATTAAATTCACACTTGTGCCTCTTTGTGTTAGTGAAGTCCTCTCAGGACTTCCTTTACTGTCCATTACTTAAATATACAACTACCTTTTTGTCCTTTGTTCGATTTTACCAAAATCTACTGACAGTGGCAGCTGTTTTTGCATTAATTTTGCATCTATCCCTAATAAATACTGCACACAATTCTTTCTGGTATGTTATAAAGTAGAGTTGAACTTTTCAGAACAAAATCTTAATGTCTCTCATCCTACTAGTTACCAGTCCTTTGGTTGTGATATCTCACAGTTGAGCAAAGACCAAAACTTTATTTTTCAAAACAATTCCTCTTGGGATGCATTAAACAGCAGGGCTTCAGTGGTTGTATATGTAACTTTATAGTGCTGTTAAGCACTATGAGCATTAATTAATTGTACTTAATGAGACTACGGTGTATTTAATGTAATCACGCTTACTGTGTACTTCACTGCACTTACATTTATAGTGGAAGGCTTTATTTCCATATTGCATTTTAGAAAGATTTTGCTACTTGAGATGCATTAGACACCATTTCAATTCTATCCTCAAAAATGACTCACAACTTCTAACCCATACATTGCTTTACTTTCATGCTCACAATCATTTTTAAGAGAAGGCATCAACTTTTTCAAATGATGTGTATGATGATATTGCATTTGGGAATTAAACTAAGGTTTGACCAATATTGGTTTGCGAAGGTATTTACCAATATTTTTGCACTGAAGCTGCGGATAGTTGATATTTCGTAATGATATTTAATATCTTTCGACCATTGTTATATTGTAAAATTACAAAGCTCTCCACTGAAACCCAGGCAAATGAAATTCCTTTAGGGTCGGCAGCTCCTCAAGGCTGGGTGACCCACTGCACCTATTCAGATAGGGGAAAATCTGCGATACATTACTGCCTTTAACTGAAGAGTTAATCAACAACAACAAAAAAACATTATTGAACAATTAAATCAATAAAAAAAATGTACAAAGAAAATATAATTTCATGTTAGGTTTTACAGACTGTCAGGGAGGAACCTCCATCATATCGGCAGTGGACGATGCTGATATCTCATATAACTAACCCTAAATGAAACCCCTCAGTAATTAACTTCACCTCACGTCACTTCCTTTACTCTCATCTCTCCCATTTCCTCAGCGAGTCCTCTGAGCCAGAGCGCCCGTCCCTGCAAGACCCCCTGCGCGCTGAGGACCAGCTGCGCCAACTGCACCAGCCAGGCCATGGAGTGCATGTGGTGCGGCGGTACGCAGCGCTGCGTCGACTCCTCCGCCTACGTCATCTCCTTCCCCTACGGCCAGTGTCTGGAGTGGCAGACCCAGGACTGCGGCGGTGAGAGGGGGAGAAATGAAGAGGGGGGGAGGGGGAGGGGGGATGGAGGGATATTATGTGTCAGATTGGGGTCAGGAGTGTGTTTTTGGTGTGTGTGAGCGAGAGAGAGAAGGCAGACAATGGGAAAAGGATAGATAGACAGATAGATAGATTGATAGAAGAAGAGAGAGATTCAGGAAAGACATATGACAGATGCTGTAGTGCATTTCATATAGGTTTGATTTAACTGACCTTTATTTAACCAAGTATGCTTATTAAGTTGAGGGAAAAGGAGTGATAGATAGATAGATAGATAGATAGATAGATACTCACAAATAATGTAGTCACTTTCTCTTTCTCTTTCACTTTTTCTTACTCTTTGTGACGGCCTTTCCCCAGTGTGGATAGAGTACAATGTGTGAACAGAGAGTCATTATAGACTCCTATTGATCCCTTTCTTATCAGCAGTCAGGTCTCTCTCTGGCTCACACACACATATACACACACATATAGACACGGACAAACTCAAACACGGCACCTTTGCCACCTCTCCCGTAGGTACAGGGCAGAAAATCGATGACCTATATCGACATGCGACAGACTCAATATGAAGTCTCGGCTTTCCTCTCATATTAAAACCACCTTGGAGATGCTGGAGGCATTTGTTTCGCTGTCCTGCTCCTCCCTCGGAGTCACACACTGAAACTGTGGTTCTGTGTGTATGCATGTGTGTATATACAGTATATGTGTGTGTGTGAGAGGGAGATCAGTCTTGTAGATCTCTTCACACCAGATAATGGGACTGACTTTGCTATCAGAATAGACAAAATATATACATTCCAACCTGATCAATGGATGTTAAATTCACATAAAGTCTGGCTTGTTTTACATGGATTGTTTCTATTGATCCATCTTGCATGGCACTATTGCATCTATACATGGAATTTACTAAGTGCATTGACTTTAGTACGATTCTTACACTGCTAAGGTTTTATTTTTTACTTCTTCTTAGATTTTTTTCCGTTTTAGCAGGCTATATTTTTCACTCCGATAAATGTCCCCAATGCTCCACTACATTTATGTAAGACCCACAGTTACTAATTACTTTGAAGAGGAGGGTTTTGCATACTAAACTGCAACTGCACTGTTTGAAAACATTAATGTGGAAATTGTTTTCCCCAAAAGGATGCATCCACATAAAAAATACAGGCCTAATCAGAATTTCAATGGGTTATACTTTTTTCTTAAATATAAAACTGCCCACCAGTTCTGCTATATGAGTCTGAGAGCATGCAATTTCAAGCCGTTTTGAATGTTTGGCTGTAATTTTAACATGTGTCACATTGTCAGGGAAAATTATTCTTTTCTGGCACTTATTCACCAATAAACAACTAATTTGCATTTTTAGTATTCCTTATTGAAGCCAATGGGTAACGATAGCTACCAAACTAGCTTGAGGCTAACCAGCCTGCAGAGAATGCAACTAGGAGTGCCAACAATACGAATGAGCTAGCCCGAGCTAATGATATTCATTGATTTTAATAAGGGACATTAACAGTGGTAGACATTTTATCTAGACACGTTAAGGGAAAATATAGCCACAGTTCATTCTGCAATGCAACAAGTGCCTGGTGAAGAAAAAAAATGAACAAAATGAATGTTAAAAATGAATGAATAAAAAATAACAAGCTAAAATCCAAAATGTCAAAGCATTCCACTAAGGCATAACTTTGATGCTTGTGTTGTGTGTCAATGTGTTTCACAAATATTCAATTTGTTGCAGAGCATCATTGTTTCGTGTTAGGAGAAGTTAAAAAAAAATAACTTTAAAAAATAGCTTTCAGACTTTGTCTTTGTGTTTGGTGATTATTATTCCGTGCTGTAGCCAGTCGTCTGTGGGTGCAGACAGCTCTCCAGCCTACTCTTACCATGCCAAGATTGTTTCCCCCTCTTTCATTTTACCTTTAGTGCTTACTTAATGGCGTCTTTTCCCCATCTCCCTTTCTCTTTTATTATTCATATCTCAGTTTCGGAGGCAGAAGGTGTGTAGGAGGCTTTTGTTCTGCTCCTTTTTACCTTTGTTGCTCAAAATACGGCCATGTATAATATGACACAATGCAAGGATATTTTATTTTCAGGCTGTTCTGAAATTGTTGCTCTTTTACTTTCCGTTACCCCCTGTTTACTGTTTCCTACTTAAGTTTGCGGCTCCTCTCTCTTGTTTATGCATTAATGATGTCTTGTTTTGGAGACCAGAAGGACACTGGCTGCACTGTAGGCTACAGCTGAAGGATTCTTGACCTCAGCATTAGTAGCTGCTCTTTAGAGAAGCATTGCTAGTCCCAGGATCTCATCCGAACTGGGTCATTTCTTCATCAGATCATTTTGGCCCAAGGCTTCGTATATCGTTCCCATTTCTCTTGTAGGCTGGAGGCACGCTACACCACTCTGCAGGACTTCTTGAAATAATTAGCTCCAGTGTTGCCCTCGCAGTCAAATTTTGAAGTTTTGGGTTGCCTTGGAAAGCCTCTTTGAAAAGCATTTTTTTTTACGATCCCAACCTAATTGTAGTGTACTCTTCGTCTTATTTTGAAATGGACTATGCCTCTCTGCCTCTGGAGTTTGGTCGTCCTTGCACGTTTTGCAGCTGTAAGAATATGGCAATAAATATGGCAATTGTAAATTAACTTTTAAGTTTATTTTCAACTTTTTTATCTAGTTGTTGTTGTACAGCAGAGTATTTCTCCTCTGCGTAGCTTGTGAGGACAGTGTTTGAAAGCTATAGTGTGTAGCCATTGTAAAAACCCTCCTTCATGCATTTATTCTGAATCTATACTGTTAGTACTGCAGACAGTTATCTCTTGAATGTTGTACAGTAGATGGAAAGATACAGCGAGGCTTGATGATTTTCCCAAACAGTTCCTTTTGGGGATGGAGCCAAAAAAGCAGCATGAGCTCGGCAAGCATGCGGTAAAAACACACTCAAAGTACAGTAACGCACTGTAAAGTTACAAATGAAGCCGTTACGTTCCAGTAATGGTCCAGTTCATTTGTAACTTTACAGTGCGTTACTGTACTTTGAGTTTTACTGCAATGCATTTAAATGAACCATACTTCACTACATTGTACTTCATGGCGCTTCAATTTACAGTAGAGAAGGTTTATTTCAAAAGCATTGTGTATTTTGGAAGAAAATTTGCTATTTTGCCTGGAGCTCATCAGGAAACGTTTCAAAAACACAGATAATTTCAACTTAGAAAACAGGACTGTTTCGTAAGCAACAGGCTTCTTCACTGGCTGTCTGTAAGGTGAACTACGATGTGTTGGTTAGACAGAGGTCACTGACTGCAATCAGATTATAGTTCAACATGGGGTTCAAACCATGAATCTCACTCTCACACACACACACACACACACACACACTTGCACATGCACACACGTACCACTAACCACAGCGGGAGACCAGATGATAGTTGTGTTGTTGTTGCTGACATTGGCTTTGCTGCAGAGAGAAATAGGCTTATTTTCTCTCAGGCTGTCTTCAGAAGAAGTGTGTGTGTGTGTGTGTGTGTGTGTATGTGTGTCCAACATATGTCTGCTGTATTGTAGCTCCACATGCTAGGGGAAAGGCAAAGAGGCAAGGCAGCTTATGGCTTTTACACTTGATGTATTATGTACGTAGGCTCACAGATCTGTATGCCGCTGGGTTCGGCGATGCTAACTGTCAATTGTGACGCTACTGTAGAAGCAAATGGATTACACAAGATGAAGCCAGACGATACGTGCTATCCAGGGACGCCAAATATCAGCCCAATGTGATGAACAGAATATGGCAGCGAGAAGATTGTGCTGAGAGAATTTTTGATAAGACGAAAATTCCCCCAGCAGAAACAAGCAATCCTTTTATTTGCTAGAACAAGATAGCCTGAACTCCTCAGAACATTTGTCATCCTATCTGTTGTGTTAAGATATTCTCCAGGCTGTGTCTGTCATCTCAACGCCTAACAAATCGACGGCGGTGAATTAGCCCCGTCAATGAACGACGGCTCTTTTTCCAATAAAATTATACATTTTTGGCTGGTTTTTTTTGAAAGGATTCGTGAGGTATGAGTTGTTAGTCTATCATGGAAATGTGTACTCAGGATTATTCTATTCACGACACACAAAAGTATGGTGGATATTCTCTATATTTCATTTCCGCCCGCTAAAGGAGCCGACGTCGGAGAAATGTTGTGCTTAATGCCTCTTGTTGACAGAACTCGAAGGCGTTATGGCTCTCCGTCTCCAAGTGACAATAGACAGTTCTGAAAGTTTCAGCGACTGATGCTTTGTGGCGCCGGCTAAGACACAAACCCATGTCCTCTTGGATTTGACCTAGTTACCACATTTGTTTCTATTCTACTCATTGTCGCTCACAGAAAACCTACAGAAAACCTACAGATATGGAATTCTCTGACTTTGGCAATAATTATCATGAATATTTATAAATAGGTGTTCATCAATGCTCATATCCCCCATTTTAAGATGTTAGATCCTCCTCTATGACTGTGAAATAAGACATCTTAAATATGACTTAAGAATCTGTAGTAGTTGTACTTATAGGTTGTGGACATTGATCTCTGAATCCTCTGTCAATGTTCAGTGGCTCAGTGTCAGGTAGTCTGTAATGCTGAAATTCAGCAATCATTCATATTCAAATTGGCACTGTTTCATACATATATTTAATCTGCATTGTGGTATATTGTAACGAGGAGAAATTAATTTATATTTTGTGCCTCTTCTCTCTACAGTTTGACGTCATGCCCTGTTGTCAGTACTTCATAGTGTTTACTTTGCTGCCAAGCCATGTACACAAACAGAGTGAGGACAGAATAATCACCCTTTTTCAAAGAAATTACAGAAGCATTAACCAAACATTTAAGTGGAGTGATTTCAGTGCATAAATCACTGTCATTTTCAATCTTGACAGTATCCGCAAAGGAAAAACAGCTGGCGGTCAACAATCAGTCAACAGTTTCATCTCTGCACCGTGATTAGAGCACATATTAGATTTGATCA
>NC_136011.1:22092283-22107283 GCF_048128805.1 Centroberyx gerrardi
CTGACTTTATGGTGACATCCTTGGTGATTTTATTTATGCTTAATGTGTTTTAATGTAATCCAAAAAAAAAAAAAAAAATCAAATCAAATAAAAAAGACAGGAAATGAGGAGGAGAGGGTATAATGGTGAGGAGCACCAGAGGAGAGGAAGGGAGCAACGATGAATGAGGAGCATGAGGGGAAGATGGCTTAGTGAATAGAAATGAAAAAAAGAGAGGCAGAAGTGGAGGATAGAACGTGGAAGAGAAGAGATAAAGAGCGAGGGAATCTGAGAAAGGGAGAGAGAGAGAGAACGTTTGTAATTATAAAGAGAGAGAACAAATGAATCAGCATTGCTACAGTTGAATAATGCAACAGGGACGCATGCACACACACAAACACACACACAGACAGACAGACACACACACACACACACACACACACACACAGGACAAGGGGTGTATTTCAAGCAGAACTAGCTAGCAGGGATAGAGAGAGAGAGGGAGAGAGAGAGAGATACAGGTTCACCTAGAACATCTGTGGCTTATGGAAATGGCTTGCGTTCAAAAGAGAAACAACTTCTGGTGAAAATGCTAATTTTACTTGACGCTGCGTTCAAGTCATCTTGCTAGGCTATAAGAAACAGCACCTTGGATAACTTCTCTCAACCTTTTGGTCTGTTGTGTACATGCCAAGATACCCGGGGTGTCTTACCTTTCTCTCTCTCTCTCTCTCTCTCTCTCTCTCTCTCTCTCTCTCGGAGACTATGCATTCCCGCTCTCGCCTTTGTAGACTAAAATTTATTATGACAGGAGGAAGAGTTGATGTTGAGAACGATGGAGAGAGAGCAAAACAGAGCGAAAGGTACAAAACAAGTTTTAAGTTAACTTTGTCAGGCTGGCTTCTCTGGGAAACTTGATTTCTTATTCTCCTCACCTATCTCCATTCTCCGGCACATTCCATGAAAAACGCTTCAGTATGGAGATTTTTGTTTTCTTTTATAAGCATTGAATGCCATACTATAAAAATGTGTCATTTTTAATTTGCACCAGTAAACCATTTCTGAATGTCACATCCACTTTATGAATACAAATGCATTTCTCAACACATGAGAACGGTGTGGAAGAGAAATGTCAATTTCTTCAGAAATGCTGAGGGTCAAACAAAAGGTGGAAAAAGGAAAGACGCAAAGCATATGAGAGGAGGTAGGATCCATCACTAAAAGCTTTTGTTGTTTATGCTTTGGCTGATGGTGTTCATTTGGGTTTGGTGAAGCACACAGTTAAAAAAAAAAATGGTCCAACATAAAGACAGAATGCGGTCCGATTGTGCTTCAAAGAGGCACTTTCAACCCAAGAAGAAAAAATCTTCCATAACAGCATTATGAAACATGTAGACAGGCCTAATATTTAGATGCATTGGCATGAGAACATTGGACTACTAATGTAAAAATATGTCTGCACACTGGATTCAGGGTCACAATACTATATATTGTTATAGGTTATATTTATGTCACAGTTGTAATCATTCAAATGCCACAAAGTCAAAAACAATATACTAGGCAATGAAATACTTGTACATGAGAATATTGGACTATGGACATATTATTTACCGCAGAGTTGTGTTTTGTATTTGCGTTTGTAGAGAAAACAGTGTTTGGTTGTGTGTTACAAATGCAGAAAACAAATTCCCAAACTCTACCTCTTTCTCTCTCTCACTCCCCCTCCTACCCCTATCTATTTCTCTTTCTGTCTCCCTCTTCCCCTCTCTTCCTCTCTCTCTTTCTCCCTACCTCTGCCTCCCTTTCCTTCCCGCCACTCCAGCCCAGAACTGCTCGGGTCTCAGGACGTGCGGCGAGTGTCTGGGCCAGGCGGAGTGCGGCTGGTGCGGGGATCCCAGTGACACCGGCAGGGGCGTCTGCATGGAGGGCTCCTACCGGGGGCCGCTGAAGCCCGCTAACCCCAGGGGCGCGTCCCGGGACCGAGAGAGAGACAGGCTGAGGGACCGGGACATGGTGCTGGATCAGGCTCTGTGTTCGGCTGATAGAGGCTACAACTGGGCCTTCATCCAATGCCCCGGTGAGCACAACACTAGACTAGGTTGTGGTTTGACATGTTCCACCGGCTGCGTTAATAAGCTCTTAAGTTAAGGTCTCATTCAGGTTAAGCTGTTTACGTGCACCTCTGATACTCCCTGTTGCCATGAATAACCCATTTAACAGAATAGTCCTGTCTACCTGCGGCGTCCCGTCCACAGCTAGAACGGTCAGCCTGCCAAAACAAAAATATGAAAAGGTGCAGCTGCCTCCTATCTCCTCCCTCTTTGACTGAGTAATAGTAGGTTACTTCTAAAGAAATGATGGTCCCAATAGTAGCCGCCATGTGTTTTGTTGACATCAAAGTTTACCCATAACCCTGTGCAAGTCTGAGTTAGCACAGTCGTTGAAAACCAAAAGTGAAAGGAGAAAGAGGTTTGCATGCCGCAGTAAACCGTTTAATATCAGAGTAAGCCAGGCATTTTAACCAGGTCTCTGTTAATTGGACTATTATTCTAAACAAATTATGAAGTTTACATTTGTCAACTCAATACCAGTTTGTTTGAGTAAGCGGATTAAGAATAGAATTCCCTGTGCATATAAATTTAGCCACTATTTAGATTATACACATGCATAAAGAGTTTTATTAGTACTACATTTCTTTTGTTCCCAAATTAAGAAATTAAGTAATATTCAAACATAACCAAGCATGTTCTGTAAATTTAAAGTTTGAAATGTAATATAATTGTGAATTTTAAAAATGAGCATAATATGCGCATATGTGTTTTAATTGCATGTTTTATCAACACACACACACACACAAACACACACAGACACACTCACACATACACACACACACACACATACACACACACACATACCAACCTGTCCTGTTTGTGTGTTTGTGTGTTCCTTCCCAGCGTGTCAGTGTAATGGGCACAGCAGGTGTGTGAACGGCAGCGTGTGTGAGCGCTGCGGGAACCTGACGGCCGGGACCCACTGTCAGAGCTGCATGCCCGGTTACTATGGCGACCCCACCAACGGAGGGAAGTGCAACGGTGAGTGCAAAGGTCACGGGTTAAAGTCACAAGAGTTTACCTGTGTTTATTTTCACGATCGATTTGAGTGTCAGCAGAAAGTATTGCTCTGGGTGACACAGCGTTATTTATTTTGGTGCAAAACTGGCAGCACTAATATGACACAAAGCTCTAACCAACATTGTGAAAAAGCTACATGAAGTCTATTTTAGGGTGGAATTCCCCTTTAAGCTGTATGTCAATTTACAGCACTAGTCCTGGACATCTTTCATAAATAACACAAACCATTAATTTACAACATTACAACAATGCCAGTCAACTCTGTAATGGAACATTTACTCTACCTGCCAGCGTTTGCATTTCAAACTCATATGCAATACAAATCATCAACACATTACAGGTGTCAGCGGTCCATAGCATTGCAATACACGAGAGTAACCTGATGGGGGCAGTGTTTAAAAGCTGTGAGCCAGGGCTACGGCTTCTGCGGAGCTCAGGATGAACAAAAGCATCGGTGTGGTGTTTCAGCAGCAGCGAGAGGCGAGCGCTACACGTGTAGCTTGGCAGGCGTGTGATATGTGGCCGGCATCTCGGCAGCTTAGCCGAGTCTCTGCTCCCATTTCTTGTCATTCCCGGTGAGCAGTGAAGAGTTTGGACTCGTGCAGGAATTGGGGATCAGTGGGGAACGCTTCATACTCGTGCTGATGTAGACAAACACACACAGAGACACACACACACACTTTGCAGACATCCTCATTTTGCTCCTTGATTTCCCTCATCTCTGTCAGTAGTTTGTAAATGCTTTGTTTTGCTTCACAAGACTGATTGTAAATAGTAGAGTAGAAAATGTTTTTAATAAGGGAAAGAAAGGGAGCTACATAGACAAACACAAAGAGAAATACATACGGATACTATGTGTGTGAGCCGAAGGATGGAAAGGAAAAGCCGCAGGAAAATGTGTGTGTAAATATGTGTTGAGGGGGAAGGGGGGGGGGGGGGGGGGGGGGGGGGGTGTATGTGTTATGGGCCGAGATAGAAAAAAAGAGCAAGAGACGGGAGAGTGTAATGAATGAGTGAGTGACTGCTGGAGTGTGAGTGAGAACGGGAGAGAGAGAGAGAGAGGGAGAAGTGAGTGGGAGGTGCAGTAACATCACTCTTGGTGTGACAGATGTGCGTTTTGGCTTGGCGGCGGTGTGACATTAAATCGCTCTTAATCATTTTCTTATTTCCTGAGTTGACTGGTGTCTCCGTCCCTGGCGGCTAGCAGCGAGCGCGGCGCTGATAGATGCGCGTCTCTCCTCTCCTCCGCACAGGACAGTTTCTGCACTTTCTCTCCTTCTTTCTTTGCATTTTCTTCTCGTTTTTCTCCATTCGTCTTCGAGTCTCTCTCGATCTCCTCACGTCTTCCTCCCTCTCTCTCGCTCTTTCTCATTCTCCTTCGTTCACTCATGCTCCGATCGCATTTTCTCCCTTGTTCCCTTTGTCTATCGTTTTCTCCCCTCTTCCCTCCATTCAAAACTCTCCTCTCCTCTCCTCTCCTCCTCTCCTCTCCTCTCCTCTCCTCTCCTCCTAACTACGCTAATATCGTGCTGGTTAAAGGGGATTGATAGACAGGCCCCTGTCACCCAACCACACCTCCCTGGTGCTTCTTTATTGGTTAGATTGACTGTACTGGCCATATACGCACTCATCCATCCTTATATCCATCTACTCTTGGCTCCCTGCACCCGTCCCTTCTTCCCTCCCTCCATCATTTCCTCCGCTCCTGCCTCATTCGCTCTCACAGTTCACAGTAACGCTCTCTGTCTTAAATTTCCCCCTCCATCCATCCATCTATCTATCCATCTCTGTATCCCTGTCTCTGTCTCTGTCTCTCTCTCCCTCTCTCTTTCTCCCTCTCTTTATAAAAGGGACCGCTAGATTTACCTTGAGGTAATAGCTGGGAGGCAATGATGTGTGGCCGATTACAGTTTTGAACGATAGAAAGACAGCTTTGTCCCGACTGGGGAGGGGAGAAGGCCTCGGCTCATATGGTTATAGAGAGGAGCGAAACGTGAGAGAGGCAGCGGGAGAAGGAGGGAGCGAGAGGAGAGGAGGGCGAAAGAGAGGCAGAGGGGAAGAAACAGAGACGGTGAGAGAGACGGGCAGACAGAGGAAGAGAGATAGATCCGTGCGGCGAGATATACAAGGTTAATAGAGGAGGAAAGGACAGTTGCCCTTGGACAGAGAAAGGATGGAGGGATAAAGGGAGAGAGGTGGAGATGGAGGGATGAATGGAGAGATAGATGGAGGACAGACAGAGGAGAGGGGAGTCTGTCCGTTCCCCTGTCCCTGTGACAGATGATTAACTGACCTTGTCAAATCTGGATGTGTGGAGTGTGTGTGTGTGTGTGTGTGTGAGTGGGAGTGGTGTGTGTGTTTTTGTGGAGAGGATTGCACGCAGGACACAGAGTCTCCCTTTCTACTCATTCTCTGACTGTTTTAGTCACCTTGTCCTGCGCAGATATGAAATCAAACACGCTCAAGCCAACTGTTGGAGCCGCGCGGCTGACACGCTGTTGGATGTCTGTTTAGTATTTGAGTCTGTCTGTGTCTGTGTCTCTGTCTGTCTGTGTCTGTGTCTGTGTCTGTGTCTGTCCCCTCAGAGGAGAACATGCATTTTACAAGCTGCGTGTTTTTATGCATATCTGGGGAGTCTTTGTTCTTTTGATTTCTTGTTTTCTTTCCATTACAGGGGAGAGGCGGCAGGATGTTTTCTAAATTTTTGAACTTTTATTTATTCCGGGAAGGGGTTCGCTCTTTTTTCAGCACCGCCCTGCTGCACATTTATGCAATTACACACACTCACACCTGGAAGCAGTACAACCACAGTTGTGTATCGTTGGTCACTGAGCAGTTCCACTGGAGCGATGGGGGGTTATGTGCCTTGCTCGAGGCACCGCAGCAGTAGTTCTTGATGGAGGGAGAGCCTATAGTGATTCCTTTTCCTAACTCTGATTTCTCCAGCCAGTTCAGCCATTTGAACCACCTTTCTAACCACTAAGCTGCCGCCATTTTGCACTGATACGGTGATCTGTACATCATTTTTATAATAAATATGAGTAATGTTTTGATAAAAGGGTTGTTTAAATTCACCTCTCTCTCACACACACAACACACACACATACATTCAAACAAGCACAGCATAGATGACCATTCTGGACGTCTATGCAAACTGTTCATTCCCAGTGACTCGCGTATAAATAAACCATACAGTAAGTACAAAGCATGCAGGCAGGGTCGAGTGGTTCAATTAAATGTTAGATTTAAGCAATGCCATATGAATGCCATATTATTGTTGGTGCCAGACACACTTCTAGCATCTCAGCAACAGCCGCCCTCCTGGGATTTTCATGCCCTGCAGTATCTGGAGTACAGAGAATGGTGCCATAAACAGAAAACTTCTAGTCAGCTGTAGTCCTGTGGCCAAAAATGGCTCTTTGATGAAATGAGAGAGGTGAAGGTGAAGTAGAGATGAGAATGGCAAGACTGGGAACACACAGCTCGTCAAACCGGCTACAGCAGATACTGAGTTACATGAATGGCATATGCAGTACCAACCTTTCATTGTGGTTCATATACAATTTAGTAGTTATTAATATTGCTATTACAGTTATAACACACTAGACAGAAGTCCCAGGGTTGATCATTAAGGAGTTGAGTCATAGTCCCCTTTGAACCTAATAGGCAGTTTCTTTGTATAGAAATCAGTAATGCAGTGCTCCACTCTGTATTTTTTTTCCACACTTGTATGCTAATAAGCATGTTTAGCTCCAATTATTTGATTGGAAGCCTTCTTGCCTCCTGTGGATTTGATTGGCAGGTCCTTGTTTAGAGGCAAGTTCTTGTTCAGAACTGTTTCTCCTGAGAGGCTGACACTCAAAGCTTTATTTCACTTTGGTGTAACATCTACCTAGCTTCCAGTCCTTATATTCCTCATATAAGTTCCTGAACATTTCCTCAACCACAAACACTGGCTGCCTCAGTAATCACTAGTAGTGTCACTTGAATATTTTCCTTTCCCTTCTGGTAGTTGTAAAATATTTCAAACAGAGATACCCAGTAAAGCGACTTGACCAAAATGTATCTATTCTGTGACATTACTCCAGGAGTTAAGTAATGTTGGACGTTGACAGTTTGATGTCACATAAATTCAAAATGAAAAGTAAGTTAAGAATCACTTTAACATGAGATCTTGAATCCATAACAGTGTTTTGGAAAGCTTACTAAATGAAGTGAGACATGTTTCTCACTGCCAGTGCTCATGTTTGTCGTGGTTTCAACAACGGCAGGATGACCAATGTGCTCGAGTGCTGCCTTCTAAAATTCCTTCAAGGCAAAGCCTCACCTTGTATTATTTCTTCCTCTGCGTGTTATCTTTTGCTATCCAGTGCTTCACTGTATAATGCTGTTCTGCCATCGAGACCTCACGCTGAACAGTTTTATTGCTTTCATAAATTTTGCATGATCCACATCAGTTGCTCTCTCTCTCTCTCTCTCTCTCTCTGATACTCCCTCTGCACTACTTCACTTGTTCTCTCTGTCTGTCTCTCTCCCTCTCTTCCATGCTCCCTTTCTTGTTCGTCATCTGTCTCCCTTGTTGTCAACCTGTCGTTTTTTCTGCCCCCCCACCCCTCTCTTTCTCTTCTCTCTCTCTCTTTCTCTCACTCACTCTTCTGCCCTTGGTTTTGACGTACAGTGTCTAAGCAGGGTGTGACAGTTGGAGTCCTTTGCGAATGTGTGTTCTTTGTAGGAGCTATAGAGATGTTGAGTGCCGTCTCTGCAAGCTACTGGCAATCCAGCAGCATCAACCAGAGAATGGGACAGACAGGACAGCAGGGTGGTGTATGCTCGTGTGTGTGTGTGTGTGTGTGTGTGTGTGTGTGCGTGTGCGTGTGTGATGGATCAGATGGAGCCAGCTGTTGTTGAGCTTTAGTAGCAGCAGAGCAGTAGAGTAGGGCCGCTACCTGCAGAGCAGTCCACTCAATCTGCTCTGTGGAGACACTGTGTGTGTGTGTGTGTGTGTGTGTGTGCTGCTGTGTGTGTTCATGCTTGTTTGGTTAAGAGAAATAAAGATAAAAAGAGCCAGAGAGATATGCACGTACAAGTGTGTGTACATGCATGCCTGTGTGAATAACAGAGAGAAAGAGATGTGTTTGTGTGTGTGTGTGTGTGTGTGTGTATGTGAGTGAGAGAAAGAGAGAGAGAGAGCCTGCTTGCGTGTGTTCTTGTACCTGTGGAGGCCTGTGGCCGAATTGCAAACTACCCAGCATTCTTAGCGGTATCCAGTCATCTTCCCTCTGGCAGCTCTATTCCTGGCGTCTGACTGGTCCACATACACACACACAAACACACACACAAAACCACGCACATACAAACGATTCTGTAAACATGACTCTGAACTGCGTTTGAATTATTTATGGTGTCCAGTCAGTGCAATTTTTTTTTTTTTTAATATGGAGGATTTCTGCAGCCATGGCCCATGTCTTGCCTAGAATGGGCTGCCGTCTCCCAGACCTCAGAACTAGCAGCTCATATTGATATTAACCAATATACAGGCTCTAATATAACCAGCCTGTATGCTATAATGTAGGATAAGCAGCAATGTTGAAACCAAGCTGTTGGCTTGAATGTTAGAGGAATAGGGGTGAGGACTTGTCTAACACCCTCCTTTGATCTCATATTTTTTATATATTTTAACCCTTCAGTGTGTATACAGTAGCATCTACAATAGCTCATAATGCAACAATCTGCGTAGGACTGGACTGTTGTTTAACTTGGAACGATATATATTTCGATTTTGACTCATCGTACAGTGGGTTTTTCATTCATTTGAGCCGACCTTCTTAGGCAAAAAAGTGGCATAACACTGGAAAAAAATCTGAGATACGGGAGACCCTAACTTTGTGGGGAAAGCTAACTGAAGTTCTGTTAACCAATAGTTCAAAACAAAAGTAGTTGATTATTGTCCGCAATTTACCATGTCAAGGCTAAGCGCCACAGTGATCAGAATCGGTGGCTAATATTGTCAAGATATTATTGTCAAGATAGGGCAGTTAAATGATTCTGTATTTTCTGGAAAATAATAATATTGTCATTGGTATGGCCACTATGTTTTTTCATAGAACTAAAAGTTTCTAAGAACTTGGTGAATGTTGCTGCTGAGTTTATTGAAGTTGGCAAGTCTGAGAAAATTTTCACCAGTAAAACTTGGGCAAATTGACTTGTGACACTCGGGATGATGTCCCTGCAATAACTGGTTACAATTTGAGGGACATTTCATTTCACCAATACTAGGTGCCTTCAGGGGCTTTTAAATCAAATGAGGACAGTGCAGAGAAATTTGGCAGCCATTCAGCTTCCAAAATGTCTCCAATAGCCAATGTCCCACTGGGAGTTAGCACCTGTAATATTTATAAAAGCTGAAAAGCTTCATACTTAGTTTTTAGCATAAAATGTGTGTTCATGGTAATCATAGTAATCATAACAAGATAGCAAGACTTAAACCTGTAATCAGCGATATCAGACCTTATAACCAATCCTGAAACTAACGTGTGCTATGTGGAGATTCATTGATATATACCGTATTTCCTCTAATAGTGGCCGGTAGTCAATTAAAAGCCAGGTCTCCGATAATGGCCGGGGCGTGGTCGACACGAACAAATAAAGGCCGGCCCCAAATACAGGCCGGGGAAAAAAACAAAGGAAACCAGACTAGGTCAAAACCTAGTATATGGCTGGACCGTGTCCGTCTCCTCTCTCCGCCGCTGTCCTCTCCACCGCGCCCACAGCCCGCATTGATCCTCCTGATCCAAGCCCCGGATGCTCTCTCTGACTCATCGGCGTTGGGACCCCGCCGAAATCTCGGCCGGATCACCGGGAACAAATCGGTGCCCAGCTATCGGCACTGGCTGGAACCGTGTCCCTGAGAAACTCTGGAAACCTACATGCTTGTCTGTGTCTCTCTCTCCGCCGACAGAACAGAGGGCTGTCAGGTGGACTGAGCTCGCGCATATGCATTGAAATAAACGGCGATATGATATAACTGTATAGATTCTATTCTTAGCTTCAGTTAGCTTCAGTTAGCTTCAGCTTACATGCAAACAACGGTGGATACCGGTAAACTCCTGGTGAAAGTCTCTGGAGCATGCCGTCGTCGATTACCGTAATTATCGTAATGCATTGCAGTAACAAAAAAACGGCTACCTAATGTACCCCAACAGAAGCAGATCAGAAAACAAGGAGGCTTCGTACTAAAATATGAGCAAATATACTTATCAAACAGAGGGAATTAGAAATAAAGGCCTGTCTCTAATATAAGTCTGCTTCCAATAAAGGCCTGGTGCCCTCTGCAGTTGAGGTAAATAAAGGCCCGGGCCAATATTAGAGGAAATACGGTAAACCAATATCCACACAGCTGTTTTGCTGTGTTACTCTTTTCTAAAGCTTGTTGTCAAATTCTGCTCCAGAACGAAGCTCCTCCCGCTCCATTCAAGCTAGCTTGTCTCCTCCCTCGCTGTTTAAAAGCGACCCTCACCCCCTCCCATTCCTGAAAAAAGTTATGGTAATGGCGATGAAGCGAGCGAGTAGTAAACTTGCTCCCTACCTCTTCACTTGTCATTGTGGGACATGTAACCTTCAGCAGGAGAAAGATCTGGCAAAGCGAGACGACATTTTTCCGTAGGTACGGTTAGCTTAGCTATTAGCCTTTATGGACGGTCCTTCACGAGGTTTGTCCTTTGGGACGTCCGTAGTCCAGTAGCTTTGCTGTCCTTTATTTACAAATGTGTTGCGGTTTCTGTCACCCTCTAGTGGTCGGAAAAGTTTTAAGTTAAGCTATGTAAACATGCTAATTTTGATTACCAGGTTACACATAGGAAAAAATGCTTAAATATGAGAATACATGAACTGGTATGTATTTTCTTTAGTGTATGCCACCAAACCAATCATATTTGCTTATCATTGAAAGTATCTTCTTCCTTAAACCAGACATGTGTTTCATTTTCATTGGGCCATTTGGAAATAATGAAACATTGAAGTACAAATCCAATGGTGTGTCAAGACCTAGAAGGCGGTTGAAACTTTCAAACTTGCATCTTAAAAGGTGAACTGTTCACTGAGCTATCAGATTCTGCTGAGGAAGGGAAACTATATTCAAGGTCTTTTTTATGTCACTAAGACACGTATACCTCCTTTTCTCTCTTTGGATGTGTGTGTGTGTGTGTATGTTCCCATCTCTGATTGTGTCTATGCACGCACAAGCTCCTGTGTGTACTGACTTGCTCCTGGCTTGCCCCCTTGCCCTCCACTTCTGCCTCCCGCCCCGTCCCCTCCGTTACCCCTTCATTAGACATTATATAAAGCCCTATCCTCTCTTATCTAGCCAAACTGCCTAGTCTGTGAAACGGTACAAAGAAAAAGCAGCAGCGATGATGACCAATTACTTATTGAGATGAACACATCAATGCTTCTTTGGAGCGATCATAGTCTGGGGAATCCATACAGAATATATAGGCTGCTGCATTGGGAGGGAAGGAGCTAACTGTGTCCTCCATCGGACAGAAAGGAAGGGAGGGAGGAAACAGTTTTGTTCATTAGCAACATCCTGATTGTGTGAGAGAGAGTTGTCACTGTTACCTGCATGTGAAATAGCTAATATTAGGAAATTTCAACGCTTAAAGTGTCACTCTCATATACCTGCACACACACACACACACACACACACACACATACACACACATATGATGGGGAATCTATTAGAGGCTTGCCATATAGGCCCTCAGCAGCAGGCCAATCCACACTTCCTGCTATGTGTCAACGTGTTGCACAGCCACCAGATTTTCAAGAGCCCTACTGGGAATTACAATGCTGTTAGCAATTATCAAGATTGTCATATTGCATTAGGGCTCGTGGCCCTGGCGCTCAAATGGTTAGAGAAACAAATGGTTAGGGGCAGAGGGGTTGCCCAGTGCTCAGAGAGACCATCCTTCAGCCACTCTGCTGTAGTGCCCTCGAGCAAGTCATGGAATCCATACCAACTGTGGGGATGCTGCTCTATACTTGACCCTGTGCTGTGACTGTAGTAAATCAAAAGAGAATTTACTAAGGATGGGACGATATGCTTATCTCACGATAAAATTTGATACGTGATATGGGGTTCACAATTCGATACAACCACGATACAATATAATAAATGACAACAAAGTCTGACTGTGCAGAATTATGTTTATTTCTGAGCTACAAATCTTTCTAGCAATGGCATTGGATTGTTAGAATGTAAACAACAATTTAAAAATGTCATTCCAAGTGCAAATAATATAATTTGGATTGAGAGTGAAATTTTGATGGGAAAACCATCTCATATGTGATTACTACAGCAGAATGAAATAGCTAATATTGCGATTCATTTTACTGTCCCACAATACGTATGGTCACTTTTTTTGAATCCCTGGACAGAATGGGAAAAGTCTGGGTCGGGCAGGAGAGCGATCAACACTCTCTGCTCCAATGCTACTACTTTTGAGGTGCCCTTGAGCAAGGCATCTGACCTCAATCCCAACTAAATCCAAGCCAAACCAAGACTATGGTCAGAGCCTGCTGCACCACTCCTAGGTATGTGTGTGTGTAACCTCTTGTACTTCTCCAGGATGCAATTCCACTTTTATTTGTAGGAAAATCGTAATTTTGTCCTGATGATATGAAAAAACGGGTTGCTCGACACGCTGTGGATAAATCACAAGACCTTAATCTAAACTGTTGTGTGTTTTCTGACTGTAGTGGCCTGTACAAACTCCTTGTTGTACTCATTATCAAGTAGTTTTGTTTAGAAATTGCTCAAGGAAGGATAAGAGGTACTGGATATTTCACCCGAGTGCTGAACCATCCAGGTTACTTTGCTTTCAGATGGCGAACTCCAAATGTCTCGAGAGGAGGAAGGAGGGAGGAGGGAGGAGAGAGAGAGATGGCAAGATACAGAGAGAGACAGAAAGAGAGATAAATAAACAGCATATGATACAGAAAGACACGAACAGACAGACAAGCACACAGAAGTACTTTATGAAATCAACAGACAGATTTTACCCTTCTTTAAATAGAAGACACCCAATGACCATCTGTTTGTCTGTACGGACAGGAAAATAGCTATGCTCTGAACAGGCCTGTAGCACACACACACACACACACACACGCGCACACACACACACACACACACACACACACACACACACACACAATGCTTGGCTGTTCTGTTCTATCCTCCCTTTTAATGGCAAGTAGTTGCAACACAAAGGAGATTAACAGAGAGAAAGGGATAGACAGAAGAAATGGAATTGACAGAAAATCAAAGAAAAATGCCAGTCACAATTCATTTGTTCGAGGGACTGAAAACAGCTGGTTCCAATTCAATTATTGTATTCATGGTGTGAACTTGTCACTTTGGTGTCAGGCCCGCAGAGCAGAGCAGAGGGGGAGAGGAGGGGGGGGGGGGGGGGGACGGAGAAAAAAGGTTGAGAGGAGAAGATTTTGAGCGGAGGAGCAGGGCAAAACAACAGTGGAGACACAAACAGCATGCCCGCTGCTTTTCAAAACACTCCATCCAATTATTTTCCTAACACACATTTTGATCAGTGTGTGTGTGTGTGTGTGTGTGTGAGAGAGAGAGAGAGAGAGAGAGAGAGAGAGAGAGAAGAGAGAGACTGAAGACATATGACATGCTGTAGTGCAATTTAGAGATGGATGGAGAGAGGTTTGATTTAACTGACCTTTATTTAACCAAGTATGCTTATTAAAAATAAATACTTTATGGCAATGACACATTGAATGCAGTGAAGGAGGAGAATATTGTGAATGCAACAGGTAGAAATAAAAAATGGGGGAAAAGGAGATAGATAGATAGATAGATAGATAGATATGAGATTTCATTTGCTGCTTACATTTTTAAGTATTTGACCTCTTTTGAGAAACCTTACAGCTTGTATTCATAAGTTTAAGTTTAAATTCTTTATCTGGCTCCTTTTTATTTGTGCTTGAGGAAGAATCAGTTGAAATCTCTCTGTCGAGGCAGAATTAGCAGCAGCAGAGAGGGGTTTAGATGTGCCGTGGGTGGTTCTGGGTCTACTGGTTTTGAAGTCCGACTGTACATGAAGTAATGAAGACGGGGGAATTAAGAAAGTTTGGAGTAACATAACAGCAATTTAAACATATTTTAGCACCACAAGGCCGCTTGATTTCCCCATTAAGTTGTCCTGAGTTTTGTAAGCGGATACCCCTGGTGAGCAAGACTGTAGAAGAAGATAAGGAGTGCGGCTAGGATAGCTCCCTAATGTTTTATTCCTGACTTCTTTCTTTCTCAGCTCCGTCTGTCTCTGTCTTACTCAGATACAGACAGGCAGGCACACATAGAAAGACACACACACACACACACACAGAGATACACAAACACACTCAGACTGCCTGCTTCCCACCTACACGTACCCACCCACAGATACACACATACACACACACACACACACACACACACACACACGTACTCAAATTCAAACAAACCCCAACAACAGGCGTCCATTGTAGTGTGTGTGTGCGTGCAGAGGCAGTGGGGTGAGAAATTGTACTCTCTTCAGGGGGCTTGCACAAGTCATGGGAAATATGATTTATATCAAATCAGCCCCCTCGCTAAGAGATCAGGCTTTTTTTTATTTTTTTTTATTGCAGTTTATTTCTGTGTTGTCAGCAGATGTGGTGCGTGATGTGCTTTCTCGTCCGTCCACTCCATTCATTCACTCTATTTCTCCTCTATTCATCCCTCTCTCTCTCTCTCTCTCTCTCTCTCTCTCTCTCTCTCCACCCTTCACCTCCAGTTGCTCTCTCTCCCACGCTTTCGAGCTCACTTCTTCTTGGCACTTGAGCCTGTTTG
>NC_136011.1:22117283-22297283 GCF_048128805.1 Centroberyx gerrardi
TGTTCTCTTCTATTCTCTCCTCTCCTCTGTTCTTCTCTCCTCTGTTCTTCTCTTCTCTTCTCTCTAGACCAATTTTTTTTTTGCCCTTAATGAATTATGAAATATGAACATTGTTGACGTGAACAAGAATGATTATTTAGTTATAGCAGAAACCGTATTAAATGGACACGCCTCCTATGCCCTGCGTCCATCCTACAGACCTGTAGGTTAAATTGATAGAACTGAGTGCCGCTCCCTGCTCTCTTGGCATGAAACACACAGTTACAGTAAGTCCTGTCATATCAAAAGCTAATGAACCCTGTTTTCACAAGCCATCTATAAAAAGTCTGAACAGTAACAGCTGTTAGACAGACAGGTAGCTCAAAGCGAGAAGAAGGTGATGATGTCCGTGACAACAAATGAAACAAATCCAGCTGTCATGTCAGGAGAGCTGGAACACTGCATCATTTGTCATACAGTCCATACATAAAGTATACAGTATATACAAGAAGTGTTTGCTTACCAGATTACCCCCAGCTGATATCTCAATGGTTTATATTTGGATACCGTTTTCATTTAATTAGATTATTCACTATTGCTTTAGTCTTAACTGTGTTTACTTTTCTCCTTGTGTGTGTGTGTTCGTGTGTGTGTGTAGCGTATGTGTGTGTGTGTGTGTTTCAGCAGTACTTTAACCTACACTCTACTGAGGTCTCCACTTTGTTTTCGCTCTCTCCCCCATGTTGCTTTGTCTGTCTGATTGTTTGATTGTGTTGATTTAGCTTTAATTGGCCTCCTCTCCAAATGTAGAGCTCCACTAATTGACTGCTAATTTGCATCTTTTGCTGTACTTGACTGTGGAGAGAAGGTTTGTGTGTGTGAGTGCCTGTGTGTGTGTTTGTCATATTGAGTGTTACAAATATAGTTTATGATTCGGTTTGGGTTTTTGCAGTGTTTTACTAAGTGTGCGCTGATTTTCTCTTTCTCCTTCTGAAAAATAGCCATATATACACACACACACACACACACACACACACACACACACACACACAGTTCCACTCACACATACACATACTCAAGTAGGAACTTCAACACCATAATGACCTTTAATCTCCAACTTGTCTGTCTTTGCAAGGGTTTATAGGGACAGCAAGGAGAGCAGCGTACTTGTGACTTATGTGTGTGTGTGTGTGTGTGTGTGTCTGTGTGTGAAAGCAGGGAGAGCAGCACACTTGTCACTCATGTGTGTGGTTGTGTGTGTGTTTGTGTGTGCATGCGCTCATCTGTGCCAGAGTGTGTTTTAAGTGATGAGGCGGTCAGGTCCTGTGTGGTCCTTATCTTGTCCCCATTAGGCTATTGTAAGCAGCTTAAGTGTCCATCCCCCTTTTTGTTAGCGCTTTGTGTCCAAGACTTAGAGTCCCCCAAGAGAGAGAATAACACTCCCTAGTCCTCTTATCCCCTTTTAACTGGCTCTGCATGTGGGGCCCGACACATATATCACAACACCAATATGCTTGGCCGGTACTTGCCTTCAACAGATATTAAAAAAAGCATACCAGTCAAAAGTTTGGACACACACATTTTTCTTTATTTTTACTATTTTTCACATTTTAGAATAATAGTGAAGACATCAAAACTATGAAATAACACAAATGGAATTATGCAGTGACCAAAAAAGTGTTAAACAAATCAAAACTATCTTATATTTTAGATTATTTAAAGTAGTCGCCCTTTGCCTTGATGGAAAGGCTTTGCAAAGAAATTCATACATAGGCATCAATTTCACTATTTATATTTGTCTAATAAACACATGTCAAGCATTTAAGCATAAGCCTGTAGATCAAAATGGCTTTAAGATAATGAAAAACATAGTACATTCAATCAGGTGTGTCCAAACTTTTGACTGGTAGTGTACACAGATAAATACATTGAAAATATGTAAAATATAAGGGGTTGCTGTTCTGTAACCAAACCTGACCTCTGACCTTCCTGTGTGTGTGTGTGTGCGTGTGTGTGTGTGTGTGTGTGAAAAGAGAATTTGTCTACGTGGATCAAGAGTATCACATTAACACAAAACCATTTTGTGGTTAAAATCCTAGATAGAAGTATTTTTTTTTTAAATCATATTTGGCTCTAAAGAGAGAGAGAGCCCCCATGGCGCTTTATGACATCACATTCATCACAATAAATCTCCTTGTGCTGAAGTGGGCTTAGCCCTCAACGCGGCCCTTTGTGGGTCGGCTGGGTCCGACTGCGAAGCTTTTAAAGTCACAGAGTTCTCTAGAGATGACGTTGCCCTCTCCAAGTCCCTCCTCTAGATCCCAAACTGTACTTCTGATAAGCCTCTCTCATCCGCTCTTAAGCTGCCCCTCTCCAAGTCTCCAAGTCTGAAGGACATCCCACCTTCCTTTCTTTCTTTCTCTTTCTTTCTTTCTTTCTTTCTTTCTTCCTTCCTTCCTCCCTTCCTTCCCTCCCTTCAAGGCATCTTGACCCCCTGCTTATATGAACAAAAAAAAAATATGCTAAATGTCCTTATCAGCATATTTATAAAGCCATATTTAGGATTTTTTGCAATACTGTCCCTGTCCTACTGTCCCATCATGGTTTGAAGCTTTTTTAAAGTGAATCTGGTACCAAATAGTGCAGTGCCCAATTGTGCTTTGTCTAATAACCACCTCCGAGGATGGGAATTAAAGACTAGCTAAGATTAGGTAAATGTGTTAATGCAACACGATGCTTGTTTACGTGGAATATGTAATTCTTTTTTTTCTGTTCTTGTAAAAATGAAAATAAAACATACCTAGTTATTCATCGCCGTGGCGACATAGAAAAGGAGGCCGGTTATGAAAAGCCAGGAAGTGCTACCATGGCCCTCTACTGCCTCCCATTCCTGGCTTTTATTCAGCCATTCAAGGTGGAAGTGTCAAGGTTGTGAAAATGACAGGTGGGAAGTTCTTCTTGCTGCATTCACATCATTTCTGAAATTGATTTTCTTTTTTCTTTCATAGAGTTCTTGCTTTAAAATGAATGCAACTCAACAAGCAGGCCACTGCTTTGCTCCCATGTGTTGTGAAGTAGATGTCCTCTATCTGCGATTATGGTCATTTTGATTCCAAATTAGTAGTTTTCTATCAAAGCCATAACATAAGAGTCACTGAGCACTGACAAATTGAAATAAAAGTTCAGCACAATCAGCTTGTTTCTTGGCTAGGACCATGGCTTTCAATAAAAATCTCAGTTTAAATGAACATGGTAGTCTAGAGCTTGACTTGAGGGCAGGTCTCTTAACGCGGCTTGTGTGCTGCTACTGGAACAAAAGTATCTTCCCACTTTTCTTGTTTTATTGTTGTTCTAAACTCCTGATTCAGGATGGGAGCTTTGTGAGGCAGCCGTGGTTTAAGGCCTTGTCCTTGGCCGGGGTTTATAGAAGAATGAAATATTCAATGGCCAGCGCTGCTCTGTGACCCTCCTGCTAAAGCACTAGAAGAGAATTCACAAACACCCCATTGAGCACTAGGGCAGTAAACCTTACCTGCCCTTCTTGTTCTCTCACACTTTCTCCTTTTTCCTTTACTTTCAAGCTCTGTCATTTTTTTTTCCCCGATGTTTTTTGTGCTCCGTCTCTTGCTCTCTGTCTTACTGTTTCTTTCCTTGGCCCTACCTCCCTCTGTCTTTTTCACACACACATACACACACACACACACACACACACACACACCCCTCTCTCTCTCTGTTCCATTGTGAAGAAGTATGTTGACTGCGGGGTGCATTTGGATGATTAATAATCCATATTTAGTTAAGCTTGTCAAAGAGCTGCATATGGGTTTGCGGTCTCGTGTTTTTTTTTTTTTTTCTGCATGGCCCTGATATTTTTGAGGTTCTGTGGCAGTGACAATAAACACCCTTTTGTTTTCCTTCTTAAACTCTACCAGATGGCTAAATGCCATACAGAGAGCATTCACTCACACACAGGCAAAGCAAATTTAATACCACTCCATCAGAGTGCAGCAAAAATCCTTTAAGGAAATGGTTTGAAGCCTTGACATTATAATAACAATGAGAATTAGTCTTGTTATCACATTTTTTCCCCATTTTTTTCTTATGGACTGCAGTTGAAGTTTAATAACTCTCTCTTTTGTTCTCCTGTGCCAAGCAATAATTTTTATAACTATGGCCTGAACTGCTTCAGGTGCACTTGATCTATCTTGACACTTTAATAGCCTCAAAAACGTGCACATCATTCCGCGATGATAAGCGAAAACCTCATAACCCTGAAAATTATTTTTGCTATAACTCAAAATTGACATCATCCTTAAGGGTCCTTAGGTTCCAGGACCACGAGGCCTATGAAACCCATACAAATCCCATTATGTATTTTCAAAAATTCACAAGGTTTCTATTGGAAAATCAATACGTTTTTCCTAATTGTGCGGGCGGCAAGGCCTTCTACTCGTCAGAGAGACTGTTCCATAACCTAAATGTCACAGCATCCAATAACCAATTAGTGTCCGTCAGCAGCCGTGTGTCTTGTAGGAAGTGTCCTCAAGTAAGACAGTGAACCCCTGTCTGCTCACTCATTGTAAGTCACAGTGGATAAGAGCATCAGCTAAATGCCACAAATGTAAAAATGTAATGTAAATGAAAAAGATGACTTTTCGCCGATAGGAGATTGTCATTTGACAGCAGCGACTTGCAGTGGAAGTTAAATCAAATGTTTTTCCACGCTTTCAGGTTTTCGAAATGTTGCATTACTGTGGTCTGTCTCATCTCAGCTCTGAGTGAAATGTTGTGGCGTTTTGCTTTAGCCATAGTCAGCGGAAGGATGCCTGCTCTATTCTGTTCTCCACTAACCAGCACTGTGAAGAGTTTCATTCAAAAAGATTTGATTTCAAAAGGAGAAAGTAACCTCTACAACCTCTGAATGAAACAGAGAAGGCAGGCATGAAAGCAAAATTCAGAGTGGGATTAATAAAGTACTGCTACTACTATCTTGAGACCTCTGCATACAAACCATCAACATTTTCACACATTTTTTTTTTCACACTCCATTTTTTAAATATTGACTGATGAATCATTTTTTCCCTTGCACAGATGCAAATATATTATTTTTGAACGAAGCCCTTCAGTAGGTCAGCGTGGCAGATTGGAGACTTCAAGCAAGCATCTATAAGCTTTCACTCCGAGTTGTGTTATTTTCTCTCTCGCTATTGTTCAAGGTGTTCTCTCTGATAATTATGTGTGTGTATGTGTGCACATGTATGTGTGTGTGTGTTAATGTGTCTCTGTGTGTGTGTGTGTGCCCCTGGGTAAAAGAGAGAAGCTATGGCCAGACAGGCCTGTCAAGGGAAATCACCTCACATAGAGCTGGGAGAGGACAATACCTGCAGCAGGGGCTCACCTGACACACACACGCACACACACACACACACACACACACACACACACAGATTTGTCTTTGCGAAAGTTAAACCTTGTTGAATGCTAATGCCATTATTCTTTCTCTCTCTTTTGCTTTCACCCCGTTTCTCTGCCTCTCTCCCTCTCTGCCTGTCTCTCCTTTCCTCTGTTGTTCCAGATGTGACTCAGAGAACCGTTACCTAGGTAACCCTCTCCGAGGAACATGTTATTGTAAGTACCCCGCTGCCGCTACACCTGAGTCTCCCTCACCTCCCTGGCCTTCAGGCACACACACACACACACACACACAAATCGCACACATACCGTATTCATCACCTCTCAACTCCCCCATACACACACCAACACACACGCACACACACTCCGTCCATATCTCCAGTCCATTCTTTCCCTCCATATGTTTGTGTTTCTGTTGTGTGTGTAGTGTGTTTAGTGTGTCTGCACACTGAAAAGGAAAGGTGCTTAAGGTGCTACGCTGTTTCATGGGTGGCAGCAGCATGTATCAGAGTTTCACCAGTTTGAATCCCCGGACCGAAAATGTAGGTGGAGTAAGTGTATGAGTAACGTTCTCCCCTCTCAGCAGCTCTGTCAAGGTGCCCTTGAGCAAGGCATTTAGCCTGTAACTGCTCCAGTGCAGATGCCCAGTGGCCGACAATAGAAGAGTGGTTTTACTGTAGAGTAGTAGAGTAGTAGTAGTGGAGTGGTTTTACTGGGTGTGGAACTGTGTGAATGTGAAGCAGAACATTGCTAGAAAAGAGCAAGCATGCTCAGTCGACTTTCCTTGGATAAATAAATGTGAAAAACTTAATTAAACCCTGCCGTACTCTGACCTGATCTTTTCATTGTCTGTTTAATAAGGAAGAAAACCCACTAAATGTGTGTCACAAAGGGTTAGAAATAAAAGTTTCATATATTTGAGAGAGGAGAGACAGAGGGAAAGACTGAGAAACCGAGAGATAGAAAGAGTCTGTGTGTCCAGGCTTTTGTTTTTCTGTTTCCAGATGCTAGCATGGATCACATTGACTTAGCTCATTTACAACAAATTGCTTGCTTTCCTTTTTAAAGGGCAGACAAAAGAGGAATGCTCTGTCTAGTCAAAACAGATGTTTTGTGGCACACACAAGCACATGCACATACACAAGCACACACACACTCACTCCATGGCTTGCCGCCATCAATTTTAAGATTATAGCACTCTGGAATAAAGTTCAAGTCCTGTCAATGTCAATAGCCCTCCAGTTTGAGTGGGGCTATCATGGATTCAATGAGCGGGTCTAGAAAGGCTACAGCAATCAGAGGAGTCAGGCCACAGACTGCACCGGTCACTTCAAATATGCCTTTGATCACATCCAGCAACCTCTATTCAAGAATGTGGTTGAAGATGGTAACATGGGTTCACTTGTGCTGCTGGTATCAAAACCACTTATATCTCTTTTAAGGCACTGATTGAATCCAAAATCTAGTTTAGAGTGAAAGCTGACCATTTAAGGAGCACACCACTCAATTCAACAAATCATACATGTTATTTGATGGTCTGTGACAGTACAGTTGACATTTGAACACATGAACAACTAAAGAACTAAGATTTGAACCTGTGGTATCATCTGAATTGAGTGGAATTCCCCTTTAGGCACAGTACTGAGTGAATTGCTCTACAGAATCTAAAAGCCTTTTAAACAATAATTTATTTCAGAGTTTATTTATACCATGTGCTTCTCCATGTCTGCTGGCATCAGGACTGAGGTGTGAAGGCACTAGGTGGCACCAGTGCAATGCCCTTTTAGTGCCCACTGCTAAATACACGGCTACAGAGAACACACATGCATACAGGCTCACACACACACACACACACACACACAAACAAACACAGATACTTTTAAAGGCCTCTTAAAGCCTATAGGGGCACAGCTCCTTGACATCACCATGGCCACAGCTGAAGTGCTGTGTGCATTTCTGATGTATTTGACTACATTGTGTTCTGTCATTAATCTGACATTATCTCTCTGCCGTCTATGAAATGGCGCTGGCTCTGTTTGAATAAGACCAAGCGCACCCGCACGCATACACACGCATGAACACACAAGCAACCCATTCGCACACTCACACAGAGTTAGGTAATATAAATGGCAGATTTAAAAGCCATCCGTTTCCTGTGCGTTGAAAGAAGCATGCCACAGTTGAGATATGGCTGAGGTCAATATTAGCCTTCAAACGTCACTGCAAGGAAGGTGCAGCGATACTGTTGATGAAAAAGGCTTTATCTGTATCTGGGAAAATCACATGCAATATGTATGGGAGGCAGTACTGTCCTTGCTGGATACTCAGACAGATTTAGAAGTTTTAGACATTTGCTCTACCTTGATGCATATGGGTGGTGAAATGTTTTCAGACAGCTGACAGCAGAGAGAATAATTGGAATATGAGGAGAGAGTAGTGCGACAGCTCAGTATTAGCCCATGTGGATGGACCAGTGCTGTCCGAGATGGTCCAACGCAGTCCCTTTAGACTCACATGCTGTAGTTGTTTTCAAGGTGCGGTCCAGAAATGCGGGGCTGGATCCAGATTTGTGTGCGAGATTATCAGGTGGGCATTAGCAGTAGCACAGCCGCTAGCTATAAATTAATTTGTCAACATATTTCTGGCTATATAACATTTCCAGATTACCGTTAAGTTTTAATTGATTTCACTAAATTAAATTAAAATGTTAATACAGATATAGATTATGCATTCACTTATTTCATTCACTTAAAAAATAAAGTTTCTGCAGTTGAAAATAAATTAAGCTAAAATAGATACATTTGAATTTAAGGAGAAGTGTCAGAAGTTTTATAACTACCAAAAGGAAAAGGAAAGTTGCAAGTGACAAATGACTGATAACTGGCACAGTCAGTCAGTTTAGAAACTCGTACAAAGAACTACGTACCAAAAACTATAAATAATAAGTGAAAGTTTGCCTTAACAGTAAAAGTACCTCAGCCTCCTTTGCCAATATTTCTCTGGTGGCAGTGCAGAGTGCGACAGGTTGGATTCATTCCAGCCATGTGGCAGTAACTGACTGCTTGTCCGCTTCATAGGTCAGGAGGCCTGACAGAAACCACTTAAAGGTTAGTAGGTGCAGGAATTGAGGTTAAGCACTAGCCTCGAACTTCTTAAAGGTGAATAGAAAGCCATTATCTAAACCAAAGAGCCACTCAAGGGTGAACAGCTGAACGTCATAACCAATCCAACCCCTTGCTTTTAGTGTGTTGTTTTGACATAAAGGGACCATTATAGATACCTGCTGTGAATCAGACATGCTTAGTACTTCTCTCTCTCTTTCTCTCTCTTCTTCTCTCTTCCTCTCCTTCGTGTAGAGGGTACTGTTTCAACGTCAGGTGTAATCAGCCCCCATCGACGGTTAACTGTGCTGTAGCAGTAGCACTAGACCGGGCAGCCACTTTGAAGAAGGGCTCTTCAGTCAAAAGATATCGTGGCATCTTTATGAGAAATATGCGTGCCACTGTTGCGCGCCACAGGCAGTGGGTTTCCTCAGCATCTCCTCAAATTCACCGCAGCTCTTCAGTCGGACCGAGCATCTGAGAAGCAGTGACACCAGAGGTAGACTCAGAGCTGGTTCACGCATTATGTGGAAACACACACGGCAGAGTGCGCACAGTCAAAATGACGGAATTGCAGCCAAAACTAAGCTTAATTGGTTCAGTTAATCACCATTGCTCAAATCCACGACCAGCAGCACAAGCCCTAAGCCTCAGTCTGAGAGGTCAGAGTGAGGGAGGGGTCACATCCCATACACACACACAGCCCTGTTGGATTACAGGTATTAAACTATATCTGACAGCCATACTTGGCTTCAAGGCACCATAATTAAGCAATATAGCGAGATAAGTCGTGTCAATCACAGATACTTTTCCCCCACATTGGAAACAAGCACCTGCTAAAGTAACAGTCTGAAATTCAGCAATGCCGAGACATTTTCATCAAACTAGTCTGTGATAAATGTGTGTGTCCAGCTATTGATGGCAGTGTTCCCCAGCTCACTCAGCGAGGAAGTGGAGAGCGCATTGCTTTGGTTCAGTTAACTCTCTGTCATATCAAACCACCGGCCGATTGGTGAATAGCGGCTTTGGTATTTAATGAGTTTGCCCCCAGTCAGAGCTGAGTGGCTAGTATTTATGAGCTGACATCACTACGGCAACTCTTTAATGAACCGCTGTCATATTCCATCACAGTCAGCTACAAGGGACATCTAATTAGCGATGGCCACCAAGTGTGTCCCACCACGTCCACTGGAAAGACCAGCAGTCAGTCGAATTACCAGCTAACACCAGTCGGTCCACAGTCGGCACCACTCGCTGCCCTCAGGCCTGCTGCTCAGGCGCACTCAGGCCGAATGAAAGTAGCTTCAATGTTTACTGACAGCCACACAATCAGAATTAGAGGACAATTAGTGATAGATAGGATGGACAAAGGAGGAGTGAACAGTGATGTCATGTCTGAAGTCAGAATTGAGGGCAGGAGACAAACGCCAGGTTATCTTATACACACATAACCCTCTCACAAGCACATACATACATATGTAGACACATAACACATACAGCACATCCACTCCAGAATACATAATTTGAAGTTAATCACATCACCCAAATCTTTAATTCTCCCAGGACAAGTTCATGTAGCCCTCTGCCCAAACCCCATATTTACTTTTCACACTCCCAACCCATTGTCTTGTCATCATTGTTTTTGTATCTGTTTGTATCTGTTATTGTTTGTTTTTATCTTTGACCTCTTTGTTTGTATTGTTACATATTTGCAATAAAAAAAAAAAAAAATACACACTTGAATGAAGAAAGTTGACAAGTCATACACCCAATTCCTATTGGATGTGATAATATATTTTTGCTCGTAGTAAAATGACAGATAACCGCAACTTAGTGGATGTTGTATCCAATTCCAGCCTCATAAGAAAGCCGTCGCAGTGCAGTGATCAGCAGTCAACACAGTCCCTGGCCTGAGGCCCTTCATTAGGCCGCGATCAGGCATCAGTCCAGGATGCCTCAATGTTTGCTGACAGTCTAACCAGTGTGGATTAATTGGTCCTATCAGGTCAAAGCCCTGCTGTGTCCCAATAGTTATCCTCGACACACAATTGACTACTCAACAGCGATGTTATATGGACCATGTAGAAGAATCGACACACTGCTACCTTTCTGATTGTGGCCATTCCACAGATGATCTGGTTAAAGAGCAGGGAGGGTCTGATAAACTCAATCAGGGCCACCTGAGCTCATCTACGCGTTTCCCAGGATACCTTGACCTCCAGTCAGGTCCGATATTGAATCCATGTTCTCCTTGTGTTTATTCCCCTGGTGCTGTACCTGTTTTCTCAGTAAGGCAATGCTGTATTATCTGGCCTCTGCTCTGTCAGGCAGGTGTTGCAAATGGAAAATAATGAGTTGTTAACAAGCATTAAATGAAACCTCAGCAAGGCATTCTGACAAACTGACATTGTAGGCGCATTCACGCTTGTTTCAGATTTTTATTCGAAGGAGATGCTGGAATATCAGATTACTTTCCAAGCGAAGGGTTTCTCTTCTGCCTTTTCATTCCCTTCAGAGCGGTTTGTTTCATATAGGCTGAATCAACTTACATATTATGGTAATAAGATCACCCATCTGTGAACTTGAGAAATTGGCGTGGACTATTTCTATTTCAGCTCTTTTGGGGATCGTTAATACCTTTTGTGATACCTTTATACATTCATCCCCAGTGAGAAGTCACACGCGTATGCGTGTAATTGAGATTGCCTAAGTGAAATTGCTGCCAGATTTCTCGGATGGGAGTTGTAATTAAGTGAGATGAACTTTTAAACCAGGCTGATACTGTATTCCTAACAGCCATGAAATCAAACATATTGGAACACAGATAGAAGAACTCATGCAATTTATTTGTTAGAGAGAAGTTTTTAAGTTTTGTATTTTCATTTCATTATATTTTCATGCACAGGTACAGAAACACACACATCTGCATAATAGTATGCATATGGATATGAGTGCAAATAGACACATGCAAGCACACACACAAACATGGACAAATATACACACACAAACACACACACTTCCCTGTCCCCTTTACAGAGTATAAAAAAACCCAAACACTCTGAAGTTGTACTGACGACCCTTATGGGATAAACAACTCGGCAGCAGCGTGTGTCTGCCTGGGAGGGAGGGAGAAGAGAGAGAGGGAGAGAGAGAGATGTTAAGAAAAAATACCTTCTTTGATCTGATGATATCTGCTATTTGGGCTAACTTGCCATGAAGGCTGAACAAAACAGGAGTGTTTGTCAAACATAATTTGCTTTCGTCTTGGTGACGCCTCAGGATTGCGCAGCTGAAAGGAAGGTGATACTAAACATCTCTCTCCCCCTCTCTCTCTTTACTGTTAGAGAAAGTTTCTTTGCAGTGAAAGTCCCAAAGCGCTTTCAGTGCCCACTGCTGCCACTCACCTTTAGGGAGTAACAGATTATTTGCAACAGGATTGCAGCAATGTGATGACAAAAATATAACGGGAATTTATTGCATTACTGAACAAAACCCAGTTTATTTGTCCGGGAAAGCTGACTCTTTTTCAGCAACACCCTGCTTCACATTCATACAGTTCCTCACTTCTACTGTTTGAGCAGCTAGGGGTTAGGTGCCTTGCTCAATGGCACTTTGACAGTAGTTGTATTCAGATAACAGAAAGACTTAGCTTTTTAAAAGAAAGGTAATTGTTGGATTGCTCAGAAGCATGTTTGAAGGAGAGAATGGCATTTAGATATAATGGGTCATAATTACACATTATGTAACATTATAGCTACAAACATCCTTTTACAAATCTTTAATATTGTAGGTGATGATCATAATAATGTTCAAACTGGTGTATTTTTTGTAGAAATTCTATTAACTGATAAATTGTTGCATTCATTTATTTATTTATTATATCCTGTAGATTTAGGAGGCAAAGTAATCCAAAACTAAGGAAAAGTAGTTATATTATGTTACTGAATTTGAGTTAATCCACCAAATTACATTATACTAATTACAATTGTAAGCAATTGTTTTGAAGTATGTAACCATTAAGGTGTAACAGTTTTCTCTGTTACACATTCATGATCAGTACATCCACAAACTCATCCTTCAAATGTTTTGCATTTGGTGATAGTGCTATTCAGCACGTTGAATAAGCTCTTTTTGTTTTGGCTAAGTTCATGCGACGGTAACAGATTTGTTATGGTAGGCATTTGCTATTGTTCTGTTGTTTTTCTGTCCTCTTTTGAGTGAATTCCTGATGTAGAATGTTCTTTTTTAGTTTAGTGCTGAAAGAGGGAGAAACATCAGACTCCATTGTCAGTATGAATCATAATCAAGGGGGTAGTTCTTTAATATTTTCATTCTTTCATACTTGCAAGAGTCACACCCCCTTGACAATGGAGTCTGATTAGAATATATTACAATGTCAAAGGCCTTAGGTTCTTAAGTTAAACTTAAGAGCAAGTGTAGATAAAAGGTGTTAGTGATAACAGATTTCCTACCTGTCAGGAAACACAACAGCAAGGAGAAGCATGTGTCTGTCTGAGTCTCTTCTAACCTGAGCTGCCCTTGTGTGAAGGCATTACACAGCTCCTAGCAGGCACACACACACACACACACACACACACACACACACACACACACATACACACCTGGTTTACCCTGAAGGGCTAGCAGTCAGCAGTCACGCTGATTAACTAAAAAGAGGCTCTCTCTCTCTCCCTCCCTCCCTCTTCCTCCCACACACACACACACACACACACACACACCCTTCCACCCTTCCTCTCTCTCTCTCTCTCTCTCTCTCTCTCTCTCTCTCTCTCTCTCTCTCTCTCTTCCCCAGTCTCCCCACAATAGGCAGCCAGACAAGGTGACCCAGTGTGGCTCCCGCTGTCTGTCCAGATGTTGAATGGCTGTGATTCTCTCCATACGTTGCCCATTGTCTAGCTGACAAAAAGCCGCTCCCAGACACTCAATAGGAGCCACTCTCAAAAATGATTAAATCTCTGAGAGAACATGATTATTTAGACACTCACTCATGTTCTATTGATTGGCCCATATGCTTGTGTAAGAAGTTGGAGTGCTCCCTGTGTGTGTGTGTAGGTGTGTGTGTGCACATACTGTACTTCTTTTGTCACTGACTGAACTCTTCGACCAAATTTCCACCACTGTAGCCTTATTCATCTAATTGAATATCGACTCACGGTCAACATCTCCCACGTTTTTACTTTCATAAATCCGCCTGTGTTTGATAGTGACATCAAAAGAAGAAAAGGGAATGGGGACTTTATTTGGAGTGGCATTCTTGAAGGGAAAATGAGTGCGATCAAAGGCAGGCAAAACCCACCAAAGCAAAATGAAAACAAATCCATTAGGAAACTGCCTTTTTATCCGAACAAGTTATCACAAAGTACACTTAACTCCCAGAAACTTTTGCTGCAAATAACTCAGTAATTTACTGCTGAGAATGATTGTGAACAGTTGGAATCACTCACTGTTTTCATTTTATCTCCCTCTTTTCTTTTCATCTGTGTCTGTGTCTTTCCCTCTTTGTTTCTCTCTCTCCCCCTTATTCTCTCTCTCTCTCTCTCTCTTTGTCTATTTCTTTCTCTCTCTCCCTCTCTCTCCCTCTCTCTCTCTCCATCTCTCTCTCTCTCTCTGTCTATGTCTATGCCTCTCTCTCTGTTGCCTAGACAACCTGTTGATAGATTACCAGTTTACCTTCAGTCTGCTTCAGGAGGATGACCACTACTACACCGCCATCAACTTCATGGCTACACCTGAACAGGTAACACACACACACACACACACACACACACACACACACACACACACAGATCCTTTTCTTTTCTCATCACATTATTTAATAAGCCTGATCCATGTAGTGTGTAAACATGAAGCCTTCAGATGAAGAAGCAAATAAAACTGATTCAATTTTTCACATTTGTGACGGTTTCTCATTAAAATCTCATTATCTAAAGGCTTGAAGTTGAAATTATGTGTCATTCATAGTTTAAAAAGAACAAACTGTAACATTTATTCTCTAAATGGTGTCGATTAATATTTGGCGTCTGCTGTTAGACAGAGACAGAAAGCAAACGGTCTTCATCTAAATGCCTGAATATTATCTGACTTGCTCTTCCTAAACCTCAGTCACTTTCCTTCCATCGACTTCAAAAATCAGTTCATCCTCTGCTATCCCATAATGCACAAGTTCTGTTGTCCATGTGACCAACCTTTTCTTTTGTTTCTTGCTATTGCAGGCCAATAAGAACCTCGACATGTCCATCAACGCCTCCAACAACTTCAACCTGAACATCACTTGGTCCTTAAGCTCAACAGGTAAACTGACAGAAGTCTCAAAAATACCCTTTCTTTGATTTTCTATGAGGCCTTTTGGCTTCTCATCATATCTGATGGAGTAGAATATTAAGATGAAAAATAATGGTAATATGAATAATGATCAAATAACCTTTAGATCAGTTTGGTAATCAATATTGAATTAGTAGGGACAGTAAAATAAAAAAATCTATGGTAAGATATAAGCTGCTATACTGAAACACTGGGCACTGTCTCCTTTAGTCGTGGTTTATTCTGCTGAAGATGTAACCCGGTCCAACTGTCTGACTAGTAAATACTCAGTCAAGGTCTGGTTAATAAAAAGGCCATTTTGTGACATTTCATTATTGTCTAATTGCATAAAAAGTGAGCTGTAATCTAAAATGTAACCAGGAATCATCTGATACAGAGTACGTCCCTGAGTGTGCTTTGTTTAGACTGTATCTAAAACTCTCATTCATTTAGCTGGCCGTCTCTAAAGACACACTAAGTAGCTTTCATTTGTGGCCAAGTGTCCTTAAGTAAAATGGTCAGATTCACTTACTTCTTGACTCCAGGGGATTCCCCCTCTTGACAAAACACATTGGGAGCTATTTTAAATTCAGGCATTAGGGCATTTTAAAAAGTTTTTTTTTTCTGATTTCAATTAAGATAAAAGCACTCTGCTTTCACATTCGCAGTGTCTTGGGGCCCAGAGCCTCTCCAGCTTGGTACTCGAGTGCGTGTGTGTGTGTGTGTGTGGGCGTGTGCGATTGTGTGCTGGCTATTACAGAGTGTTTTATGGCCCTGATAAAGCAGGAGGTGGTAATATTTTATTCAAACTGTCTGAAAAACTAGCCCATTAATACAGAAGTGCTGATAATGCGTTGAAGGATACTGAATTCAGACCACTTCAGCACCGAGAGAAACTTACAACCATGGTTAGAATTACTAGGAAGAGTCATGAAAATACTTTTGCTTCTTGTGAACGTTAATTTACCTGCCTCAGCTGAAAGGCATACCTTAAAATTTGGAATTTTAGACATTTTTTCCCTCACAAGAGAATTACCACATTATGGGTGTTCACACTGTGAACGACCTATTCTGACCGACTGCGGGTGATGCAAGAGTCTCCGATTGCATCTATGTTGTGGTCTTTTGCAGCTACAAAGTTTTCAACAGCCACATCATGTACTTTTGCTGCTGTGGTACTGCCTGTCGTAATGTCCTCTTAATGAATTTACATCGCTAGCTGACAAAAAAAATAATAAACAGAAAAATAAATACTTGCAAGTTTACCATTGACAGCAGACGTATCTGGTCTCCAAGCATCGTTTTGAGATGTTTATTCCTGTAATCTTCACAAAAAAAAAGTTGTAGAGAACTATGAACTTTGAATGGCTGTAATTAGCTTCTCACCCATTTTGCACTTGCCAGGCGGAACTATTGTTCATAGAACTAAATCACATCGGGAAACAAGAAAGCACAAATCAGATTGGCTGTTGATTGGCCGATGACCAGAAAAAGTTCAGCTGTGGCCAACTTTTCTCAGCTGACAAGCTTGTTGACCGTCCACACAATGGCTAAGTTTCCCTGGTCGCTCAGCTCTATAGGAAATAAATGGACTTCTGGTGACTTGATCGCGTTGCTTGCAGACCGAACACAAGGTACAGGTGTCCATCAGCTTTCCTGTGTGTGTATTCCTCATTGAAAACAAGGAACACTACAAGCCACAAGCTAGCATGTGGGTCTGATGTCCCTTGGTTTCACGCAATATAACAAGGGTCTGGTGAAGAAATGCAATCAACTAAAACTCAAAATGTCATGGTATCCCTTTAACATTCATGAGATATTGTAGCCCCTCCATACAGATGAGGCAGACACTGAACACAGTTAAGATGCTAATCACTACAAATCAGATTTTAAATTTTACTCTGATAGGATCCAGTGGAAGGGTGCTAGGATGGAAAAAAAATATAGAAAAAAAAAAAGTTTTCTAAGGGTAGACTCCAGAGTCCACTCTTTCTATTGTAAAGTTTTCTGTTCTGTTTTATATATTTGACACTTTACACACTTTGTTCTAGTCTTGTCTAGTCTAGTCTAGTCTAGTCTATTTTAACCTGCTCTATTCCTTGTCACCCTTTTCCTCAATCCAGCCACTCTCTATCTCTCTCTCTCCCACACAGCTGGCACCATCTCAGGTGAGGAGATGCCCATCGTAGCGAGGAGCAACATCAAGGAGCACCGAGACAGCTTCTCATGTGAAAAGTTCAACTTCAGACTTCACCACAACATCACCTTCTACGTCTACGTCTCCAACTTCAGCTGGCCCATCAAGATCCAGGTAGGAGGCTCGGGGAGAGGAGAGGAGAGGAGAGGAGAGGAGAGGAGAGGAGAGGAGAGGAGAGGAGAGGAGAGGATGTGCAGGGTTTGGTGGTTGTGGTTGTCAGGAGGAAGGAGGAAGACAGTAATGATGACAACTGAGATCAATTTGATTTCATTCAATTTCTTTTCATATATTCAATCAATGGTGGCCGTTGATTTAAGGGCAAATAGTGGACAGTAGTAATATAGTAAAATAGTAATGGACAACAATCAGACAACAGACCTGAAAACCCAGAGAGAAAGAGAGCAAGGAGATAGATAGATAGATAGATAGATAGATAGATAGATGGTTAGAATTTAACTGGAAATTGTACAGTATATGTAACAGTTCTTGACTCTGCCTTTGATGTGTGTGTTAAATTTTGGATTAAAATAGGTCAATGATCTCTGATTTTTTCAGGAAAATGATTGTTCAAGGTGCACAGGTGGTTTGCAGATCCTTAAAAAGTAATGAATTTATTCAAAGTCTAAGAAGAAGTCTTTAAAGAGTTATACCTGTTAAGACTACAATACACTTTCAGAAGTCTTAAAAATGTGTGCACTGTCTCTGGTGGGAGACCAGCCATTGAGGCACAGACTTACATTATGTTAGCTTTCTATTTTTCCCACTTTCACTTTGATTTTTGTGGCAGAATCAATCTTTAATTTCATTATAACTGATTTTTTAAAGGTCTAGATGTTGTGACCTGCAGAAACACCAGGGCACTGTGTTTGTGTGAGTCATAACTTATGTCATAACTTTGTGCATGGCACTTACAGTATATTAAAATTCCTACTTAAGTAAGTAAGTTAGTTTAGCTCTTTGGGTGAACAAAGTAAGAGGCGGAGGGGTAGTTGGCATCAGCATCATCTCCCCAGATTTCAGGAGCTGTCTCTCTGCAAAATATATAGCCCTGACAGGACATTGAGCATAAACCATTCTGAAAAGTGTTTGGCAAATCTACTATCACATTTAATGATCTGTGAGTTTGCCAATGTCTCTCCATCAATTATGCAGCACCGGATTAAATCTACAGGCGGCAGCCACACACTCTAAATATTCACGCTCTAGCCTTATGATCCATTAAATTGAAGTAGACTTTTAGCGGTGATATTTTAAGATGACTGTCACGCAGGGCGTGGGGTGTGTTGTGATGGATGGAGTCGAGAAGTGACAGAATGGAGAAATTAGGAGAGAGTGAAAACAGGCAGGCTGGTTAACTGATGTTGAGACTACTGTACAGTCAAGTAGTCCAGAGTTGAGAAAATGGAGAATGCCTAACTGACAGATGGAGAGGAGGAGGAATGCAGGGCTGGAGAGAGATAAAGACATAGAGGCGAGGATAGATGGATGGATGGATAGATGGATGTCAGATGGATAGATAGATGGATGGGAGAATGATAGATGGGTAGATGGCTAGCTGTTTGGCAAGCCAGCTAGCTGGGCGGTTCGCTTTTCCTTGTTTGCCAGGAGAAAATGAATTCCAGTAAAAATTAAAGGGAGAATACAGAAATACTGAAATGCTTTTTTATTTCATTAATGATTTTTAAGGCAGTAATGCATGCAGCAGCAAGAAACAAAAACCCTTCATTAGTTCAGTCCAGTGAGGCAAGGGTAAGCATCTGGGAAACACACGGTGAAATGTTGACTTTTTACACTGTTAGCTCCACAAACTACAACTTGTACTCTTTCCCGATGATCTCTAATTGCTGAAATACACTCATTAGAAAGGCAAAGTTATGACACAGTTTGCCACATCTGAGAAGTGAAAACCGAAGACGTCAAGTGAAAACATACAACACCAACAGAGCCACTTTCATCTCCTGTCTCGGCAGCTTGTATTATCACAGTAGTTTGGTTTATATAAATGTCAGCGTTTATTGCTGAGTGTCCTGTGCCTCGTTAAGGGTCATTTGTCCATTGATCGCTCCCCTCATATGCATTTCCCATTAATGCCACATTATCAGAGCTCCATATAGCTGCTAGTTGAAAGGTGATATGATAATTACCACGATGAAGCCTATCCCGCCGCCCTATCGGACTCGCCGTGTGTAACATGAGAAGCGCTCGGCGTCCGGTCCTGTGACCTTGGTCGCTTCCGACGCCAGAACAGGGCAACCAAGTGAAACTGTCCTGAGGATTGGTAATGGCCAGGTCTGATATATTTGATCTAATGGACCTGTCTGTACACACACACACACACACACACGCACACACACACACACACATACGCACACGCATGCAGGTGCACATAAAAATAGCACCTACATAGACACATACACAGGAGCACAAACATACACAAACACACAGAGGAAGAAAGAGAGAGCAAGGGAGAGACAGAGTGCTTGAAAATAAATTTAACAATAACAAATCTGCAAGTTAATCATATCAACAATTATATATTAACACATCTGTCATTGCAAGATGCCTCCAATCTTGTAGAATTTGGCATATCAGAGAGAAGAGTGAATGTGAATTTGACAAAATCTTACTGATCTGACAATGTGACCCTTCAGCTGAGCCTGGCAGCCTGTGTTGGCACGACATGTGATGTTATTGTCTGTGGCAGTGAGACGCACACATGTACATATACACACACACACACACACACACATACACACACTACTTCTCGTGGCCTGGTTTCCGGGTCTTCATTCTCAAGGACCCCTGGGCTTCCCAGGCTTGTGCTGGACTGAAATCTGTCGTTAACTCTCTGACAGGCTCACTGAAGAAAGACTCGGAGCGCACCCTCACTGACACGGCATGTATTCCTCTCTCATTATCTTTCTTTCTGTCTTTTTTCTCCCTTTTGTTCTCTGAAAGCCTCTTCATGTCTCTGTCAAAGAACTAAGAAACATTTACCCTTATGCAAAGACATTTAACCCCAACTGCTTCAGTAGTGCTGCAGACTGGCCAGCAGTGGTTTGTACTGGGCTGCTAACAGATATAATGTGTACAGTTCCCTACTCCCTACAAGTATTCCCTAGACCATTGATGTAAGCTAGTATGCATTCTTAGTCAACAAATAAGACTGTGGTCTTAGTCAACTGGCCTGGTCAAATAAGATATGTTCTTAATCAATTTGCTGTGTTGTAGAAGAAAGTATCAGATTGCTTAAATAAGCCTTGCATAATAAAACTAACTGAGGACAAACCACAGCCTGGACTGATCCTCATATTCAGCTGTTTCTTCATGTGTTCCTACCTGGTATGAAGATGAGAGAAATTACAGCAAAGAGCACAGACAAGTCCATGGTTAAAGTTACAGGAACTGATTTGGATTTGTTTTGACTCCCCCGCTCCCCGGCTGCCAAAATCTTTCACCTTGCGGGTTGACAGGTTACCAAAACTCTGTCCAATAAACAAGCTACTTATGAGTCCATGTGACTTCTGTTTACAAACCCTGGTTCACAGTGTGAATCTAAACCAACCAAATACAAAAATACTGCAAAGTAAACTTTTTTAAGTATGGTTCAGACCAAAGAAAATGAACTGTAGGTGTGATCGCTGTCCTGCATGTCAACACCTGTCCTTAGCAAGTAACGTACCTCTGAGTTATATGTGAACTGGTTAAAATCATCAATTGTTGCTTAGAAATGTGTATTAGAGATTCTCCTTCACATATGGCTTCTAATTTGAAAAAACTAATCAGAAACTTAAGGGTAAAGACTTCCCTCCCTCCCTCTCTCCCTCCCTCTCTCTCTCCCTCTCTCCCTCCGTCCCTCAGTCTCTCTCTCTCCCTTTCTCACTCTCTCTCTCTCTCTCACACACACACACACACATATATATATACACAAACTCACTCATCTCTCTCTCTCTCTCTCTTGCACACACACACACACACACACACACACACACACACACACTCACACATACAAAAAGTCATTATTCTCTCTCTCTCTCTCTCTCTCTCTCTCTCTCTCTCTGTCACACACACAAGCATACACACACGTAGAGAAACTCATTATCTTGCTCTCTCTCTCTCACTCACCCACACACCCACACCCACACGGTCAGACAGAGATTTTGCATCCGTCAAAAACTGATTGAGCCAATGTATTCTCTATGACAGACATGGACACACACACACACACACACACACACACAGGCACACACACACACACTCTCTCTCTCTCTCTCTCTCTCTCTCTCTCTCTCTCTCTCTCTCACAGAAATTTCCTATCCTGCTATCCTGTGTTCTCTGCCTCCTCCTGCTCTTTTTTTCTCCCTCTTTCACATAAAATGCTCACGCACACGTTCACTCACTCACTCACTCATACACACACACACACACACACACACACACACACACAGCTCGTGCCCGGTGTGACCTGTGAGTGTTTCCCTGGCGGCGTCATGACATCACCTCGGTGTGGAGGGCTGGTTGTAAGGCAGAGGGAGGCGATGGGATCGGTCGTCCTGCTGGAACAGATTTTGATTGGTTGTGTCATGCTGACCTTGCACCTCAGTCCTCGCTCTCCTGTGTTCACCATGACGACAGGACTTCACCAGGACGATCCTGGTTTGCATTTCTTATTTAGGAAATTTAACCAAAATATTCCCAGAATTTATCCAGGATTCGATCATGTGTTTATTTCAAACACAATAAAATCTTCTCTATAAAATATATACACACGTTTCCAAATTGTAGTATTTCTATTTTGGAAAGAGAAGTGCCCATACTCAAAAATATTGAAAAAAGTAAATGTCTGTACATCACTAATAGGGAGTTTTATTTTTATTCTACAATTCATTTCATCAAAGTAGGGTGACATTTTTAAAATGTTTGATATCTCACGTTGAAATGAAGTCCTCATATGAAAACAATGAACTATAAATAATATATAAATAATATCAATTAATGAAAATCTTATGTAACTTTTGGAATAGAAATATTGAAATAAGTATTTGCTTCACAGAAAAATAGAGAATGTCAATATGATTTGTTCATTTTGGCATTGGTTTTCCATAAATCAGGTTTGGCTTGCATTTGGTCGTAATCACAAAATATCTTTTATTGATGAGGCCCACTAACTTAACTAGAACATGGCCCAGTTTCTCTCTTCATCTCTCTGTTTTGAAAGAACTGACTGTTATAATTCAGCCAAAAGTAGTGTAACTTATTCACCAGAACCATAGCTGTTTCTAATTTGCATATCTCTTTTTGTAATTTAGCAGAAAATGTTATCTCTGCAAGAAGGGAGCACAGTACGTCGAGATGAACAGTTCTTGCTGTCTTCTTCAACTTTCTGTTTTGGAGAAGCAAAATGAAAAGTGATAACGATAGAATAACACTCACTATTCACACACTATTCTAGAGAGAGCACTCCTGCTGCTGTCCGTGTCACTCTCGGAGAAGTTGAGAAATTTTACCCTTCCTGAATTATGCATTTTCTCATTTGTAATTTGTGATGGACAATACAATAACTAATGATACTCTCCCCCTACACACCATTATGTCCATTTGCATCCCTCTACCTCCTCTGCCTCCCTCCATCTATCCCTCCATGTATCACAGCCTATAGACCAGCTGATTAAAAATCTTCTCTCTGAGGTGAGCAGCCATTTTGTTCCAGGCAAACTCCGTCCCAGCGTGATTGGTTGGTTGATTTGATTTCCCGCTGAATGCTCAGTCACTTATTTATCCTCTGCGCCTGCCATCATTAAATAGAATGTCTCTCGTAATGAGATGTCTGATACACATTCACTCACAGAGAAGCACGTACAGAAAGAGGCAGATTCACACACACACACACACACACACACACACACACACACACACACACACACACAAACACACTCACACACAGAGCTTGGTGTATCTGATGCATCTTTTTGAGGCAGTATTAGGTTCCATAGGGTGGAAGAAGAGAGGAGAGGCTGAGTGCTGCCCATTTAACCAGCCAGGAAATCAGCACATCAATCAGCAACATCAGGACATCAGGACAAATTAGGTTTGGGATGTGGCAATAAATAGTGTGTATGTGTATGTGTGTTTGTGTGTATTAGAGGTTGAACTGCTTAAGTACAAAAACTGGCCTAGTGCTGCATTCTCAGTTCGGGACCCTCCTGAACTCACAGCTAAACCATTTGTGGTCTGTATGCAGTGGTTTTGAGAAACAAGTAAAATAAATTTGACCAGTAATAAAGGTGTAAATGGACTAATGTTTTAATGCTGAATGAGATGTTCTTCGTCATGGTCTGATAGTACAACTTAATTTTGCCTTGTAGCAACTGATAATGTAACAACAGCTGGATAATAATAGTAACTCATCAAAATAGAATAAAATCTCCATCTAAATGGGGTGAAAATGTAATAAAACGTATGCTAAATTGCTGGCTAATGTAATAACATCACATCATTACATTAACCGGCCATTATTACTTCATAAGTGGTGAAACATATTTTTAAGTGGCGATGTAACAATAGTTTCGACCAACAATGTAAGGGCTCATAAGAATAATGTAATAAGTGATATATAATAAGTTATTACATCATTAATCAGTACTATTTTAACTGTTTAAAATCTGCTACACCCTTATAAAGTAATAATGGCCAGCTAATGTAATAATGTGATGTTATTACATTAGCAAGCAATGTATTACATGAACAGGTTTTATGACATTTTCAAGTCATTCAAAGGGACATTTTATTATATTTTGACAAATTATTACATTATGTGGCAGTTAGTATAGTATCAGTTGTTACATGCCTTTTTTGAGAAAGCTACATGATGAAAATTTTGCTTCGTATTACTTTGCAGATTGATAGAATTGCGAGTGGAGATAACTCTCCAGTGTCACTGTGGGCTCAGTGAAGAGAGATCAAAGTGTATAATGAATAAAAATCGGAATAATAAAAATCAGGTTGAAAAGTGATTTTAACTGTTATAGGATCATAGTTTGCACTTCAGCTCGTTACTGCTGTGTGAGCTGCAGATTGATGCACAAAAGTAGGTCTTAAGCACCTGTTAAGAGGAGGTGCATCTGTGAGCCCTCCTAACAAGTGCACACATATGGCAGAGCAGGACTCATTTGCATACCATGTAGGTGGAGGCGGCACTTGGCAAATGCCTCACTTTGGTCATTAGGTCTTCCCATGAATATGCAAGCAATGATGCTGACTGTTACAGTGTAAACAGTTTTCACTCCCAGTGAAACGCACATGTATAATTGTTCACATGCTGATGCACGTGACACATGCATATGAACGTGTTCACACTCACACATGTGCTACTTTAACTTGTCTAATATATATATATATACATTTTAATTCATCAAAAAAAAAAAAATAATTGTGTTAACTTAAAAACTAATACAGCATGCAGTCATTAATATTTTTTCAATATTGAATAATTAATATAAATTTACATTGTTTTGCCCCCAAAAGAGGTGCATTGATTGATTGATTGAATTTATTATGGGTATTAAAGTAATCAAACATGTTAAAGGAGGAGGATGGCGCATGAAAGTGTTACACAACACTTATTTCCAATGTGGTCCTCGATGGAAGACAAATAACACAAAGCAGACTATACAGCATATTAAAAAACACACAAGAAATTGGAAGGCAGCACTTTGGAATTAAATTAATACCCTTAAGCCCTCCACTTGATATCAATTCCTCCTGCGGGGCGGCTATCAGTGTCATCTGACAGCAAGAAGGAGCTGGGTTCGATTCCTGGCCCCGCCCCTTCCTGTGTGGAGTTGTGTTCATGTTGGCGTGGATTTCCTCTGGTTTCCCCCACATTCCAAAAAACAAAATAAATACATTTCCCATAGTATGAGTGTGAGTGTCTGTCTGTCTGTGTTAACCCTGTGATGGGTGGGGTGTCTAGCTGTCTCCCTGCCTTCCACCCCATGGATGCTGGCATAGACTCCCACTGAGCAGTTTTACGTTGATTAGCTGTTGATTAGCTGTGCCCCGCAACCCTGATGAGGATTAAGTGGGTAGAGAAAAAGTAAGAGTTCCTGCTGCTGTATCTTTCCCCACCATCATCCCATCACTCGCTATATCTCTCCTCAACTTCCTTTCTCTCTCAGTCTATCTTCCCTCTCTTCCTGTATCCAATCCCCTCATTCATCTCGCACCTCTCTTTCTGTCCCTTCCCTCTCTCTCTCTCTCGTCTCCATCTGTCTTACACCCATCTCACACTTCCTCCCTCTTACTCCCCCTCTCTTTTTCCCGACTTCCCTCTCTCCCTCCCTCTTTCTGGCTCCGTTTCTCCCCTCATTGTTTTCCTTTTGTCTGTTTTTTTTTTTTTTCTTCTTTCACTTATTGATTAGCCAAGCGCAGCCCTTTATTCCCGGTTTTAACAAGCAGGCCGTGGCCAGGACTAGGGAATTCAAAGGCAGCCCACTTCTGTCACTGCTGCTAGGTTTGTCCCCAGTGGGCCACCGTAGGCCTCCGGTAATGACTGGACTGTGGAACTCTCGTCCTTGTAGTCCCCCCCCCCTTTACATCATTCCTGTTGGCTTTCATCTCTTCTTTGCCTTCTCTCTATTCTCTGTCGCTTCATTTGTTCTCTCTCTCTCTCTCTCTCTCTCTCTCTCTCTCTCTCTCTCAGAATAATTGCAGCTCTACCCATAAGCTTTGGAAAACAGCGTCCCTCTGAACAGTCTGTTAACCCCTGGTCTCAAAACAATTACATTCTATAGAGAAGGAATTCCGCTGGCATCTCTCTCTCTCTGTGTGTGTGTGTGTGTGTGTGTGTGTATGCATTAATGTGTAGGCTATTTCAGTGCATTCATGTGTGTGTCTGTAGAACTCCACATTCTATTAGATGCCTTTTGTACCAGAACCAACTCTCTGCCATTCCTTTCTCAGTGGCATCACAGCACTCAGCAGTTCCAGCCTTGACACGGCACTGTGAAGGAGAAGTTCCCACCGCCACACTAAACACATGGTTTATCTGACATTAAAGTGTACAGTTGCAGTTATTTAAGTCCTAGGGTATGAATGTTGGATACATTTTAGTCAAGCTTTAACATCTCATAAAACATAGGCTGAGAAGTTCTGCAACACGTTGATCTGCTAATCTTTATTTGTAATAATAATAGTCTATTTATATAGTGAAATGGCTGCAAAGGAATTTAAGACAAGAACGTTATAATCAGCTGTAAAAGTAAAAAGCGTCGTAAGCAAGCAAGGAATAAAAGTAAAACATACATAGAGAGGTTAAGGACAATTACTAAAAGATCATTGAAAGCAAATGTGTAAAATTAAGTTTTAAGAAGTGATTCAAAAGTCAGTGGTGATTTAGCCAGCCTAAGCTCCCCAGGCAGGTCTTTTCAAAGTCTAGGAGCCCTGAGGAGCCAGTTGCAGTAATTTAAATGAGAAGAGATAAAAGCGTGAGTAACTCTACCCAGATCACTAAAGAATAAAAACATCTCAATTTTGGAATATTGGAATTCATTTGCTTTTGCTGATTGCTGATTTGCTTTTCGCTACTGGCTTTACATTGGTGGGCAGAGTACAAAATACGTGTTGAATAAAATTAATGGAGTCAGGTGGCTGAAAATGAATCATGCTCATTTCTTTTGTATTTGCAAAACGCTAAACTAGGTTTTATGGGCAGATATAACAGCGTGTCATCGTCATTTTTGCAGATAATATGTCCAAGTGGAAGTATATAAATGGAAAATTAGATGGGGCCCGAAATTCATCTGTGTGGGACCCCACATGTAATGTTTACTGCGGATGACAGTGTGTTGCCTATGTTGCCTGAAAATCTATTAGAAAATGTGTGGGTGGATCTTACAACATGTACTCTGTTTAAGCCTACAGTATTTATTCAGGTTCTACATTTTGTGTGTGTGTGTGTGTGTGTGTGTGTGTGTGTGTGCATGTGCATGTGTGTGTGTGTGTGTGTAAGTGAGCGTGTATGTTCCCCGTGTGGGTATGCAAGCATTGAATTTTAAGTGTATAACACATAATCATTTTTTTTTTCTTTTTATAGTTGTTGGGGAAGAGTGCTGTGTGTATGTTTATGCATGTGTGTGCACATGTGCCTCTGTTTATGCATCTGTGTATGCTTCTGCTTATGTACATAAAACATGCATCATGCATATGCATGTGTGTGTGTGTGTGTGTTTTTAGTAGTGTCAAGTTTGTGCCTCGGTGGCTCTGCAGTGGTGTGGGTCAAAAAATGGGCGGGGTCTAAACAGCTTATTGATTGTAGTTGCATTTAACGACTGCAGCTGTTGTAAATTGAAATGATGGCTGCGCTGGCTAGAGTTGGCCTGGGACTGGAAAGTGTGTATGGGTGTGTGTGTGTGCAGGAGGGGTGTGTGTGTGTGTGTGCTTCTGTGTGTGTGTGTGTGTGTGTGTACTAATATACTACTGTACAGTTTTTGTGAGGTGTCCCTTGTGTTATTCTGTGTTTGTGCACACCGTCTTATTTGTTCTTAACAAGCATTTGTTATTTGTTGCTGTACCTCTTGGATGCATGAGTCTGGTATGTGTGTGTGTCTTTGAATGTGTTTGGATGCACATGTTTCCAGGTGCTTCTATGTAATTGTGTGTGTGTAGCTCTGTGTGTTGGTGGTCTGTGTTGGTGCATGTGTATGCATTCATAATAAGTCTTTACACTGTCAGTTGGTGGGGAATGGTGTAAATTGCTGCACTGGAAGCCTGAGTGCAAAGCCAGGCTCTTTTCTCCCTTACGCCCCTATTTAATGCTGCGTCCCCCTGGACCAAAATCAGCTTTTCTCCACGTTTTTCACTGTCAGGCTATTTTACCTGCTGCCCAAATGCCGGTAAACCACTTAAGCCCATTCTGCCCCATTTCTTTCTCTCTTCCTCTCCCAACTAGTCTCAGAGGAATCAACCAAAGACAAAGACACAGACTTACTGGCTATTAGATCCATTTGAAGGTGTCCCATGTTGGATATGCTTGAAATATATCATTGTCAAATTTATTGTGATGACCATAATTGGTGTTACATTTTATAGGCCCTTTGAGCTGCAATGCTGCTATCAGAGTTTTTCCTGGTTTAAAATTGCAGTTCACCTATCATGAGGATCAGAGATGTCACAATTTGCATATTGGTGGCATCAGCTGTACCAATTTCTGGTTGTCTGCAACTTTCATAAAGGTAAATCTAAGACTTTTCAAGACCTTTTTAATGCCACTGAGAATGAAATGTAATGCCAATGTCACCACTGACATGAATATGAAAAAGAAAAGAAACTGCAAAAGGCTTAAGAATTCTAAAATTAAATTGTATTCATGGACTTTTGAGGCCTTCAAAATACAAATTCAGCACAAAGGCCGACAAAGGCCAAACAAAGACTAACCTGCACAGCATTACAGCTGATGTCTGCATCCACAGCAATCTAATAACCTAATGTGCAAAACATCATCCTGTAAAACTTTATCTTTGGAATAAAAACAACCAAATCAGTGTCTGTGGTTTTATTGCTAGAATATATACAGGGGGGAAATGTAGGTGTAGCCATTACGTGATTGTATAACATATATAGGCACAAAGCCAAAATTGCCGTTTGAGCAAGAAAAACACAACAGAGACAGATTTCTTCAATCATAAATTTACTGCATGGAATTCTTGGAATGTGCTTTTATACACGTACAGTTCCTCTGATACCCTGCAGTATTATATAGTGTAAAATAATTGGAAACGATTTGGAATTGGAAAAGATTTGCTAAATGTCAAATATGTGCAGTATATATACAGTGAGCTCAGTCCATTTAATGCTTCTAGGAATGCACTTTTACTCGCACACTCATCTCTCCTCTCCTCTTGCTCCGCCGACCCAGCCAACACACACTGTCACAGGATTTCTCTGAAGTGGTTTCTTGGCAGTGGTTTTTCTGAAAAAGTCCGTTTGAACTTTTCTGACCAGTGGGTGTCGATATCCATCTTTGTACTGCCATATGTTCCACGGAAATACAGAAGCGCAATGAATGCTTTCAGTTCATCTACAGACATTTACCACGTTTCATGTCCGGGAACTCTGGGTGCCTAAATTTAAATTCTCAACGTCCGGTTATGTCAGTCCGTGGCCTTTCTAGTGTTAAAACCACAGGACCTGTAAACACCCAATGTTGCCAAATGCTTTGGAACATTTTTCCTGATGGTCTGAAAAAATTGCTAGATTTGCCACTAGTCACTTTTGAAAAATAAGGTCAGAAAAGTCACTTAATCTAGGAACAAAGTGGCCACGTTGCCAACAGTTGCTGTTTTTTAGCCAATCAACACAGGCCAAAATCTCACCTACGCAACCAGTGCAACGTTCTATTTAGCGAACTAGTTGTGCATATTAATGCCCTGGTCAGTTGGCCACATTGCACCAAAAGTCAAACGATTTGAGGCAAGGTTTTTTTTTTCTGATTGTTTTTTAGTTCCTCTTTTTGTTTTTCACTTTGGTGCAAAAGGAACCCGCCCCCCCCCAAAAGAAAAACTGGCTATTGATGCATAACTTACCAGTTTGCTTTCTACTGAATTAGATTTTTTGGGATTGTGGAGGACTAAACAGAAACACAAAACAGGTTTAGAATAAATTTTTTCGCTAAGATTTTAGGCTGTGTAGAATATGAACGATTGATTCTAGTATTCAGAATCAGTAATCTTTTAGGATCACAATAAGCAGATATGTGTGTCATTGTGACAGCTGTTGACAATCGTGTGGCAAGTCAGATTTCGTGGTTACACTACGGTCCTGTGATGTCAGCCTTAATATGGAATATAGGTATATATTCTTAATACTGGGAATGATTTTTGAATAAATTAAATTGCATTCTGCCTGCTAGAGGATTCTTTCCAGTGTGATAACACCAGAATGAGCCTACCTGTGTTACTGGTGATCCTCCCTTTATTAGAGAGGGAAGTACACCCATTATTGACAGACTGATGAAGGCCAGGAGGACAAAAACATTTTATCTGCAATGGGAATAAAGCGATTTGCTATATAAAACTATTTTTGTCGAGTGCGATCCTTTTCATTCAATATTCTATTCATGAAGCTAATAGCAATAAAGCGAGTCTGGTAGCACTGCCAGCTGGTTAGCTGCATCCCAGAAGTGCCTTGATGTGCTGTGTGTATCTATATCAGCATGCATATCTCCCTCTCTAGAACCAAGGCATCAGGAGGCAGCCTGCCTTCCGATAGAAGACTGCACTCTGTTTTGGGCCTACAGGGGAGAGAAGCGAATGGAAAATCAATTATGGCTGTAATAAATAATCCTCTTTACATGAGGGAGTTTAAACGTGGACAACAATGGCTTTTCAGGAGTTGTTATAGCTGAAGGCCAAAGCTTTGTTCTGCAGCAGCAGGGTGTATGTTGCACGCTACGTGACACACAAAAACAGACACACACATAAACATACACAGTTGTTGATGAGGACAGATTGCTAAGTTGTGTTTGAGGGATAAGATAAGAGGGGAACAGTTTTTACAGTGATAGCGATGGGTGTGCATGTACATGTGTGTGTGTGTGTGTGTGCGTGGGTGTGTATGCTGATGAAACAAGTGGAAATATGTGTAATGCTTTTTATTTTTTTATTTTGATGGTGCAATACATACATTTTCTGAAGGTATATGTTGGGCAACGTGGCAAAAGCAGTGCATTCCTAGTGAAGTCATTTCAGTTATGGCCTTCATGCTACGTCCGTTTTACCGCTGCACATGGCTAATCTCCATTCCATTTTAAATAATCCCATTGGACATCCAGTTCGGCATCTATCAAATCTGTGGTTAGGGCAGGACAGGGCCACACATCGCACTACCATCCAAACAGGAAATCACATGGGGTCACAATGGGTTGTGCAGTCAGTGGATTCTTGAGATTTAGTGGCGCTCTAGCTTTCAAGAGGCTTGTTGCAGTTCAATTGAACAAAGTGGTATGGAATATTGGAAAGCACAAAAGGCCATAAACCCCTCATAGCCTGATCTTATAATAACCAAAAAACCATATGGTGGCTGCTTTTTTGCATGGTGTGTGTGTGTGTGTTTCTCAGATAGATAGAGAGAGAGAACGTGTGAGCATGTTTTTGGCAGTAATAAAATTGTTCGCCTTATGTAAGAGGTCTGAACATTGGCCTTAGGTAAGAAAGATATTCATCCACAGTATTGCATCAGTTTCAGATGATGTTCTGTAACGCATGTTTGGGAAAGCAAGGTTATGTAATGGCTTAGTGAATCTAGTATAATGTATAGTCACAGTGTTTTTGTTTGCTTCATGGAAAAAGGTAATTCCTGTCTCTGGGTTTTGTGTTCAGTACATTTAGTCAATGTCAACGTCGTCCTGTGATCAGTGTAACAGATTAACGATCACTGTAATGTACAAAGAGTTTTTGGAGTGTATGAAACCATGCATAAAGGTCTCCAGCAAGATACTCTTTTACCTGCCTCTCTTTTTCTCACACTTGTCTCTCTCTATTTCTCTCTACCAACAGATTGCCTTCTCTCAGCATAACAGCATCATGGACCTGGTGCAGTTCTTTGTGACCTTCTTCAGGTAGGTGTTACTGTCTGCCTCACTTACAGTATCGTGATCAGAGCATCCACAGCCGCACCTCACAGGGCTTGGCTTAGTGTCTCAATTCCCAAAGGCCGTTTGCAAAACTGGGCCATAACCTCAACTCATCATGCTAGGCAGTGATAGCCTTAGGCAAGACACTTAACCCCCAACTGCCCTAGCAATCCTCCGCAGCTGCTCAGTAGCAACAGTAGCAGCTCCCAGGTGTGAATGTTAAGATGCTGCTGAAAGAGAGCAGGGATGCAGTCAACCTGCCCTGGAGAAAAAAACACAAAACAAACAACCAATGCGAACTTCTCTGATTGTTGCTGCAGAAAAATTGACCGCCTCTGAACCTTTGAACAGCCAATGGATTGTCAAATAGCTAATCAGATTTTTGTGTTTCCTTGTTTCCCTATACCTACTCACTTAGAGCACTGAAAAAAATCCATTCTTTCTGACCAAAATGGACAAATAGAAACTGATCATCCAATGGAGAGGAAAATGTAAACTTTGGTACATTTTTTTGCATTGACTGACAATTAGATAAACTAATAGAAAAACTAATCCAACATCAGCAGTGAACACAATTCACTATTTATATAAATTATTTATTTATTATACTATTTGGCCATTATACCATTTAGTTGCTGGTTGTAAGTAGACAGACACAGTGAACATAGAGCAGAACCCTAACCCTAACCCCAAAGACCATCCAGTCCAGTCCTTAACTGTCACTTCACCTCCTCTGTCACTTTAAGCGTGACAACCCCTGCAGCCTAAACACAGTTAAAGGCTTACAGGTAGCAGTAACCTAGAAGTTAGAGACGCTGGCTTGTGACCAGAAGGTTTGAATCCTGGGCAGGGAAGGGTTTGAGAAGATGTAAGTGGGGCAAGTAAATAAGAAATGCCTTCTCCTTGCTCAAAAATGTGGAGCTGCTTGGTGGCCAACAGTTGAAAACTGTGGTTGTACTGGACAGCTTCCCGTTGCGGTTGTGTGCAGTTGTCCAAGTGTGAAGTTTGAAAAAGTACATGTTGCACAGTCACAGTCTTATCTGGATTAATAAAGGTTAAGGAGTAAAATCAAATTAAAAAAGCTTAGAGTTGAAAATCGTTAAAATCTTGAAAACTGTTCTCATCTCCATTTCCACCCACATTGAGTCCCTTTCCAGTCCATTAAAAAGCAGCCAGTCAGACAAAGCCCGGGTTTTTTCCATGAGACATTACACTGGGTGAGGGATGTTTGTCTCACAGTGCCCACAAAATCATGCAGGAAGACAGCGGATCTAATGAGAGACTGTTTTGGGGAAGAAGCCTGGAATGGAGTCTGCTATCTCCAGGCAAAATTCTGCCACTCAACTAAGACACCGGACGAGTGTGTTTGCATCTGTGTGTGTGTGTGTGTGTGTTTGTATGCCTATGTGTACGTGTGCATGTGGGTGCCTGTATATGTATCTGTCCACCTCTCTGTGTGTTCATGCACGTGTCTTTGTCACTCTGCAACCATGTGAGTAAGTGAGGCGTGTTTTGTGCCCAGGGCCGGCTTCCGGACATCAGCGACCTTTAGGCCAGCATGCAGGGATGATGTCATCAGTACGGGACAGCGCTGGGTTTTGCCGCGAGAGCTTGGTGTTGTGTGTGTGTGTGTGTGTGTGTGTGTGTGTGTGTGTGTGTGTGTGTGTGTGTGTGTGTGTGTGTGTGTGTGTGTTAGTCACTGGTCTGTTTATGACTTGCTCTCTTCTACACTGCACCAGACTTTCAGTGATAACCTGAGAAAAGGTTATATGCTACAAGTAGAGGACTTGGTCATTTCATTTCTATTGTTTTGGTTTTATTTACTGGCCTTCTAATGTAACATAACGTAACGTAACACAACATATTTCTTTTTCAGCATTTGTGTGTCTATGTGTATACATGGGTTGTATGCATATGGGGGTGTACATGCCTGTGTGTGTGTGTGTGTGTGTGTGTGTTTCTTTCGGCTGCAGTGTGTTAATATGATTGTGAGACAAAGTGCCATAGAGACTGATCATGACACCCTTTGGTGTGTGTGTGTGTGTGTGTGTGTGTGTGAGTGAGTGTGAGAGGGGTCGCCTGCAGGCAGAAGGCACACTGATGAGATCCAGCCTGGCATTAGGAAGGGAAGGAAAGAGAGAGAGAGAGAGATATGCAGAAAATATAGAAAGAGGAAAAGAGATTAAAACAACTTAACATCTATCTATCTACCTACCTGCCTCCACAGAATGGATAAAACTCTTTCTATGAAATAGTCTGAGCAGGTGAATCCCATGAAAGCTGTGATAACTTATTGATTTCACCTCGTAAATCTACTTGAGTCATGAAGGGGAGATGGAGATAAAGGTGAGGAGACGGTTAAAGCGGGCTTTTAGTCCTCTCTGCAATCCAGACATGGGTTGTGCACAATGGGGTGAAACTCAAAAATGGGAAGGAGTTCCTAATATTTTGTACACTGAATATATTTATCTCTATCTGTATATGTATTCAATGTGAGAACGAGTTGCCAGATATTTCAACAAATTGTTCAGTGTGTCAAATAATTTTCAGATTGTTGTAATTACAATTAAAACCAGCCACAAGCAAAAAAGAAATGTTCAGCCAAGCATACTCTCTCTATTTCTGCTGCCATCATTTCAGTGTGTGGTCTTACAATGACAGAAAGTATAGTTTAAATAGAACGCTGTAAGGACACAAAGACCAATCTTGGTCAAGGTTGGATGTGTTACTAAATATTGACTACTTATTAAGAAAGTGAAGCCCAATTGCAAAGATTCCAGCTACTGTGGCTCTCTGATTAGCTTCAAAAACTCCTTTTGAAAAGATTCCCTAGTAGTTTCCAAGTTTTAGACACTCCCTCCCCTCCCTTCCCCGCCTCCCTCTCTCTCCCTCCCTCCATCCATCCTCCTTATATTCTTTCTCATCTCTAAATGAAGTAGAAAAAATAGGAAAATGGTCATAATTAAACAGCGTTTATGTCTCCGCTCTCCCCAGTCTCAAATGCTAATTGGTGACATTGCAGTTCAGCTTGGTCCAATTACTCCCCTGCTCCCGCTTGCTTGATTAGCAATCAGCTTCTCTCTCTCTCTCTCTCTCTCTCTCTCTCTCTCTCTCTCTCTCTCTCACAGCTACTCAGCAGTAAGTGGCTCATAAGACTCCCTCAGCTGGCCCATTTAATTTCAAAATGACCATCCCTATCAACATTCAGTTCCACCACAATTCTCTGTGGACATTTTAGTCACATTGGTCAAATGTTTATTCTCTTTTGTATGCGCTTGACATAAAGATACTATTTCAGGGTTTTGGAGTTTCATGGGGGGGGGGGGGGGGGGGGGGGGAGTACTAGATAACAGAGTTAGATTCGAAGACGTTATTAATCTGTTCATATATGTGAATTAGCCATTTGGTACACAAACACACACACACACACACACACACACACACACACATCACGGACCTCTCACATAATGGCCGTCATAACTCAGCCTCCATGACACATCGGCTCACATTCACATTAGCACAGTGCAGCTAGAAGGCATACATACATGATCGCACACACACACACACACTCTAGGTGTAGCCAAGCATCGTCTGTTAGCTTCCTTGCTCAAAAGCACTCCGGCACTGCTCCAAAACCTCATGCGTAGAATGAATTTCCAACAGCAAGATGCCTGTCCTCTAGGATAGTGTAGCGTTCACCCTCCAGAGACAAGCTCACATGTCCCAACTTCCCATTTGTTGGAATGGAACCTGCAAAGAGAAAAATGTGTGTATCGTAAGTGAACTGAAGAAAAAGTAATAATTCAGCTATTCTGGGAGAGCAGCAGCTTTAATGTTAAAAACATGAAAGGAGTGGAACCTGCAGCTCTCTGTCTGGGGACTCAAGGCCACAGCTTGCCCCGTCTCTAACTGTGAGTCTACATTGAGAGTTGATTTGTTGGTTGTACAGATGGAGAGCTGCTTCCGATTGTATGTTATCTGTGGCTCCTGTTCAACGAATAGCTTATTGATTTTGTGCTCTGCCTGCTGGGGGTTCAGATGGTTTTCCTATGTTCTCAAGCGCTTCAGATGATTGCCTCTTTCTACCTGACCATGTGTATGTGTGTGTGTGTGTGTGTGTGTGTTACATGTGCTGTTTTCATGTAATTTTTTTTGTTGTGGTTAGATACCAAAGCCCTGATCACTGATGCCAAACCGAGGCACCTTGCTGAAATGAGCAGATTGCCGTAGACACACACACACATACACACACACACACACACACTCATACACACAAACACACGTGCAGTCTCACATGGTCCCAGACTCATTCTTATCCACCCAACTGAGTTCCACATTTCCCTGGTCGTTTAATCAGTTCGATTCCCATTACCTGTGGCTGAATGGTCCTAAGCCCAAACCCATCCAGAGGCTCAGTGGAGTGTTAACAAACCCACACACACTCCTAGCCTCATCAAGACCAAGTCTCCCTCCCTCTCCCCTCCTCTCCCCTCCTTTTTCCTCCATAATGTCTCGGTAATAGCAACAATTAGCCACTCCGCTCCGTTGGTTAGATGGCTAAGCCTGGGCCCTGTGGCCCATTAATGGCTCGCTGAGGTAATACAGACTGCATGGGGAATCTTTGGCCTGATTGGATTTGAAACCTAGCCAATGTAAGGTTTTTAGTAGGAGGAGGGAAAATCATTGCAGTGGAATTATTGAGTTGTAGTTGTCACACATAATTATTCTGTGACCTGTGTAGCTGTAGAATGATAGAAATCTGACCAAGAAAACCTGCAGTTCAGTTTATACAAGGACAAAGACAATGTTGCATTGCATCATGATGTTTAACTGATTTTCAATTGTAGCTAATTTACCTGTCTTTGAAGCAGGCCAGAGCACATATCAATAGGGTTTAGACATTTTCCCTCTGAACCAGAAACTTGGGAACAAGTTTCCTCAAAGACACTGACAGAGAATGTTTGGCCAAGTTTCACTCCAGTCTAGAACTCCCCTTTAGATGTGTTTGCTGCAAATATGTAACAGAGTTGTCAATCAGCGTTGTTAAAGTCAGATGGTGTTGAATTATCAGTTACTTGGCAATAGCGGCGATGGATCACTTTTGTGTAGGTGACATGGCTGCCACTGAAAACTACAATATGTACCAACCATCTATCCATGCTGCTGTTGGATGAAAACTCTATGCATCTCTGAAAAGTTTTCAGCACTATTGATTGATTGATGCACTCCAATCAAACTTGGAGTTACGTGGTTTTCACACAAATGCAGCAATAAGCATCTTGTCCTCATCAGTGGAGGGGATTTCCTTGTTGTGATGTTGTGTGACGGGTCAGAATGCAGCTGAGTGCTGGCTGTGTGTGGAGGCTTGTGGTTTCACAGGCCATGACTGCAGTCTCTTCAGCAGGCTGGGACTGAAAATGTCACGCTCATTACGACGCTAATACCCTTTACAATGTTGTCATCCCCACATAGAGCCTTTCACCCTGGACACAGGAGGACGGATCACACAGGCACATACTCACACAGACACACACACAGACACACACACACACACACAAACAGATGAAGAGGAGGATTGTTTGGAAGCTGCTGTTCTCAGCGTTTTCTAATGGACTTCCTGTTGTTAGGTCTTTGGGTGCGCTTGTTTCGAGCTCTTGTCAGAAGTTCTGGTTGAGAGAGGAGCTTTGTGTTTGGCCAGATAACTTTGCCCCCCCGGCCATTGAACTTTCAGGGAGTGTGTGCATGTGTGTGGATCTGTGTGTATATGTGCGACCTTGTTCTTTGTTGGAGAGGATGGTCTCACTGCCTGACCTCTCGTCGCCCTTTGCTGCTGTAAAATCCCCAGCTGCTTGTGGTTACCGTGGTTTTGTATCAAACCACAGATTTCCCAAGAATTCCTCTTTCCTTCCTCCTCTTTCCTCTCTGGAAACTGGAGCTAGAGTCCTGTAAAATAACTTGTTGCATTATTGTATGATCGTTGTATGGATTTTACTTGAAAGTTATAAAGCTATAAGCAATTTGTTCATTCACATACTATGAAAAGTATATTATGTCACCAGGATATAGCATACTCTTTTCACAGTTATCTGGCTAACTTGCTAATCATGATTTGTGAAATAACCCCCCATTGTCTCCAATAGCATTTTCAATATAAATAATTGCCAACAGGCAAAATTGCTGTATGACCCTGGACCTTGAATGAAATATACAGTAGTATTGCCTTGGTGTAATGTATGGATCTGTATGTCTCAGAGATAATTGGATAACATCAAAATGAGTGAGTGTTGATGCCTAAAAGATCAGTCAGTAATGGGGTTGACCGTTCATTCTCTGTAGATGCATGTTTGTTAAAATGTGAAAATATTCCAAATTCCCAAAGTGAAGTATCAGTTTAAATGGGAACACAAATTTAATATTCTTTTTCTTATTCAACAAAACCAGCAGGGGGCCGCATCATCACAATATAAAGCAATCACCTTCCAATGGGAGAATGTATGGACTATAGAATTGTAACATTGCAATCTGGATAAACATAATAATAATCTCTTTTATGTGAACAATAAACTCTTATAACACAAAAAAAAAACAATACTTTACATTTCTGAGTTGTTTTCCAGTATCCATAGTTTATGTGAGCGCTGTCAGAGGACATGGATAAATCCCTTCCAAATCCATGCTGGGTTTTACTGCGCATTGCAATTCTGTATTCATTCTACCATTTCATTATTGGAATGACGCGGCCCCCTATTGGTTTTGAGCAGGCGCTAATGTCTCATCAGTCTTGTTGTATATCCTTCTGAACAATATTAAATTTGTTAAAATGGCCGATGTTCCCCTTTAAAGTATATTTATTAGGCGTGGATAGACTATTATTAGTATTACTAGATTAAAGTCTCAAGTTGAGGTTGTTCAATAGCGTTCCGGTTGGTGTGATGTAGTTCTTCAAACAGTTGTTTTTTGCAGGTGTTTCTACTGGAGCATTGATTGTTTGATTGATTGATTGACTGATTATTCTCCTCTCTCCTCCCTCCAGTTGTTTTCTCTCCCTATTACTGGTGGCTGCTGTGGTGTGGAAAATTAAACAGACGTGCTGGGCCTCACGACGCAGAGAGGTAGGACACATTAATATCATAATGTTTTTGTTTGTGTGTATGGCTCTGTGTGTGTGTGTGTGTGTGTGTCAGTTTGTGTGGGAATGTTGATATGCGTACATAATGGAAGTAGGTGTGTGCATTTGTATGTGTTTGAGGGGATAGATGGGTGCAGAGTGAAGGGACAGAGTGTGTATCTCTTTCGGGGGGGTGGTCTCAAGGTGTGTGTGTGTGTGTGTGTGTGTGTGTGTGTGTGTGTGTGTACTTTCTCCCGCCGCATGTAAGCCGCTAGATGCACCTGCCACATCGAAGAGTAAAGTTAAATACACACTGACGCACTCCCCCACCCACTGTTGTGAAGGGTGGGTTAATGTCACCATTCCTGAAAAAAAAAAGAACTCTCCGTTTAACGAGCGTCGCCGTGACGATAAACAAGGCCATTCCCCTTAATTAGTGCTCCTCATGAACCAATTAACTCAGACGGAGTGATGCTAAACGAAGTGGAATGGAGTGATATATCACTTAAAGCCTCAACAGATGCCGCATCATTTCATTTTTTCTCCTGCACCCAACCCCCCCAACACACACACATACACACACACACACACACAAATATACTAGATTTTTTTTTTTTTTTTTTTTTTTGGGATCTATTCACTTGTGGTCATAAAACCAGGCATGCACACATTGTCTATGAAAATGAGTCATCTTTTTTTGTTTTATGTTTTTTTGTTTATTTATTTATTTTTTTCCTGTTTTTGTTCTTTTAAGTCAGTAAGGAGGAATCAGCGCTGGTTATATGCAGCAATGATAATAGGCTGTTGTTATTGGTGTAATCCACAGACATTCCACAGGGAACTATTGCAGTTAAATACACTTGTTGGTTCTGGTCCCTTTCCTGCCACTGCTGCTGTTCAGCTATTATCCGGACACATCGGTGCTTTCATGTGCAAATGAATTTGTTTGAGTAAATAGATGTTGGCTATATGTTCTGTTACTTTTACGCTGTTTCAAACGGAATCAGCTTCAATTAGTGGCAAGGGTAATCTGCTTAAGCGGTATAAAATCGTGCTGCTTTGATTGTACTTCTGTGCCCAGAGAGAGACTTGAAAGTTGCTGTTTTTGTCATGTTGTTGAAATGTTCATGGCCTGGTGCCTCAGCTTGGTGCATTGCTCTTCACAATATAGGTCACTCAGTGGCTGACTGGGTCCTACTGGAAAAGGTATGAGCTAAATAAAAAGTAAAGGGAAAGTGATATAGTCTGCAGAAGCCACAGTGAATTATAAAGGTCAGACATTCTTAAATCAAACTGACTCCTGTGTTTGTATTCTCTTTCTGTGTCTGCGGCTGTTTGTTTCTGTTCTGTGTATGTGTGTGTGCGCGTGCACGCAGGTATGTGTGTCTGTGTGCGGTTGTGTGTATGAAATAGGGTGATTGATATCGGTAGTGCGGTGTGTGTGCAGCCACCAGTGACCTGACTAGCACAGTGTTTGTTTAGCCCTGTTTCCCCAGTGTGAGGAGCGCTGTACTGGCTGCTGGCGGGCCGGCCGACACGGCTACATTATTTATGAGACCCGGTCTCATATCGCAGCAGAACCGCAATGCTGCATTTACTGGACTGTTCGTTTATTTACCCACACTCCCTGTCATTCCTCTGGCTCTCTGTCTTTTTCTTTGTCACTCTGTCTCTCTGTGCTCTTCTCTCCCCCCCCCCCTCACCCCCTCCCCAGGGCTGTTTTTCTCACCATCCCTCCCTTTAGATAACAACAGCGGATCTAATAAATGGAGACCTCTGCCTTCAAGTGGGGAATCATCACTGTAGCAACTATGGCAATTCAACTTCAGCTTCTTCCCATTATAGACTGGAGTCGATGTCCTATTTGAATTGAAATCAGTTACCTTTTGCCAGATAATTAATTCATCTTGTCTGGCACATTGGAAGCAAATGGGATGCCCTGAAAGTGCGATCTTTCATTTTAGGCAAGCTCAAGCAGCAGCTGAAAAGAACTGCAAGGATTTCAGTGAATAATGGCACCTACCATCAGTCAACCTTAGAGGGCACAACATTTCAAAATTTAGTTAGTTAATTTTCTTCACCAGTCACTTGTTACATTATGGGAAACCGTCACTGGATTTGTCCTTTAGCTATCCTAAATATGTCATATTAACATTCTTCACTGAAGCCAATGGCTGTAAGCAAACAAGCTACAATGCAAACAATGTTAACAAGCTATTCTTTTTTGCTTTAAAAAGTGTCAGCGCAGAAGCCCTTTCACCACAAGATGAAAAGTGCCTGATGGAGAAAAAAAAAAAAGCAGACAAATGTTCAAAATGTCAGTTTTTCCCTTTAACAAGGTCCACTGTCACCATCTCCCCATGGCTATTTACAATACAGAACACATGACCTTTGGTCCTGAGAAGATGAACGGCTGTGTGTGGGATTCAAAGCTAGCTGTAGCTCTTCTGTTTTTTTCCCGTTTAAGACTCACGACAGTTCGTTGTGGAACAACTGAGGAGCAAGAAGTATAGAATCAGCAAAGAGGGGAGAGGGGGAAGGAGACACAGAAAACAGAAAATGTTTCTTTATAATTTTGATTCAACTTAAAACTCAATCATGAACAATTGTCATTTTCTTTTTTCATTTAAATGCTTTTGTTTTTTAGGTGTGTTGCTTTCTTGATTTTAGTGTTTAAACATCAATCACTGTCATCCTAATGAAATATGTTGACTTTAAAAGAAAAGACATTTACAAAGAGATTTGGACAGGCTGAAACAGAGTAATGCAGGCAGAAAGTGGAGGTAGTGGAAGTGGTATGTAGTGGAGGGTAAACCCACATAAACACAGGTGATCATAGTAAGTAGTATCAAACTGCATGATGTAGGTCATATGAATATAGGGGGGAAGAAAAAAGTAATGCATTTCTGAAAATATAATTAATTTTTGTGTCTCTTGGTGGCTGAGAGAGAGAGAGAGAGAGAGAGAGAGAGAGAATGCTGTTGTTGGATGAAGACGGAGAAACACACCGACAGGCAGACAGACTGTCAAACAGACAAAAAGAAAAAGTCACACACAGACGCAGAGAGACATAGATAGAAAGTCTAGCCTGGCTTCATTTTGCTGCCTGGTAATACAACTGTCATTAGCCCCAGTGTGCGCTCCAGACTTCACTATCGCCTCTTCAGCAGGCCCCGGCTTCACTTACCCTGCACCACTGAGCGGGAAATTAACAATGCTAATCAATGGAGCTGAATGCTGTATTTTTATCATCTCCTTGCGCTGATGTATTTAGTGCGGGGCTGATTATTACGGAGATAAATTGCTGATGCCAGGTGCCTCGAGGGCTTGGGGGAGAGATGGTCAATACGCCCAAATACATCTAATATATAACGAGCATTGTTATTACTGATGGGCTTGTCTGTGCGAGCGATTCTGCATCCTCTTCAAATAAGGATTGTGTGCAGCCTTTCTCTATAGCTCTAAACCGAAGCAGCTAGTATATGAGATGTAGCCTTTGCAGAAGTATATATATTTTTTCTTTCTTTATAGAGATTTCATTGGTTTTTCCATGACCACACCTATGGGTGGGACCTATATCCACTCTGTAAATGAGGAACACCTGAACCTGTCTGATTCATTGCAAAAACTACCTGACGAAGAACCCGTGAGGGCTCGAAACATTGTATTTTTTTTAATGTAGAATAAAGTAAGCAAAATATTGGGAGCTGCCACAGTGTTGTGAGTCTTTTTGAATTTGCATGAAGTAACTATTTCGACTCAGCACCTGGAAAAGAGATGTGCGTGTGTTCACTCTGACTTCTCAGCCTTTGTTAGAAGTCCCACTTTTTACTCCATATTTGCTGCTGCATTGAGAGGAATTGTTTGGAAAAGTCAAGTTTGGCCACCGTCAGCCCAACAACCGGTGATTGCCGATATATTCGCCGGGTGTCAGAGCGGCTGAGATTGTCACTACAATGAGAATAGCTGGTCCACCTGAAAGGTCAGTCCGCCTTAAGTGAGCCTGGTCAGGTTAGCCATTGTCGCTAACTTCGGGGCTAACCCCTTCACTTTAATCAAAAACTAAACTAAACTAAACTGTACACACTGTCGCTGCCCGATCTGAGTCAACCGTATTTGTGAGTCGCGCACATCTCACAGCGACAGTCATCTTCTAGTATGTAACGTTAGCCAACTAGAGAAAATGTCCACTAGCCGTGATGCTAATTTTCGCTATGTTCAACTCCATTGACTTATGCTAAAAACGTTAGCGATCTAAAAGTCCGTTAGCTGCAACGCTAATTAGTGCCAAATCTCATTTGATTATGCTAAAGTGTTAGCAACTTAAAAACTGGATCTGAAATGGGTTTGTCGCTGCCCGATCTGAGTTGAACATAGCGAAAATTAGCATCACGGCCTAGAAGTTGACTCTGTCGCTGTGAGATCGGGCAGCGACACACACATTGCACTGCTACATTCACAGCTATACTGCTAACTTCACTTGCGTGTGACCTCACCGTCACACACGCCAGTATTTATGTTTTATATAACTGGTTCTTCGGATCACGTCGGAAATCAAGTGTGTTTATGTTTATGGTTGAAGTAAACGCCACTCTGGAAGGCGGAGTGAAAAGGCAACTGTCACAGAGAGGGTGGAGACGTGATGTCGTTTAAATACGGGGATGGCGCCCAACTCCAACTGCCAGTTCCTATTCGCGCACGCTTTGAATTGCGCTTTACAGGTTAATTATTTACCATTAACTTAGACCATTAAATTAGCAAAATAAAATGACAAAAATCGCCCAAAAAAATCAACCGGCGATGGACTCGATATATTAATATATTCGTCCTATTGCCCAACCCTAATGCTAATTTGGTTCTAGTGTGTCACATTCTGTAAGCCCATCACAATTTCACAAACTCTCCATTGATATTATATTATTTGCGCTTTTTAATGACATTTTTCAATTGTTTACATTCTAGCAAGCCATTGCTAGAAAGATTTGTGGCTCAGAAAATGAACATAATTCTGCACAGTCAGACTTTGTTGTCATTGAACTTTTATTTATTACATTGTAACGTGGTTGTATTGAATTGTGAACCCCATATCACGTGTTGAATCGTATCGTGAGATTAGCATATCGTCCCATCCCTGCTTAAATTGGCCCACATGAAAAAAAAAAAAAAGTGATATGGATGGGATCTTTATTGGGGAATAATAAAGATATTGGCCAATTACAACAACGATATTGGTAAACTACATGTCATCACAGCTGCCATAATTTAGGGTTTCATTGGTGCAGTCACTCGATAATGTTTATAGTCAGGCATATAAGATACCCAATTCATATGAAATCATAATTATCAAGTCAGAGTAAGAAACAAAAAGTATTATCGAAAAAAAATCAGCAACACCGGCACCTTAATTTATTTAAATGCCAATATCTATTCTGTTAGAGTGTAATATTACAGAATAAAGTAGAGAGAGAAACCGCTTTGCAGTTTCATCCACTGTGGTGCGAGTTATCATCTGTTCGCTCATCCAGCTCCTCTCGTCTCCAGGGAGCTGGTCTAGTGGGGAACCACAGCAGAAGGTGAAAATGGGATCTCTTCACTGTTAATTATGGATCACAACCAGCCACAAGACTACAGAGAAAATCTGGGTATTAATAGAACCACGGCTTTATGTTAATTGCTATTTCTCATACTTTTTTTTTTTATAACCAACAATCATTTTTGGATTTGAGATCAAACAATCAAAAGCTACTTTGAAATTCTAATGCTGATGCGCAGAGACAGGCTGCGCAAGATGTCTCTGGTTTTCCCTAATAGGGTTGCCCCTCTGAAGACTCTGTGTGTGAGTGTGTGTGTGTGTGTGTGTGTGTGTGGTAGGGTTGCATTCTGAAAACCAACATTGCTAATATTGCCTCTTGACTTAATAAATAAGTCAATAGACAAACAAATGAAAAGCTAGAAAGACAGCCAGCCAGTAGGACAAGATTGAGGTCCTCTTCTCTCCATCGACTGCAGAGATACATATTTCATCACTGTCTTCTTTTCTACCTTGTATCTGGCAAATCAGAAAACTAATTAAAACTTAAAAAGTTGAAACTTTTTCTGGCCTTATCAGCAAAGACGAAGAAGAAGAAGCGTGTCCTGTGAAAGTATATGAATGTTTGCAGATCCACAAAACCCAGTATTTACCCTAAGCATGACCAAACATGTTAGAATATCTAGAGTAAACACACTTAATATTTAATAATGTGATTTCAGAAGCAATACTTATAGAGCTCAACGGTTCCCGTGTTCTTCTTGTAATCCCACAGCACCGCCAATGGTAAACAGACTGAAATCACCCTGCACCGCCTGTCAATCTGTGTGTCTGCCTGTCCATCTGTCTATAAAACTTTATATCTCTGTTTGTTTATTCATTTCCTGAAGTGTCCTTTTTAATTCACACCAGGGACAGATGTTGCCACATTTCCTTGCTGATATGTTGACAACTTTCCAGTATTTCACGGCCCAGCCAGCTTCAGTCCCGCCCTCTTGAAGAGCAAGACAGCATTCACTATGGGGAGATTAAAGTGATTTGTGTGTGTCTGGTTTCTCATATTAGGTTATTCATGTCAAGGCACAGTGCATCTGACCTCTGCTTTCTTCACTGCTATTACAACAGCTCCCCCCCTACATTAATTTTCTTAAATTAGATGTCTGCACTCCTCTTGCATGAGGCAATTAACATATTGTGTCATTTTTCTACTCCACTCATTAAGGAATTACACTCCAAGATATTCAGCTCTGCGAATTACAGGAGGGTAAAAATTCCCCGCGTAATGAAGAGAATTTGATTAAAATTTAAGTTTTAAGGCTATTTTGTTTGTTCAAGACTTGTCACCGCTGTTCTGCGTCCAATAAGCTGGCTTGTGAAGCTAATTATGCTGATGTAAATGGTTTCTCAAGGTCCCTTACAGTCTAAATTCATCTGCTGCATGATGAGTAGAGGTGCTTATGTTTATTTTAGCTGCACAGTTGTGTAGAAATTACGGAGTTATAGAACTAAATGTCATCTTATATAGCAAATAGGCAATATTGGACATAAATACAACATGCATGCCAAAGAATGATTTGGAATAAAATATCTTACAATGCTATGCTACTGCTACAGTAGTCTTTTTGTCATATTTAATAATGAAACCTTTGCTGTAAGTTTTTTGGAGTTCTGGAGTGACTTTATGGTCCTGATTTGTAGCAGCATACTGAGTCCTTGCACTGGCCAATACACACTCCAATCTGCTGTTGGAGAGATTAGCCTGTCTGGACCAATGAGCGCCAAATCGCTTGTGTGTGCGCGCATGTGTGTGTGTGTGTGTGTGTGTGTGTGCTGTACAGTATGTGTATTTGTGTGGCCCTTATTTAGCTGGCATTAATCGAGGTGGCAGATTAGTAGAAGAGGTTTAATGTGGCCAAGCATGGCTGGGCGTCTGTGGGTGACCACTGTGTAAACAAATCAAAAGGATGAGACAGGAACACACACACACACATACTTACAAACACACACACATACACACACACACACACGACACACACACACGACACAACAAGCCACCATGCTGTTTGCGCTTTACCCTCCGACCACAGAGGACTCGTCTTCTGCCAGCCACACTAGCAAGCTAGCCAACATGCCACTGTAGACACACACACACACGCGCACACACACACACACACACACACACCTACACACATACACACACATACAGTACAAGTTGTAGTGTGAAGTGTGTGGAAAATGATCATCATGCTGCATGAGTTTTGTCATAAAACAAACTTTTGCTATCAGACATTTTGTTCAGTCCTTTTTTTTTCATGTATTTATTTCATGTTATCATCTTTTGAGGCCACTCAATCAAACCTGAAAAACTGAATAACATCCTGACATTTTCAGTATAGTGATGTCGGAGAAAGATTGACCTGTGAAAGAATTTTTAGAAACAGCTGACTGAGCAGCAGGTATACATAAAATCCAGATATGCTGTGTGTTTTTCTTGAGATGTACAGAAGAAATACAGTGTGTGTGATCAAGTTCATCAAGTGATGAGTCGAGTGGACTTACAGGAGATAAAGCCTGAAGAATGTAGTTATATGATAATAGACCATCTTTGGAAAATCGTAGTGATGAGCAAAGTGGAAACGAATGGATCGGCCCAATGTTGGAGAGGAAGATCTTTCTCCTGAGTCTGAATATGAAAACACTGTTTTACTGTTTTCACTGTTTTAAAAGTGGATCAGCGTCTGTCATTTGGAGATACTTTGTTTTTAAACCAGAAGACGACAAACAAGCACAGATTCTGTGCAAAGTTTGCCTTAGGGTTGTAGCTGCACTTCAAAGTAATAAAGTAGTAATTATTTTTTGTTAGGATTTTTTAAAGGACCACAGTAAGAGTGACAGTAACAGTAAAAACAAGACTTTCTAGCTGCTGCTACTTTGAGCAACACTGCACTGAAAGTGAAAAAAGTGAAAATATATGCAAAGGTGCAAAAATGCAACAAAATCATTTTGTTTGTTGAAACCGAGCCAAATAATCATGATTAATAATCATGATCACAATATTTAGCAATATAATTGGTAATTGTGCAGCCTTATATGGGAAATAGTACACTCAAACACTATATAGTTGTTTTTAGCATCATTTTAGACATAAAGCAGAAGTAGAAAAATGCCTGGTTGTGGCATTGCAACCACACTGGTGATTTGCATTATTTCCATTACATAAGTAATAAGCACAGCCATGCTGTAAGCTACTACAGGTAGAAGTCAGCGTCACCTATTCATCACAAAGCCTGTCCAGTTCCTCGACTGATATGTTATGTTTTACAGGCTCGACAGCTTGTTTTACGCTGTTTGTGTTGCGATTCTTTGCTTTCTAATGGCGTATCAACTGAAACATCTTGGATCATTGCTAGGTGTTGGAGCTATAAAAAATAGGATAAACGTTATAAGAGAGGGGTTTTGCCCAAAGCTTATTCCTGAGGTTCGCTGATTTATACGCTTTATTTGACCCTGTACTGCATATGTGCGGTGTGCCAAGTAGTTGCTGATAGGGAGTACTTGGAGATGTGGACGTCATGTGGAGAGAAGTTAATGCATGTCACATGACAAACACACAGACTGACAAACAGTGATGAAAACTGCCGCCTCAGTGGATTTCTCAATCACCGTTTCTGTTATGTTTACTCTCCTGCTGAAGAAGAAAAAAAAAAAAAAAAAAAAGAAGAAGAAACCCTAAATGTTAATGATGCCTCGCCACTATCAGCGTGGCACAGGTGACCACTTTCATCATCAGAGGCCCAGATTAGCTTGAAGGTCCCAGCCTTCAGAGGGGATTTCAGCAGCGCCCACCAAACACCGCGCGGCCACCACCAAACTTCAAAGCACCGAAATGAGAAAGGGAGGGGGGGAGGGAGGGGTTGTTGGTGGTGGTGGGAGAGAGAGAGAGAGAGAGGGATATAGACAGAGAAAGAGACTGTGACAGAGAGAGAAAGAGATTGAAAGAGGCAGAGAGAGAGAGAGAAACAGAGAGGGAGAGAGAAAGATGCAGGAAGTGTTTTAAGGGACACAGCAAGGACATCTCCCCGGAGCCATATGGTGGTGGAGATGGTTTTATACGCGTGTGTTTGTCTGTCTGTTCCGTTTAGGATTTTTACCGGAAAGTGCCGCAGGCCAGCCGTCTGTAATAATATACCTCTCTCCCTCCCTCTCTTCCTCAACCCCCTCCCCCCCCCCCCTCTCTCTCTCTTTCTCTCTCTGTTTGTTACTGCTACTATCCTAGAAATCTGCTCCCCGTTGTCATTGTGACTGATAGCCAATGTTGAGTCAAGGTGGGAGTGGGTGGTAGGAAGTTATTAATGGCTCAACATCTGAACCAATGCTTTGGCCCCTGGACCTTCTAGTGGCTCTAGTGTGTGTGTGTGTGTGTGTGTGTGTGTGTGTGTGCATGGATAGACGGCATGGATAGACGGTTAACGGTTGGATTTATACCAAAGGGAATGTTTGTTTGAGCTTGTTTATGCTTCCATTTCTTATGTTGGTTGTTGTATTGGAATTGTCAAGTGTCCCTTTATCCTATATATATATATATATATATATTGTGTGTGTGTGTGTGTGTGTCCTCGTCTTTCTATACCTTAAAGCCTTTGTCCACGGGTGTTTTTTGGAAAAGAGGATATGAGGGGGTTGATATCGATACTGTAGGTGTGTTTACTGACCATGAGAAAGATGAGAACCTGAAAGTTTGTATGACAGCAATCTTCTCTACAACCACCTACTAAACATAATGTAATACATGTGGCCAATTCAGTTAATAAAAATGAAATGGCGTTATGTGGTTACCACAGGAATGTCAATGGGAATGTCCCATGTCAAAAGTTGCTCCATCAACTTTAGGGTTGGTACTTTAGAATCATTGAAACAGTTTTGGTAATTTTTTCATTTTTTTTCACCACCTGAAATTTTACAAAGTTAAAAAAATTACTAAATTTGAAAAGGAACCACCCCATAATACTACCATAACACCCCAAGACCTTGAATAATACTTGAAAAAAGTTAATGCCGTGATTTGGTTTCAAAAGCTTTTGATATTTAGAGGTTCCTGGCAAGTTCAGCGATTGGTTGGTGAGTATGTTTTTCCATAAATGTACCTTCATTGCTATAAGACAAGCATTCAAAATGACATTGTGCCCTACATTTAGAAAATCCTCCATGGCCTTGGAACCAAGCTAAACCATTCAAAATGCATTGAATTTATATAGTGCAAATAATGCTGGCGCGCTAGTGCCCACAATCTTTAAGCTCCATCCCCGCCAGTGTGGGTGTGTGTGTCCTGAGATGTGTTACTAAACATATGTGTGTGTTCTGAGATGTGTTGCTAAACATATCTTTGTGCGAACATAATCCCTGTCGTATCATAAGCCAGTGGACAATGATGATCCTAATCCGACTCTAAGAAGCTTTTGACAAACTGGAGGCACATACAGTGGTGTATGTGCAGAAGAACTCTGAATACACTGTGGATGAAAGCTTTAAAGTATGCTTCCCTAAATTTTGGATCTGGATCCAAAATTAATTGCAGACCTATTGCAGGTGGCTCCCTACATCACAATACGTCTAGCATACTTTAAAGTGCCTGAATCCCGGCAAAAGAGAAAATTGTGTATTTGAGTCTTGGCCTGAAAAGTTTAAGAGTTCCAAAGCTTTTTCTGTAAAGTCCATTTTTCCTGTAACAACTGTGGGTAATTTTTTATTTCTAACCCATCTCAACGCCAGAAATGAACCAGAAACCTGACTCTCACCCAAGGCACCGCCATTGTAGAACTGTTAGAAGCAACTTAAGGAATATATAGAGCATATTCCTCGCCCTGAGGCTAAAATCAGTTACACGTCAGGTACAAAACCTCCCAGGAGACGGAGCCTTAGAGAAGGCAATACAGCTGTGAATATATCTATAGCAGCGCATGCTTTCACATATTTCAACTGGCTGAGGTGCGCTTGATTTATCTAGCCGCACACTTAATCTGCCTCAAAAGTGGACACATCGCTTGTGAGATGAAGTGAATAAGTACTCTTCAGATTTTGCGAATTATTTATTCAGCTACACAGCAAAAGTGTCAGCGTTAGTTTACCTCAGAGAGTATAAAAATCAACACTATGTTTATATAAGTTCACACCCATCACAGTTAATTTAACACTTTTAGATAGTCGCCCCAAAGCCATATCAGCTCTGTGAGTGAACAAACAACTCTCCAATCAACACTTGTCAACTCCAAATAACTGTCACTGAAAAATAAACATTTATTAACGCTGGGAAATTTGCTGTGTATTACATTCTTCAGGTGATGCTTACATTAATACAGGAGGTGTGACACGTTCTCCCTCGTCCTCCCTCTCTCCTTACCAACGCGGCCTTTTTTGTGAAATGAGCACAAACTCTGAAATGTAGATTACGCGTTGTGGACATAAATTATGTGAACACATGGTTCCTACACCATGGAAGGATTAGGTGACAATAGCATGAAGTGGATTATGTGACAATAGCATGAATTGGACTCATATTCACCTGTTTGTCACGTGAAAAGGTTAGCTAAAGGTTACATTTAGGTAAGAGAAACAGCTTCAACAACTTAATTCACAGTAGAAAACGTATTGGCATGAGTTGGGAATTGAACCATCGGAGTTGAAGACAAATATAAGCGTCCATCCACCACCCCAACCTCCACACCCTCACTGTCTACTGCACTATTGCATTGTCAAACTACAGTTGTTTCTAGTCGTGTCTCCTTCACACAGTCCTGTCTTGGTAGGGAAATGTATTTTCCTTCACTATTCGTGCACAGAGCAGCTCATCTCACCAAATTTTGGGAAACCAGGCTCCTTCTTACCTACATCTCTCTCTTTCTTTCACCTCTGTTGAAAGAGTACTGAACATAGCCTTTGATTTTACTTGCAAACATCTAATTTAACACACTGTATGTGCAGCAAATTCCCTGAGTGCAGCAGAATTTTTTCTCCGATTAGCTGCTCGCAAATAAAGCCGTCCGGGAGTAGAAATACTGTAGTGGTGTCGGATGCTGAAATGATGTTGATTTGTTTAGCGAGCAGATTAGACTGATTCTGACAGGAACAAGGTTCGTTTCAAATACATGCTTGAGTATCAGCTTGATATATCAAAGAAATCTGCTGTTTTAGAACTAGTAGGAGCCAAATTGCTTGTGGGGATTAAACGAGAGACTGTTCACGCACAACCCATTAATGAGGTATGTGTTCAGATGGAACATTTTTGTATACTCAGTGCAGTGTGTATGCAAAGTGTTTCACTGAGGCGAGCGTTTAGACTTGGTTCCTTGTATTAAAAACCAAAATCCACCCTAAGTCAGAATCACATCTCAACCTTAATCAATCAAAATATTGACTTTGAGAGGCGGATATGAAATAACAGAAAGGTTAGAGGCAACAAACAGAATTCTCCTCACAAAACAAGTTTATACAAGACACTATAGGGAATACATATGCCTATAATCATACCTAGTTCAATATTTGTTAACATGAGCCATTAGATCAAAGACTCTAATTTGTCAAAAGACAAAACCTGGAAATAAACTGCTTCACTGATATTGAATTGGTGAACGACTCATATTTGAATGTTTGTTTGAGACTTTACAGCAAACCGCAAAATTCCCCAATTTCCTCATGAAATCACCCTGCTGCTGTCTCTGTGTCTGTGTGTGTGCTCTCCAATTTACTGTCAGTCATACACAGCTCCAGGATTTGTTGCTTGATCACATCATAAAGTTTGTACAGATGCAGCCATTGTTGAAGTCCCACTGTTTACTGCTTGCTTGCTGAACTACTGTTGCACTCTGTCTCTAGACAAAGAGTTGTTGGAAAAAAATCAAGTTTTGCTCTCTTTTCAGCTGTCAGCATTTACAAAGAATGCTCCCATAACTAGTCTGTTTAGAAACACTAGATTTGATTTACAATATACATTTTTTTCTATTTTATAACATTCAAATTCAGATGCAGTATGAAAGCTTGGAGATGGTCTTCAATGGCTGTAGCTGTGGGAGAGAATCCATTTAAAGGTGCAATAAGTAGGATTTTAACTATCCTATAGCACAAAATGACCATAGCATATCTGTGGAGGTTTGATAAGGTCAATATGGATAGTAACTTTATATGGATATGAGCCATTATTGAAAAGAATTGACTACTGATCCTGGCCGTAGATGGCTGTAATAAACCAATGGCATCGCTCTCAGTGCACTGTTGTCAAGAGAAGCAAATAATCTCACTTTTTATTCGTAAAAAATTGAATAAATGCATTTGAAGTTGTACTGGTATTCACATTACTCTGGCAATCAAAGCTGGACTAAACATCACATTCATTGATGTAAGCATATGTATAATTTCTAGCTATTGTATCTCTGTGTCCGCCAGTCTGTTGTCACAAGGCTGCCTCTGGGGTAAAAAGCCATCTAAAGAACTAAAGGGATATTTACATATTTCAATCCATCTGAGGCCAGCTTCCTTTGTCACAAAAACTCTTTCTAGTCAGGTGCAAACACAGGAATATGTGCTCAAGTGCTTGACACGTACACGTGCACGCGCGTGCACACACACACACACACACACACAGCAGCAGGATGGACAGGTGAATGGAGTCAAAGCTGGTACTTATTAAAGGCTTAACATCTGAATCAAAGCTTTGGCCCTATATAGGGCCTTTGTCCCACCAGCTCTCTGTGTGTGTAGGTGTGTGTGTGTGTGAGAGAGAGAATGAGAGACAGAAAGAGAGAGAGAGAGAGAGACTCTGACACACGCTGTCAAAAGCGGGATTTGATCCAGAGGCCGCTCACATTTTGATATGCTCTCTCTCTCTCTCTCTCTCTCTCTCTCTCTCTCTCTCTTTCTTGCACACACACACAAAGGGGTGGGGGGGGTGTATGTTACACCTGGTGTAACATTGACTTCCTTGGGTAATACTGATATCAATTCATGAAGCAGCCTATGGACCTGTTAGATCCAACTGGTCAGTTTGCAGCCACCTTGTGCACAGAAAAAAACAACTATATCACATATTCATCACATAATCTGAAAGCAGTATCTCCTCCTAATAAATTACTCAAATTCTGAGCAAAACCTAGCCAAGTGTTAAGCTCTTTTCATTGATAGTGCAGGTTAATGTGGTCGTGTCAGGACTACTGAATATGGAGTCCAAGAGTTCGCTCTAATCCCATCGCTCTGATTGGCTATTATCTGTGTTTTGTCTTGATAGAATTATAGTATTCTGTTCTCTTCCCTGTTCTTCATATTTCTTTTATATTCTCTGCACATTCAGAGACACATTAACACACACACTGTCACTGACTTACATCTAACATTCACTCACACTCCCGACCACAACCAGCTTCTGTCAGCAGAATGGGGATACACACACACACACACGCACAGACACAGACACACACACACTCACCTGAAGATCAGTGCCAGCGGGCCAAATTAGACGAGCAAAGATTTGCGTAATAGAAGACTTGCCTTTGGCTGATAGAGAAAAAGAGACAGTGCCAGCCAACGCAGACATCCATTTAATGATAGACTCATACAGAACCTGAGCTCAAGAGCACTTTGGGACACTGGGAGAAAATAATCTTTTGTCCCAACACTCATGTGCAAATGGTTATAGTGCAGGTAAAACATAACACGTACACTGCCAGGGTCAGGGGTTCTGTTTCCTGTTTGGTTCAGTGGTTCTTCTTTTTCCTAAACTACAGAATCTCCTTCAGAACCAGCTATAATAAAAGCTTTTTTACTGACCTCAGACTTGCCAACCAACCCTTTTATCCAATAAATAAAGTACAAAGTAAATGTTGGTACACTCATATCACACAGATAAAGAACATATGAACATCATTGGAAGACTGAACCTTGAAGCTAGGATAAACAAGGCAGCAGTAAACACGTCATCCGTCACGGATGATGCGGTCTCCCTCTGGGCCAGTCAGTAACAAATACGTTACCTCGTTTTGACCTGTAAACGCAGTTCTCCCCTCGGGCCAATCAGTGGAATTTTGAAAATGCCAGTTGTGTCTGAGATATTTTGTGTCACACATATATGGATGAACAAACAAACAAACAAATGAACCAGCAAAAGAATGGCAGGAAGGAGGCGGATCCATAGTTCCCTCGCCCCGCGATTTCAACATGGCAGGCAAGAAACATGTTTCACAATAAGAGCCTCAAATTAAACTGATAATACAAGAGACTATGGTCACATCAATGCCCCTCTCTCTCTCTCTCTCTCTGACTATCTCTTTCTTTCTCTCTCTCTCTCAGGCCCACTTGTAGAAGACAAACAGCCACAAACACATACACATACACACACACACACACACGCACACACACACGCACTCCACATAAGAACCCCTGAGTGAATCCGCTGCCAGGAAAAGACAATTAATGCGGCTAATGAGAGAATCTCTGATCGGAGTGCAGCCTTCTCTCTTTTCTCCTCTCTCTCTCTCTCTCTCTCTCTCTCTCTCTCTCTCTGCCTCTCTCTTTCTCTCTCTCTCTCTCTCTCTTGCGCTCGTCCACACTCTTCCAATCCATATTGCTGTTCCTCAGTCCATTTCTAACTTTTGCCAGGCAACAGGCAAAAAAGTACACACACACTTATGTTTGACCGTCTCTACCCACCCTCTTTACCACTCTGTGTGTGTGTGTGTGTGTGTGTGTGTGTGTGTGTGTGTGTTAGACCTCCTCCTTGTCCGGTCCTCCAGTGGCTCTCACCTTCTACTCTCCATCTTCCTCATCTCTCTCTCCCTCCCTTTCTCTCTCTGACTTTGTCTCTGTAATGCCTGTCCTCTGCTCTACTCAAAACTATGCTGTTTGAAGTAGCTAGAAGAATTTTTTTGTGCGTGCGTGTGTATGTGTGTGTGTGTGTGTGTGTGTGTGTGTGTGTGTTTGCCTGAATGAAAGGGCATTTTCAATTAGGCTACTCTGAGGCTTTGACCTGTGAAGGAGCTCAGAAGAGCAATCAAATACTTTAATACCAAGCCTCCAGGCTAACACTGAAAACTTACAGATTATAAAGACTTACAGTTCATAAATGAAAAGAAATGCTATTTCTAACATGTATTATGATGGATAGCAATTTCATTGTCCTACACAAACCTCATTGCTCCTTATATTTTGCATTTAATGATGTTGCCGCCCACGTGTGGGAAAGGCCACGTGGCCAACATGTTTTTTCACCTCCCTTAAACTTGATTCTTTCGAGTTTCAAGGATTTTGCCTGAGACAGTAAGTTAAAGCTGCTGTTGATTCACCTTAAGGGAGGATGATGGACTTAACATGCAAATGTGGCTATGAGGCAAAACAGCGGCCTGTCAGCTTTGTATGATGAGCCTTTATTGGACGTGGTTTATTTTTCACACCGTGTTCGAACAATGACACCCGCAGAAACTAGACCAACTCACTGAGGTAATACTGATGCTTTTGTTAATTTGGTGGCTGAAGCCTTTATTTACTTTGGAGTGCGTGAAACTATGCTGACCTGTAAAAACCCAGGACTTTCTTGTTGTGAGGCAACGGTACTAAGCACTGAGGGACTGCACCACCCATTATCAATTTCATTTTGTGAATTTTAACTGAAGTAAGTTTAATTTGAGTAAGGTTTTTCACAATTCTACTGATTACCTGGACGTCAGATCAGAGTACAGTGTGTCTTTGTTTGCCTGCTCAGCTGGGGCATGCCCACTACTCAGTGAGCCTCTCTCTGTCTGAACGATTGGTTCAGTAATGTAGGCAGAGTGCTGTGGTGGCAGAGTAATTGGCCGTGATTTAAAAACCCTCTGATGGCCTAAGTGGGAATGCAGTTTGGCAAATTAATGGTTCTTAATCGAACATGTGTGAATGGTTTAATATGGCGGAAAAAGGCCCCACTGAGGGCTTTAATGGAGAGAGGAGACAGTTGGACTCTTATTTAAAACGATACTACTAATAGCTTCGACACAGAGGGGCGTACAATCTGAAAACTTATAATTTTGATTAATGTACTTTTCTTTTTTTTACTTTAATTGGAAGTTTATGTGGTCATTTACTGTATGTGCTGTGCAGCTTCCCTAACTGTAGGGACCATGAAAACCTTTTAAAAATCCCTGTGTAGTTTCAATGATGCATAAGTATAAAAAAAAAACTATTTTCTGTTTTTCTTGCACAAGAAATTGTATCATTTGGTGTGTTGTTCATGGTGTGGAAAGCACTGCATCAGGTGCTGCTTCAGATGGCTTGAGAGCGTAGAATACCACGGCATACTGTATGTTTTTTATTGTCACCAAAACATTCACTGATGTCTTGTGCCCTGTGGAGGGCTGCCATCCAGACTGCTCCCATGAGGATAGTAATTCTTCACATTAAAGTGGCAATAAGTTAGATTTTTACTGCTCCATAGCACAAAATGACAATAATATGTCAGCGGGGGTTAGATAGGGTTGTTGATCAATACCAGTGACTCAATGATTACTTTGCCAGGTGGTGAGATTAATGGCTTTCAAAACTCACTGTCTGACCTGCACTCTGTTTTGGAATAAAAAACTCAATCGGAAATTGAAGACACTCAATCTAATTTCTTGAGCTGTGGCCAAGTTGCGCATGTGTCCAGCTCATCCTGTTATGCAGCAGAGTTAGAAGGGAACTGCAGTCTGCACTGGGCTAGATTAAGCAGTGATTCTTATTAATATCTGTCATCCACAACTGCTTGTAGGATGTATGAAGGCCTTCTCTTTCGGTTGATGAAATCTCTGTAGCCATCCGAAAGCAGCAAGACAGCAGCCTTCTATAATTTATGGGTTGTGGTGTAATTTTCAAAGCGATGCACAATTACGCATGGCTCATCCAATGTGAGTACCTTGATTAAATCTTGCATAACTAGCACTGTGCTCTTGCAAAATAGGTACACAAACTTCTTTACGGTGCTTTTGTGCACACTGCACAGCTTCCAAGTTTATACAGGGCAAAACATCAGACGTACAGGAGTGCAGATGGTGACACTGGGAGGCGTTGGACGCACATAGCTCCATTCTCAGGTTCTCTCTCCACTCTACATCACTGAACTCGCTCAGGACCACCTGTTCCCACCAATCCTCCCTGCATCCAAAAACGCCGGGATGCCGGATTGCATCAGTGGCATGAGTCATCTCCTTCTTTCTATCAGGTTTCCCAAAAGTAGCGCCTGAAGTATGGCATCTTGTAATTGCAGTAGAGATAGGCCTGTGGCTGTAACAAACACAATGCGGTCGTGCAAATTCATGGATATAATTGTTTTGGTAAAAATGCGATAGTGGCAGGACGGTAAATCAATTATTTATTATTATTTAGCAAAAACACTCCGATTTCCACATTTATTTTTGGATAAGTACTTATGTCAATGAAAATATATACTCATGTATTATGGTGAGGTGTCAGTTAATGAAATCATGTAAATGGCTTAATCAGACAATTGCCTTACTCACAGTATTGGCAATAGTTGCACTATTGTGTGCATGTAAACTTCGCCAATTACAGGCTACCAAGATGGCAATCGCACAGAATGACATTGTATTTATTGATGTTTACTTACTCACTTGAGTGAACGTAAACCATAACAGGCAATTGCACTGTTTGCTTTCAATAGATATTTATTCAAGTGTTTCCTTCAGCTTTGGCTGTTTACCTGAAGATGGCTTTGCAATTGCGTTCAAGGTCAGCAATGGTACACACAGGTTGAACAGTTGTTCTTGTCGTCTTTGCCTATCAAAAAGAAGGTGTGTGTGTCTATGTATGTGTGCGTGTGTGTGTGTTGGTATGGAAGCAGTCTTCGGGCAGTGTGAGTGTAGATCTTTCTCTCTGATTACCTGAGAAGATAATTATCCTTGTGCAATGGAGAGAGAAACAGGTGAGCAGACGAACGACAGCAGCGCCTTGACTTCAGGCCATCTCTGTTCCCCGTCTCTCCGTTCTGCTCCACGGAAGACGCCAGAAAATTAGAATAACCAAGACAGGAACAGAGGATGGGCTTAATGATCGAAAGCAGCTTCTCTCAGTAGGTTCAACACACTCATGCGCACACACACACGAACACACACACACACACACACACACAAACACACACACCTGACTGTGAGGCTGGTATTGTATAAGGATTATAAGGAGGTCTTGAGACCCCCAGAACGCTTCATTAGCCCTGTCTGTCTGAATAAAGTAGCCTTGAACAGGACATTTTTGCTCCGTTTCTTTCGTTCTTTCTTTCTTTCTTTCTTTCTTTCTTTCTTGGCAATCAGCCACCTAATACGGGAGCATAGAAGAATAGTAATTACACTTTCTTGGAGGGAGAGGGGCAGAGACACATTATGGACAGATAGACTGGCAGAGAAAGGGACTGACTGGCAACCAGAGTATCGGCAGGTCCCTAAAAAGTCTGAAAAACTCTTAAAATATCTAAATGTGAGGCCTTCAAAAGTGTTCAAATGTCTTAAATTGCTATTAGAGTTCTTATTCTTTCACCATGCAATGACAGGTTTCTTTGCACTGCATGTCCTCTCTTTGATTTATAGAAAACAGTGTTAGTACAATATGCAAAACAATTTTATTATTGTATCTGCTTTGTTTAAATACAGTGAGAATTCATGCCCCTTAACAATTAGTTTGCTGCTTGTACTTTTTCTTATACTGCTCATTTATAGTTTCAGAACTTTCATTAGCTATGTTCAATCAGAAGTAGGCTGGTTTTGACAGTTCTGTGTTTCTTTATTTTGGTTTTCAATTGGTCTTAAATTCAGTTTCAGATAGTATTACAAAGGACGTACAAAGTCTTTGGCTTTGTTAAATCTGTGGATAGCCTACCAACAGAAAGACGGACAGTACGAGAGAGATGTGTGAGATCCTGAGAAGGATTCAGTGGGGTCGCCAGCAAACCATCACCATTACCACAAGCACTGCAATGCTGCCATTATGCAACATTTTGTTTGTTGACATTTCAGTTCATGATTTTGGTCAGAGCAAAAAAAAAAAATCAACTAAATCAACTCTAAAACCAGAAAAATGACATTACATTGTGGTTTTGCAGTCATTGGTCAGGAGGAATCAGATTATCCCCGCCCCAGAGCAGCAGTCAGACTGTTGCTGTTACATGTTCATCCTGTCTTGAGGTTGGTCCGTTCTGCTTTTGAAGGAGACATTTGGAAATCAGAGATGCTGTGAGAGCTTTTAATATGTGTATCTGTGTCTTACTCTGTCTTTCTGATTCTCTCACTCTGTGTGTGTGCCTGTGTGTTTAAGTGTGTGTGTGTGTGTGTGTGTGTGTGTGTGTGTGTGTGTGTGTGTGTGTGTGAGAGTCGAAGAACCAGAGTGCAGACAGCAACTGTTAAAGAGCAGAGCAGTGGGAAAGTCTCCAGGGGCGAAAAGCCACTACAATCAACCAAACGGAGAAGACATTAACCCCCCATAGGGACAGAGGCTTGTGTGAATGTGTGTGTGTACGTGTGTCTCTGTGTGTGTGTGTGTGCGTGTGTCTCTGTGTGTGTGTGTTTTGATCAAGTTAAACTGTCCTCATCCAAGGCTTTTTGCTACATTAGCTCAAGGAGAGAGCAACGTATTTTTCTATATGTATGTCTATGTATGTGTATCTATAGTTTATATATATTTGTCTGTGTGTGTGTGTGTGTGTGTGTGTGTGTGCACTTAGGTGCGTGTGTGTATTTGAGGGTGTTTTCAGACAAACACTCTTTTAATCAAACACTTGAGTTTCTTCTTTCTTTAATTATGTGAGACTTAATGATGCATAGAGCTTTGTTGTCTTCATTAAAACACAAATACTCCTCGCTCTCTGAAGTTGAACTATTCTAACTTTCTACCAGACGTGTAATAAAGAGGTGTTTTATCATGAGTCCAGTGATGAGAGCAGGAATTAGAGGGGGGCTGGAGGGAGAGAGAGAGAGAGAGAGAGAGAGAGAGCATATGCTGTTGTTGGATGAAAGCCTCACATCTCCAAAATACAAGCTTTGAAGAGACATATAATATTTTCATACTGGCATGCAGACATTTTTGAAACTGCAGCATGTGTTTCGAATGAGTTTCATGGATTCTAGAGTCATGAAACTTACTTAGCACATAGAACTGTGTAAACCTTAAAGTGAGACACAAAATAGAAGTCCAAACCTGGAGCTTTTTTCCACACAAAACTAGCGATATGTGTGGAAGATATGGATAGGATGTGAGGATATTAGAGAGAGAGGAGAGGTATGCCAGTGACATGAGCAGAAAGCTGTCAGAGAGAGGTTAGAGAGAGAGAGAGAGAGAGAGTTGTGAAATGGTGACAGAGAGAGCGGAGGCTAGAAATGCAGAGAGAGAGAGAGAGAGTAATTGTCTGATAGAGAGAGGTGTAGACAAGACTAGCTGCCATTGTGATTAATGATACACCGAAACAGCAAGAGCCACCATATGAAAGAAAGAACGTTCCACAGAAAGTTTATATTAAGTGTCAATACAGTCCTGGTACTTTTTAAATACTTTTTACAGTGAAGAAAAAAGTTTCTGAACGTCTTACTAGTTGGTTGTTTTTTTTTTTGGACCATTTTTGAATTGGAAAAAGTGCTTCATCATCCTGTTTAAAGGGCCGTAAAAGCACCAAATTGCCACAGGGTTCACATAGTTTCTCACCCCACTGTAATATTCACCACAAGCTCTGGAATAAAATGCGCACATTTATCACCCACCGAGATATTAAACTTTTTTTCTTTTTTTTTTTCTAAGAGATTTTCATTCTAAATCAAACACTGAGTATTCCATTGTTTTGATATGGAAGACGGCGGGGCGTTCAGGGAGTTTAAACCCACCTAACCTTAAACCTTTGTACGCTAACATAAATCTTTATGATGAAAATTCATAGTATGCATCTTGGTCAGCAGCATCAAACTGATCTAAGTTATATGAGGATTGGTCCCTTTAAGGGGAAAAAAAACCCATAAAGTATTGCTTTTCTGAAAACATAATTTTGGTTTATATTTGCCTTATGATGGCCACTGACCGGAGGTTATAGTTTATCCATCTTTTTATTTTGCGCTACATAACAGCGTTGACATCAGTTATGAAAGAGGGGACATCTACATCAGCGGAATTGAGTTGGCGACAGTCCCACAACTGTGCAGTGGCAGCTTTACTGACTTGGTATAAAAAAATATATCAGACTGATGAAATGTCTCACTGCACTCTTATTGTGTCATATATACATGTCTGACTCCGATGAAGTCCCTATCCTCTCCTTCCTTACTTAAGCCTATAGCTGTCCTTATGACTACAGTCTACCTCTTCCTCTCTCTCTCCCCCCCTCTCTTCCTCTTTCTCTCCTTCCCTCTGTCTCTCTCTCTCTCTTTATCTCTCTCGCTCTCTCTTTCTGGTGTGACCTGGTTCTTAACAAGCGACCACTTCTCATCAGACAGCGCTAATCTTACTTTTAATGAAGCTGTCGGTGGGAATTACTGGTCAATAACACACACACACACACACACATGCACACACACTCACATACACAGAAACACACCCACACACACGTCTGAACTGGCAGACAGTCTCATTAGTCTAATAGTTATTGTTGCGGTTATTGTCATTGGCATTCCTGTGGACACAATACCGTTTGACATCATTAAGTATCGGGGTTGCTGGTGCCTGACCTTTTAGCTAAGAAGCTGTTAATGTTATTGGAGGGCACACTTAGCGGCTGGGGGCTTATAGTTACAGTATACTGTACATTGTATAAGAGGCTTAGTTTGGATGGAAGATTAGGGGCATGCAGTGTACTTTGGCGATCTGACTGGAGGCTTTGAAAGAACCTCTCTGCAGTGCGAGCTATAGCCTATCAATGAATTGTTGTTCACATACACAACTTAGTCAAAGTTTGGAGAGTGGTGTGTCAGCTTCCCACGCCCACACCTCCCCCTCAACGCTCCCAATACTTGAGAGGCGCGCTGTTTTTGCTCCGCAGCCATATAAATCAGTTGAGGAGCATGTACTAGCACTTCCATTTTGGCTCATCAGTGTAATAGCTGCAGAAATGCTGATTTTTGGGTTGGACCCTAGACGCTTAATTTAAGAGGTCGGTGTCGGGGGGGGTGACGGCTATTAAGCGTCTCCACTGATTGATTTCATGAAGTTTTGAAAGTGGACGATGGGGTTTTCAGTGAGTTTTCACTGCCCCAATGGATCCCACTCAGTGGAAGCGATTTCATTCTCATTCATATTAAGCACATACAAGAGCGGATCAACCTTCATGTAAAATGACAGCAAACTCCAAACACACAGCGAGAGATGGCATGTTTTGACATAATTTATCACACATTTATTGCATAAGCCTGAGAGACTGACACACAGCAGGCTTCACTTTGTCATGGTTTGACAGTTGCCTTAACTAAGTTTGGAGTGATCATCTTATACAGATCCTCATAAGGTCAGGTATACCATTCGTGGTTGCCACCTATAGAAGTCCTGTTGAATAGGCATCATTATCCACATTATGTGTGATATAATAGCTACTCACTCAGTGCTTTGACATCACCTTCAGCATGAGGGATTTGTAAACAAGGAAGCGTATGAATGCATCTGAAAAGGCCATCATAGGTCACACGTGTAACAAACCACGCTTATTCAAAGCTGAGTATCTTGAAGAAGGCATCGTATTTAAAATATCCTTTTTTTTTTCTCAAGAATTTATTGAGACACCTGCCTACACTGTTTACCCAGCTAAAGGTCAAAGGTAATTCTGGCTGACGGATGTGTGTATCAAGCCGAGCCCCTCCGTATCTCGGGGTTACGGCTGTGCTGCGTCGTGGTTGGCTGACAGACAGGAAGCAGAGGCAGCAGCAGCTGTCGGTGCCGCGCCGCGGATGTAAAATAGTGGTCTAAGATCACACATATATACACACACACACACACACACACCTAAATACACCTACATACACACACACTCACACAGACAAATACCTCCCACGGCACCTTGGGAAATTCTACTGCACTTCTCCGCCATCTGTTTCTGTACAAGAGATGGAGACGGAGAGCAGGAGAGTGATGGAGAAAAAGAGAAAAAAAAATAAATAAGGAGATGGATAGGAGTGGAGGGAAACAGGTGGGAAGGAAGCCTATGCTATGCAAGTGGTAGGTGAGTCAGAGAGTCAGAAAGAGGATGAAAGAGGGAAAGAGAGAGTGAGCAAAAAGAGGAAGAGAAGGTGTAGAGTCAGCCTACTCTACTCATAACAAATTAGCTCATTGTTTACTGTATACTATAAGTTATGGTAAAAGCAGAGACCAGCATTCATGGCCAGACTGGTACAGAGGATTGAGACAATGTCAGAAGTAACTGTGTCTGCATGTGTGTGTGTGTGTGTGTGTGTGTGTGTGTGTGTGTGTGTGTACTACTGTATACTCTAGACAAATAACCCTGCCCTCAATAGCATAATCATTTTGTAAACAAAGTTGTTAAGATGACACATAACGTCCAACTAATGCTAACCCATAACATGGTTTTCTTTGATGCTAGCATTCATTTTGTAAGAGTAGGTGCCATTTTTGTTATTTTTTTTCAAATGGTGGATATCTCATTTTGGAGTGAAGCTCCATTCATTTCCACCTCCTCTCATCAGAGTGAGTGAGAAACAGACTCTGATATGTGCCTTCCAACAATCTGGTCTCCCGCTGTCTATTCATCTCTTGTAATTTCCTCACCTCACTAAGTTCATAATTATAAATCTGCACAGCCATTATTAGTGCCTCAAAACAAACAACAGAGCCCCCGCAGCCGCGAAGCCAGCCATGACAGCCTAAATACTGTTCCTTTCCTTTTATTAGTTCGCTTATTAACATTTTAGCCATCAGGGCTTTCAAGATTCAAGCTGCCACACAGAAATGATGAAATTTAATATCCAAAAGATTATTCAAAGAAGGTGTGACATTATTATTATTATTACAAAATGAATGTGAAGACTTTGATTGCAAAATGGGATATCCAGCATTTAAAAAAGTTTGACACCCACTCTTACAAAAATGATTGCTGTTATAAAGGTAAAACTCACTATGAAAGACTATGAAGTAGGTATGTTAACACTGACAAAACTAACATTTTAGGAGATGTGATCGTATGTATTTAAAAAAAAGAAAAAAGTAAATGATGAATATCTCATTTTGAAGTGGAGCTCTAAATATAAAGGATTTTGGAATGACACCCTTTCCACATTAACACTGAGCAGTAGTTTTGGACACCTTCTCTCTCTAATGGATGTGATTACATCTTCAACCTGTCAAACACAGATGAGATAAATGATAGATGTGCGAGCAGATCAGAGGTAAACATGATGATTAGAAGAACATGGGGAGGGCTGGACTGCTTTGAGCTTTTCTCCAGTGGGAATTCACTCTTGGGATCAAACAAACACACAGGCTGTGGTGGATTGGCACGCATGGTTGCGGACACAGAGATTTTCTCTCTTTCTCTCAGAATGAGAATTGGTTTAGTTCGCCAAGTACACTGGGTGCACATTAAATTTGACCAGGTGAATTGGAGTATACATGTTACAAAACAGTTAAACTATACAGGACTGACACACTAGGTTCAGGACAAAATATACAGTAACAAGACCTCACATATAGAGCAAACAAGAGCTAGCCCACTATATAAAAGTAAACTAAACATAAACACACCACAAGCATACATTCAAAGCTGAAGAACTCTCTCATACACAGGCATGCATGCTCACATCATGAACTTACTTATGGAGATACTTACGGAAGTTGTGGAGGTCACAAGCTGCTGTCCCTCCTCTTCCTTAATTATAACTCACACACATACATACACACACACACACACACACACACACACACACACACACACACACACACAGCAGACGGGCAGATGTCCGGAGCAGTGGTAGTAATGACCTCACAGAGTTCCGGCTACATTCAGGGCAGACCTCCGTACAAATACTATTGGATTAAATGGGGTGACATCACACACACACACACACACACACACACACCACACACACACACACACACACACACACTCACACACACACACACACACACAGACGCATACTCATGCTAGGAAGGAGACTCTCAAGACAAGGACAGACAAAAAGAGGGACCTTCTGTTTAATAACCACCCATCCATACACACACACACAGACACACACACACAGACACAGACACACACACACACACACACACACACACACAAACAAAACCCTCCACTTCACATACCAGTGGTGCAACCAGTAAGACTGGAATAAAAGTAACAAATTAAAGTCAGATTAGCAGAATTAAAAGAAGAATTGTTTTACCATCTCATGTCAACTGCTGTGATAGTAGGAAAGTACATTAACACACATTGAGGTTGCATTCATCAGTTTCAGAATAACGTGTCTTACTATTACATTTACTTTTTATGCATTTAGCTGTCGTTATTTACCAGAGCGAATTAAATAGGGAGTGCAACAGTACAATAAGCTTAATCTTCTAGATATTATACTCCAGTATTAAGGACTACAAGGGTTAAAGTCACAACGCCCAGATGCAAAAAATGGTCCTGTGTCCCTAGAATGTTTTATATATAATAGTTATAAAAAAGAGCTAATCTTACTAAAAGCTCTAGTTTTACAACCTGTACGTTACCATACTAGTTCTGGTTTTAAAATAGGTTAAAACATTAACTGTTCTACTGGAAAATCATTTTCTGAGCAGCAGTAGACGCCCAGTCCCTGTTCAACCAAGGCCGTTACATGGGACCACCCAGCTCTTTTATTCACATCACATCACCTCTAAGCACATTGACTCTACCATGGTCACCAGTCCGCCCAGCCAGCTATTAGCTAAAGGAGCTTTGGGATGTAAGTGGTGGGGCGTGTGTGTGTGTGTGTGTGTGTGAGAATGTTTGAGTGTATAGGCTGGTGGATGTGCTTGCAGGTAGATATTTGTGTAGATCTACATGTGTGTGTGTGGGTGCGTGTGCTCGTCTCCTGTTTCTTTGTTATACGTCTCGCCAGACGCGGCGAGGCGTGACTGGAGAGGCGTGGTTTGTGACCCATGCTTCATTATCTGTCTTGTCACGAGCCACGATGGGTGGTGAGCTGTGACGGACACTTGGCAGGGCCAATCCCCTCCCTCGCCGGCAGCCAGACGGAGCAGACAGGTCGTAAACAGTGGCGGGGGCGTCTGAGGGGAGTGACTGGCCCATATCTCCTCTGGTCAGGGTGTGTGGCGGCTTCTGGAAGGATCTACGACTCTACATATTCACAGTGCCTATGGTGACAAGATAGAGGGTCAGAGAGTGAAATTTTTCACAAGCTAAATGCTTAGCCATAGGCATAATACTGAATTGCTGTCAAGGAAAGAGAAGAGAGGGAAAAGGGAAGATTTGGCGTGTGTGTGTGTGTGTGTGTGTGTGTGTGTGTAAACAGAGTAGACAGAGAGAGAGACTTTCTCCCACACTGTGACTTACTCTTTAAACAGAGTCCTCCTACAAAACAATTAGACATTGTTTCTTTCAATGAATTTGAAACAAATGCAAAATTTAAAACAGTGACAAAATCCATTATACACTCAGGGGAACTTAGTTAGACCTAGCTAGTTCTGGATAGGAACCCCTTTTATATTACATTGTTATAGCATTACACAGTCCCTGCAGATTTTTATGTGGTATATTCTTTCTGCAAACATCCCGTTCCAACTCATCCCAAAGATGCTCTATTGGGTTGCGATCATGGGATTTTGCAGGCCATTGTAAACTAGTTTGAGTTAAAATAAACTCAAGCAACTGTCCTGTTCCTGGAACCATGTTGAGGTGATGCATGCTGCGTGACACGGCACGTTACCCTGCTGGGAGTATCCATTTAAAAAAAGGTAGACTGTGTCAGCAACAATTTCTAGCTAAGCTGTGCCATTCAAACAGTGCTCACTTGGTACTTAGGGGCCTAATGTGTGAAAGATGTGATGAAATGTGAGAAAACATTCCCCACACCATTACAGCAGCAGCAGCAGCATGTACCATGCAAAATGCAGGATGGATCCACAGATTCATGCTGTTCACATCCATTCTGGCTCTGCTATCAACACGTTGCAACAGAAACTATTTATTATATAAAGTATTTATTGGACCAGGCAACATTTTGCCACTCATCAGTCGGCCAGTTTTGGTGATCATGTGCCCTGTTGAGCTTCATCTTCTTGTTCTTAGCTGACGGGAGTGGAACCAGCATGGTCTTCTGCTGCTGTATCCCATCCATTTCAAGGTTTGATGAGTTGTGTGTTCTGAGAAGTCCTTCTGCTTATCACTGTTGTACTGAGCAGTTATTTGCATACTTGTGGCCCACCTGTTAGCTTGAACGAGTCTTGCCATTCTCTTGCTGCTAAGTGGATGATTTTGTTCAGCATATCTTTCTCAGTAAACTCTAGACACGAGTGTATGAAAATCCCAGGAGGGTTGGCTATCTCTGAGATGTTGGAGCGTCATCATCCCAACTCTTGACCCTGTCTTGCATTCCTTATACTTGCCTTATACTTACACTGTTTGTGTAAATGTGGAGAAGTACCTAAAACAATGGCCACAGAGTGTATACTGGGAGCGTTATCAGACAGTTTTACCCTGGCATAACATCTACTGACCTCACACATGCTGAAGGACAATTTATTTATGCTAGCACCATTTACATGTGCAATTCATCCTCAAGTGTTTGTTTGATCTAACTTGAGATGTATTGGTAATAGGTTGTACACTTACGCGTTTGGCAATGTCACAGTGGTGGTATCATGCCAATAGTTTGTTGAATTGAATTGAGACAGTGTATGTGTGCCTGTGTGCACATGCGAAAGATAGGGACAGAGAAAAAAGAGAGAAAGAGAGAGAGGGAGGGCTGTATTGCAGGATTGCAGCTGAGTGGAGAACTGACATCTGCTCTAATCAGTCTGGAGAGACACTCAACAGCTTCTCAAGAGGATCCACTCCTTCTGGGCCAATCAAAACTAAGAGCAAAACTTCTTCCTGGGTCAATTGCCCAATCACACAGAAGGACAACAGCTCCTCATGGGTCAATTACCCAATCGCAGAGGACACTTGCTTTTCCTGGGTTAATTACCCAATCACAAGAATGGACAGTTGCTTTTCCGGGGTCAATTTCCCAATGGCAGGCAAGGACAACTGCTCTTTGTGAGTCAGCAAACCAATAAGAATGGAGGACATCAGCCTGTCTCTCTCCCCCTGCCAACAAGCTACTCACAATGAAGGACAGCTGCTTATACCAGGTCAACCAGCCAATGGAGAGTCAGAGACTGAGACAGTAGGCCAATCAAAGTAGAGGACAGCACTTTCTCACAGTTAATCACCCATCAATCAAAATAGTGGATACAGAATATGTCCAATTCCGTGTTCATGTCATGTTGGATTTATTGTAAATATGACCTGCCGACTGGGAAAATCACGTCAGCCTCTGAGTCAGACATGTGGGAATTTTTGTGGGCTGCAATATCTCCCCCTTGGCGTCGCAAATTGCAGAAGTGTGTCAACACAAGTGGTAAATACTGCAGCGAATCCACCAATGTCAGCAGTCCAAGATAATGAAAATCCAAATCATTATGTTTTTTTTATTAAGTTATATCCCCAGTAATATAATCAACGCTACTTACGAAAAGCGAGTAATGTCTGCTGCAGTTTGTTTATGGTTGATTTTAAATTCATAAGTAAAAATTATTTTGGATGTGGCCGCTCCAACGAACGAGTTAAATATGTGAACATTGTAGCAATGACGCCTTCCAGATTTTTAGCTTTTTCCAATATGTAGTAGTACAAAGACAATCATACTGGATATTTTAAAGTGCAACATGAAAAACATGCTCCATGACTCATCAGCATGCAACATGACTCCTTCATTATACTGCAATTGAACCATAGCCTACTACATTTCAAATGCTAACATGTCTCTAGTGTTATATTCTGGTGTTGGGTTTGTATCAGTTTTGGAAAAAATGAAAAAATTTTACAACTTGATACAGGAGACAAGAGTGTTTGGCTTTCAGTTTGCTGTGAAAGTGGTATGCAGCATGTTGATATTTTTCATATACTGTATATGCATGTTAGACTATATAGCATGGTGATTGGGGATAGTACTTAGGATTGGACACTTAACTGAAAAGCCATGTCAGGCACATATCCGAGCAAGTCTCATATAGAAGAAGCAGTCACCTGACTCAATTCCTGGATTTTACTTTTGGAATAAATTTACAAGGTCCCTTCTCTTCTGTATGAAATAAGCCGCTTTGATCTGTCAAAATAAAAGGCTTTGATCAAAACAGAAAACAGCATAACGTGAGAAAATGGGTTATTTTTCATGCTGGAATGGTAAGGTGTGTGAGAGGGAGTTACAACAATGGGCTTGATATTAGTTAACGTCATGCCTTGAGTAAGATGAATGGGAGTGCATTAGTGTTGTGTTTATTAATGGTTTGGAACAATAAGGCTGAAAAGTTGCTATGCAGCATAAAATTTGGGTTTCATTTCTCTCCTGAGCATGGATTTTCACTGTTACACTGTTTCTCATTATTTTTACACCCATCTTTTAAAGTGAAAAAAAAAAAATGATTGAAGAGAAAGAAACATGGACAAAAACAAAGATGGAAAGACTGAAGAAAATGAGGGAAAACAGGAGAATGAATGATGAAAAAAATGATGTAACAAAAGTGATATGTTACCTTTGTGATCTTAGAGTTAAGCTTAGAATGCCGCAGCCCTTTAGGCACAGAAACATTTCTATTTATGAACTTGCATTGTTGCCAGAAAGTCTGAGAAAGCAGGTAACTTTTCTCTCTCTCTCTCCCCTGCCGTTCATCTCTTTGCCCATCTCCCCATCATCTTTAGTTCTTCCCCTCCTTCACTGCATCCCTCTAACCAACACCTCGCTCTCTCGCTTTCTTCTTCCTCCCATCCGCCCCTCCTGCCTGCTTTCTCCCTCTCTGCTTTCTTTCTCTTCCAGCTTCCCAGCCACAATGTTTTGTCTTCATGAAACACATACCCCCCCTTTTTCTCGCCTATCTCTCTGTTTATCCCCGGTTCAGCCGATGTATCTCTATCTCCATCGCCTCACTCCCCCCCCCCCCCCCCCTTTTCCTCTCGTCCCCCTCCTCCTCCTCCCTCGCTCTCTGTCTTCTTTCCCCATCAAACACCTCCCTTCACGCCTTTTCCACCCAGGCAAATATAGAACCTTGGCTCTGTTGCTATTTCTTTCTTTTCCTCCCGTCTCTCCTTTTTTCCCTCTTTTCAGCGAAACATAGAAGATCTTTTCTGGTTGAACTGTGTGATGTGGAGTAGCGGTGGTTTATCGCAGCATGAATCTCCCCTCCTCTCCCTTCTCTCTCTCTCTCTCTCTCTCTCTCTTTCCCTCGCTCTGCCTCGCCAGTGGCTCGCAACATTCAGTCTGAGAGCCCTTACTTTACCGCTGTTTGACTTGTGGCATAGTGAACAGTCTGTTCACACACACACACACACACACACACATACACACACACACATAGACACACACGCAGGGGTTCTTGTGGGAATAGCTTTGTTCCTGTGGCTTTGACAGTGGTACTTTACTGTTAAACACAGTGGTGAGTCACTCTGAATGGTGTGTGCGGTTTCTGTCCTCAGTCACTCAGGAGCCATTTCCTTTCTTCTCAAGTAGCTTTTCAGCATCACACAGTTTTACTGTCATCGTAGCACTATTCTAACTCAATTTCCAATGCAGTGGAACACAATTGCTGTGGCTGGTGCAGGGAATAAAACCAATGACCGCCCGGTTACCAGGCAATCTATCTAAGGACAAACCTGAAACCACTAATATATTGGTAGGCAATTTTCCACTGGAAATTCCCTACACTGATGGCTGTGGCCTGATGGTAAAGAGGCGAGCTTAAAGGACTACATCACCTTTTTGGGTGTTTGGCATATTGGTCACCTTACCCAATATCTGCTCAGATGATTGATATTAACATCATCTCTGTGTCTCCAGCAGATAGCTCTGTCTATTGCACATGCTACCATTTTAGCATCCAGTATGTTAAGTAATCATTAGCAGTGATTAGCATTATCTTAAAAGTGACAAAATGAGAACTTGTAGCAACTCTACAGCTGGATGGTTAGTTAATTGTAATGACAGGCGTCCAAACCCGCCAGGCTTGTTTAGGATTGGGATTGGTAAAATAGACCTAAAATTAAGAAATAGAATGCACTTTTACTGGCAGAGGATCTCTTGTTTTGTTTACACAGCAAGTAAGGGAAGTTAGCCAGACTGCTAAAGTTTTTGCGCTGTTGATTCATAATGGACTTCACTAATGATGAAGAATGAGATTTGAATACTTTTTGAATCTACAGGCCATGGAATAATAAAAAAAAAAAAAAAAACCAAGTTTGGATCACTAAAAGGTTTATATTCATACTTTGGATAATGCTAATCGCCTACAATTAGTTAAGTAGTTGCACATGCTGTATGCTAAAGTGTTAGCATGCACACCAGACAGAACTGTCTGCCGGAGACACAGAGATGATTTCGGTGCCAATCCTCCTGTGATATATTGGGTAAGTTAAGCAATGGACCAAAGTCTTAAAAGGTCGGTGCAGTCCTTTAAGAGTGGAAGGCGGGCAGGTCAAGATCCCCCAGACTTAAAGGGTAAATCTGGGCAAAGAAAATGAACAAAAAGCACTCTTGTTTGACACAGAAGTGAAACACCTATCCACTTTTATGACCAACCAAACCAGGCTACTGAGAAGTCTATTCCATCATGATTTTATTCACAGCCCATTGTTTTGGGAAGCGAAGCGAATCGACAATTTTGTGATTGTAACGGCCCTGCAGGGTGGGAGATAGGAATCTGCTCAGATAGTGAGACACTACTCTAAGCCGCAGGGCAATGTCTTCTGCCTAGGACTAGATATACTCCAAACACTGCTTAATACATACGCATACACGCACTACACACACAACACACACACTGCACACACACGTACACGTACACAAGCATGTGCATGCTTGCTACACACATACTCTCTCATATGCAAAAGCACTCAAACTCCTAAGGTAAGGCGAGTATATGGGGAAACCTGATGCACATGCATAAATACTTTAATGTGAATGTAAAGTACACACAAACACACAGTGTCTCTTTTTATTACAAACACACACACTCTCACACAAACACACATACACAGTTGCATGATCAGCTCTTGTTGCATTGGTCTGATGGGGCCTACTCTCTAATGCTTCTATCCTGTATACTTAAGCTATATGGCAATCTGCAATAGTGCTGTGCTAGCTTGTTTATTGGCAAAACTGTTGGCTTCTCTCACTCCAAGACCCACTGGTCTTGGATTTCTCCCTTGTCTCTCCCTCTTTCACACACACACACACACACACACGCACACACACACACACACTCTCTATTTCTCTCTGTCTCTGTCTCTCTCTTTCTCTCTATATCTCTCTTTCTTGATCTCTCTCCTTTCTTTTAAAGTGTAGAACAGTTGTGTAATTTTTTAGCATCTTGTATCATTGTTATCCAGATTCACTTGTGTTTCTTTTGATGTGATCACAATTTGATTGTCTCTGTTTTTATCTGGACTCCATCTGGACAAAAATAATGGTGTTTTAGAATTTGAATTCTCTCTCTCTCTCTCTCTCTCTCTCTCTCTTTCATCACTCTCTTTCTCTTTCTTTCTCTCTCTGTCTCTCTCTCAGAATATTTGTTTATCCCAACATTATTGACTTCTCCCCCTCTGCCAGGTTTCCCAGTTGGAGGCCAATAGCTTGGCCAGAGACGCTGTTGGTTTTTCATTTCCACAACTGGCACACAGCACTAAAAGGAGGCCCAACCGGATCAGTGCTATGCCTAGATGTCTGAATTAGTCAGCCTGACACACTCACTCGCACGCGCGAGTGTGCGCACACACACACACACACCTTAGCGTTGGCGGGCTCCAGATAGTTATTGATCAGAGATTGATCGACTGGCTCCTTGTTAAAAAGATGTTGAGATGAGGCTGGCGGGCTGGCCAGTAAATTTGCTGACTCATCCATCACACACACACCCACACACACCCACCCCCACACACACACACACACACACACACACACACTCACAAACACACACATGCGCGGTTGATGAGTTGTATTGGCGAACTGAGGCCATTGTTAATGAGATAGGGCCTTGTGTCGAGTAGTGCTGGGCTCTGCAGCTTTACACCCAGGTTTCACTGGCACAGAGAGAGAGAGAGATGGGGAGATAAAAAGAGAGATGGGGAGGAAAGAGATTAAGAGGGAGAAGTAAGAGATGTATGACTGACTGAACAACTAAACAGATGAATGTACAAACAGGCAGATATTTTGTAAGAAATACATGTAAAGGCCTCCCTTTCCCTCCCCTTGGTCAACTTGCATCGCTGAACACTGGCTTACTAAAGAAGGAAAAAATACCCCAGTATACTTTGTTTGTCTACATTATCTCATTCCATTTACCGTCAGCTACCGTACTGAGAACTGTGCCTCTCCCTAAAGCACCATCAGTCGAACACCAAAACCCCCCGACTGTGTTTGTTGTATCAACCATACATTCTTTGTTCAATGACATTCCCTCGCATGAGTCATAAAGTTGTTTCAAAGTGAATGAAATGAGATGTGACAGTGAATTAGGCCCAGGATGATTAAACATCTCCTCGCATTACTACAGTATGAGGATGTAATGATCCCATTATCAGAAGGGTTGCCTGTGCGGCTGTCTGCTTACCAAAACCCAATCACCACCGCTACCCTTGACCTCGGGTTTACAACCTCTGCCGACCTATCCCGGCCCGGGTCGGTTCCTCGACGCAATCTAATTGGACGCAGGGCAGGAAGTGGCAGTCAGCTGGCCCGTCAGCTGTGAGGTTTAATTGGTCGATAGGAAGGGTGCCAGCCAGCCAGCCAGTGAGGTCAGAGATAACGATTATGCATGGCGTCGCTGGTGCAGGTGGGAACTGATGGGCGTTAATCTGCTATTTGATTAGTTTGAGGGAGGAGGTTTGATTAGAAGGTAATGTAACATAAACATACACACACTCACACAGACACAGACACAGTCAGTCTCAGGCATACACACATATACACAGGCACAGTTACACAGGCATTCACACACACGCAATCAGTCACACACACACACACAAACTCACACACAGAGCCCCTCTAGGGGCAGGGTAGACAGATGGGAGGTTGATGCTAATGGGACACATGGCTAAATGGACTAAATGGACGGGATAAACACTGTTCCCAAGGAAACCAAAGGACTGTGTGTTTGTGTATGTATGTGTGTGTGTATATGTGTGTGTATGTGTGTGTTTGAGAGAGAGAGAGAGAGACAGTGAGAGATGCAGCCAGACATAAAGAAAGCGAAATAGAGCGAAGGGCAGTGTGTGTTTGCATAGTCTCTGTGATCAGTGTCTGGCAGTGTTTCAGGTCAGTGTACTCAGGCAGCATTCTGGAGTGTGTGAGTATTTGAGTGTGTGTGTGTGTGTGTGTGTGTGTGTGTGTGTGTGTGTGTGACTGTGTGTGGTCAGATGGATGTACGGTTGTTTAAATCTTATAAATCAGGTCGTTGAGGCGATAATAAGAACCACCTATGCACCAATAGCAGGCACACACACACATACACACACACACACACACACACACACACACACGCCACAGTAAGCCACCATGCTTCTTGTGCTTAACTTGTGATTTAGGGGTGCTAGGTACTGTAGATTAACTCCAGCTGCTGGACTTTTATCAGTTATGTGAAGGAATGGGTCGGATTTGAGCTGAAGACACACACACACACAATCACACACACACACACACACACACACACACACACTGTAACACACACACACACGGCCTAGTTCTCTCTAGCCCTCTCTCTCTTTCTCTTTCCCCCTCTCACTCTCTCTCTCTCGCTCTTTGTGTGTGTGTGTGTGTGTGTGTGTGTGTGTGTGTGTGTTGGCCTGTGGTGAATGGGAATGGATGATGGCTGTCTGAGCAGGCCGATGATGAGGGCTAATGTGATAGGATATAATGGATGACCCCTGAAAACGGCCCACTTTTCTTTCCTCCCACCTCTCTGTCTCTCTCTCTCTCTCTCCCTCTCTCTCTCTCTCTGGCTCCATCTCTCTCTCTTTGTCTCTCTCCCTCTGTCTGTCAGCGGTGGTGATTTAGTGGGCTAGGTCACCACACTGCTTAACACCGCGGTCACTACATCTAAGGAATAGAACGATGGACAGAGAGAGAGCGTTTTCATCACCCAATTTTTTTTCCTGGTCTGACACACAAGTAATGCCTTCAGCCACTTCTGTCTCCCTTTGTTTAATTCTTAGTCCAGGCGAAATGTACATGAATCAAATTCAGATTTACATAAAAGCAGATGTATTTAGGATTAGGAGTAGAATATGTCTACACCTATGGCCAAGGAATACAATAGTGCTAAACTGTTCCGCTCATCATGTAATGGCCAATTCAATGATACTGTACAAAGAAATGCAATTAAATTGAAACACAAGAACACTGCCGCCTTACTATGTATGACAATCAGGAATATAGGAAAATAACAATGTTCTCAGTTTTCTTAAAAGTGCAATTTTATTGTATTTCAATCCTATAATGGTCACTTCAGCAGATATGGAGGAAACCCCATTTGTTGGCAGTGGCAGAAAGAACCGGCCACCACAGCCATTCAGTACCATTTTTGCAATGGTTCTAATTCTGAATACGTTCAGGGTATCAAACTGGACGTGTATACACATTTTGCGGCTCTTATCCCAAATGTGAACAATTATGCCATATTTCAGCTGGACTCTCTCTCTCTTTCCATCTCTCTGTGTTGTCTTTTCCTCCCTGTCTTGTCTGTCTGTCTCTCCTTCTCTGTCCTCCAGTAAAAGTGTTAGCAGTAATTGCCAGGCAGTTAGCTGTGAATGAGACTTATTGGTCATAATGCAAAGTGTGTGTCTGGCTTGTTCAGAGCAGCAGCTACAAGGCACCCAATCTATACGCCCTTTCTCTCTCTCTTTGTCTCTCTGGCCCTCTCTAATTAGCACTCCAAATCAATGGGGATTTATTCTACCACCATGCCAGAATGAGTGGATGTGTTGAAGACTTGCTGCTGCGATCAGATTTCCTCTGTAGTTGTTCCGTCCTGCTTCCATCTGCTGTGAAACCGTATTTCATGGCTGGTTTTCGAGGACAATGCCGTATACCTCCGAGTTGCATCCGCCAGTTGTGGAGTGCTGTGAGTCTGGAGAGTAGAGTTCAAGATTTACCTTGACGATTTGAATTTTGCGTGCGTGTGTGTGTGTGTGAGACTGTCTCTGTCCTCAAGAATCCCTCACCTCCTCCTTACCTTGGCCACCCCGGCTCTCGAAAGCCCCGCAGCTCTCAAGCACCTCTCCAATCACTTATCACTGAGTTTCGCCGCGCACTTTACTACAACTGCACCAAACACACTTTGTCCTACAGCTCCCATTGAGAAAGTTTCTCTAAGTGCTTTGTCCGCTAGATGTGCTGCTGTTGTGCCAGCAACAGTGTGTTGGATGTTGGAGTGGAGTGGTGGATTCTATCAGACGAGGATATCTGTGCCCTTGTTTACTCTGCTCAGATCCCACTCACCACATCCGACCAGGAGACAAATGCCGTCTGGAAACTTGGCAAACATGCCGGAAATGAGATTTGTTATCGCCTCTCGATTGTGGCCCCCGGCATACAAATTCGGGAGGCAGAGAAATGTGTGTGTGTGTGTGTGTGTGTGTGAGTGTGTGTTTGTCAATGTTCGGCGGTCTTTCTGTGCTTATACCTGCTTTTGTGAACACACACACACTTGTGTGTCTGTGTGTGTCTGTCCGACAGGCACGCGTTTGTCATCTTTCCTGTGTTTTGTGATGTGTACCCATGAGTGCATTCTTGTGTGTTTGTGTGTGTGTGCGTGCATGATGTGTGTGTGTGTGTGTGAGCCTTTGTAAACCGGCTCCATTGTATCGACAATCAGACCAATGGTGTCTCTGCGGACATTGAGCCTGGTTGGATTCATTCTCCCTTCAGTGGCTAATATAATGTCATATTTTATGCCAAGAAGCAATGCTGCAAATCTGTCTCAACTCACAGCACTGGCCTTCAATAGGCACATAATGAGGGAATAATTGAATACTTATCAATATCAATCACGGCTGTGTGTGTGTGTGTGTGTAGATGCATATGATAGGGTTTCAACAATACATCTATATTTGTGTTCGTGTGTGCTCTTGTATGTGTGCGTCCGTGAGTGTTTGTGTGTGTGTGTGTGTGTGTGTGTGTCTGTGTTAGTGAGTGACTGCGTTCATGCTCTTGAACAATGTCATGAATTGCAGATGCAGATGACTGATCTCATTCAAGCTCTGCACAAGTATGTAACAAGCAGCTTGATCTTCATTGCAGCAGCCTCATGCTTGCAAGTATCTTCAACCTACACTTGAAGAACAGACAAAGGTGTCTAATGATAATTATGTGATGGTTAGGCGCCGCTCACTGTCTCTCTCCACCTCCCAGCTAATGCTCAAACCTGCTCCCGTTCGCCACATTAACTTATCACAGGAACCCGAAAGCCAAATCACTCTCTCCCCATCTCAACATAGACTGACATTTGGTCACCGAGAACCATTTGAAAAGACCTTGATCCTGTCCGTTCACCTGCAGTTAGTATTTGCATAAGCCTGCCTTAAAGGGGAATACAACTCAATCCAAAAAGTGATGTGTTATTCTTATGGCCAGGGAGAATCTAGTCAACTTTTGTGACCGTGAACATTTCTCTCGAAAGTTAAGAACCGAAGAACCAAGACTGTAATTTGTTATGTCTAATCGATGTATAGCCTGGTCCCGCTCCACTGACACTGAAAGGAAGACTGATTTTGTTGGGTCATATAATGCTTGACTGAATTTTACATTAAAAAGAGGTTTTGCCTTTGCTTTTGGTCCTGAACCAGAAAATGTACTGTCACAGTCACCCTTTTCATCTTTTCCAATTCGTTCTTACATTTACATTTACATTTTAGGCTTCCAGCTGACACCATTCCAAGACTCAACTATATCACACTATTGACGTCTGTATGCCCATCATGACGTTGCCAGACACACTAACCCAGCAGCCACTGGTCCAAGCAGGGCCGCTGGGAACATCTGGACTGACAAACTCAGAGTCATTCATCAAAAGATTTGGGACATCATAGTGTTCAGCCATTTTATCTCCACAATCCTGCTTTATCGCCATTGCCATGGTGATTCAATAACTTAGCATGTTTAAGATGTTGCACATGTCATCATAGTAACGTTACAGTGGGCATTGTTAAATATCTGAAGACTTTAACACGTCCTACTTCTGGAGAAGTGGCAGCAACATGGAGCCTGCAGTACAACCTGACCAAAGTCTTTATCTTTGCCCCCTAAAAGCCAGCAGAGTCATTAGGCCCTGACCAGACCTTGCTGTTAGTTTCTCTCCCGTCGCTGATGAACACATTCATCAGGCCTACGCCTGCAGCCGTCTGTGGCATTGATTAAGCCATCTACTTAGGCTACAGATGGACTAGAACATGGACGCTGATGTTGCATTACAGGTGGACATCTACCAGGGGATTTTGGGGGCAGAAATATTGGATGAGAAATATTCTGTTCAATGGGTTCACATCAGCAAATTCTGTAGGGTATGTGTGGTTTTTATGTTTGTGTTTTTCCTTTTATGTGTCTGTGTGTGTGTGTGTGTGTGTCTGTCCACATGCCTGACTCTCTTTTTCTCTCACATCTACCTCACCCTGCTTTATTCTTTTTCCCTCTCTTCCATGTTGTTATTCACAATAGCACTCATAAAGGTTGTGCCATTTTCAACACATTTGTGTGTCTAGTTTGGGACATTTGTGTTACTTTTCAACACGCCATTTGGTAATAATAACATATTGACATTATTATAGTTATTATAAATTATTTTGTGTTGAAACATAACACAGATATGTATTGTCCCATTGTTGTGTATGTGTTTCAAGCGATTATGCACCACGATGTAGGCTTCTGTCTGAATATAAGCCGTCCGAGTGTTCCTATAGTGTGTCCTCACAGAGCCAGCCAGTGTGAAGTTTAATTGGAGCCAAAGTAGGAGTAAGCCACTCTGTGTGTTGTGAAACCAGTCATTTCCACAGGAGTACATCAGAATCAGCAAACAGCACATTACACAGATATTTCCAATCCGCCTAACAGGACTGGCAATTTGAGCTTGCAGGTGCTACTTTGGTTGAGCCTCTGACTATGAGGCATAATGCGCCATGTGATTGGCTTCATTGTTGCAGTGTTCTCATTTTTCTCCTGGCTGTTTGTACGTCTGTCTGTCTACCTGGCTGGCTGGCTGGCTGGCTGGCTGGCTGGCTGGCAGGATGAATGGATGTTTGGATGCCATGCCTCCGCTCTAGGCTACATAGATAAACACAAGCACACGCATTGTGGAGCGGAAACGTGGATAAATACTCAGTACAAAATGTATGCTCTCTGTCTTCCTGCCATTTAATTAGCATTTCAGGCATCTAGTTGACACTCTTGCAACCAGAAACTTTATAGATTTTTTTGTCTCTCTCTCTCGCTTTCTCTCCCCTTAAACATACACACATGCACACACACACACAGCTCTAGCTCCACTTCTTCTGTTCTCTCTCTCTCTCTCTCTCTCTCTCTCTCTCTCTCTCTCTCTCTCGCTCTCTCTCCCTCGTCACCCAGTTGGTGGTGTCTAGCGTGGCACTGCTTGTTTACAGCACAGCAGAGTTAATTAGGCGTTTTATGGCTGATTTACAGCCCGACAGGCAGACAGAGAAGATGGCCACTACCTTGTCCTTGTTACCCACTCAAGGACTTGTCAGAGGGGGCGTAAAACACGCAACACACATGAGCACGCATGCACACACACACACACACACACACACACATACACACACACAGACACGAGTGGTCTACTTGCCTAAAATGCACAACATGCACATGTACGATCACATTTGCATGCACATACATGCACAGTGATGAACACAGGAGCACAGATGGAAAGGCGCGAATCCATAAATCCACGGACACACACAAACACACACGTGTGCGTGTACTACGCTCTAAACCTCGACACTGTCTGCTGAACGTCACTCCCACTTTTTATGTCCAAACATAATCCCACTGTCTAGACTGATTTATCAGGTCGCTACACACACACACACGCACACACACGCACACGCACACACACACACACACACACCTGACCCAGCTCACCTTGACCAGTGTGCCTAGTCTTTCACACACCGGAGCTGTGGCTGTAGGGGAGCAAGAGCTGGGAGAACATGTTAGCGCTGACATACAAAGATACACACAAAGATGCAGTCACAGACACACGTAAACACACAGGTACAGGCACGTACAGCACACACACACACACACACACACACACACACACACACACACACTTTAAGCACTGTTTCATTGGCAATATAAAGTGACAGGGCAGAGCGCTTCTGATGTTTACTGTTTAGGAAATAGTGAATGCTTCCCTGTTCTAAGCTCTGTGCACTTATACACTAACATTATAGCAACATGATGCATTTCTAAAGGACTCAAAGCGTTTAAAGGGGATATATTACCTCATCTAAGCCCCATAACACACACACACACACACACACACACACACACACACACACACACACACACGCTCTCTCTCTCTCTCTCTCTTCCTGCCCCACATACCCAGGTTCTAACAAATCTAACTTGACACCAGCAGGAGGCTAGCAGGTACGCTAGTAAACACACACTGTCAGCCGAGCTAAGTTAGCATAGCAGTGACAGCTAACAAGAGAAGACATCATATTACCCAGCGTGGCGGAGCGCTAGCGGAGCGGTAGCCGCAGCCGGAGCGCCTGACCGCGCCGATGTAGCTACAGGTGTAGTATTCATTCATGCTTACAGAAGCTGACACCGGCAAGCGAGGAGCCGGCGGCGCGCCGGCACAACGCCTGACAGCCAGTTAATGTCAAAGTGCAGCCGATCCACAGCGATAGGAGAAGACACAGCGCTATCGCAGCTGCATAGTCTCATGTGGAGGTAGCAGTGTGCGGCTCCCACTGACATTGATGAGTGATTTGGTGTGTTTCTTTCTTTCGTTTCTTTTTCTCTTTCTTTCTTTCTTTCTTTCTTTCTTTCTTTCTTTCTTTCTTTCTTCAGCGCATTTCTTTAACTAAATCCATACATGTAGTTAATCCAAACTCTCTCCCATACTTCCCGAATTGTCAGGTTCATATATTCATATAACCCCACAATTGTTTATAAATGTTTTTATTTATTTATTGTTTTTATTGCTTTTATTGTTCATCTACAATCCATTTTTATGTCTATATTCAAATTTTTTTTATATATATTTTTTTTAATTCCTTGTTCTATCCTATTAATCTTGCTGCAATGACCCAATTTCCCCTTGGCGATTCATAAAGTTCATCTTATCTCATTCATCTGATCTGAGTGAAAAATCATCCTGAGCGGGATGTAAACAAACAAAAGTTTTGTCTCCCGTACGTGTTACAATCCGCAGCCCAGACTCTCCCTCTGCCTTCCCACTGTTGGTGGTTCAGAGATGTGTGCGGCTCCACCAGGCAGCTTTTCCACCCAAACAACAAGCAACATACTGATGATTAGAGCTTGGCGCATAATCGCCCAGAAATGAGTTTGTTTTGCGTGAAACAGGTGGCCACCCCCGAGCTAAATGTAGAAACAAAACCCCATTAACATGACTGTAGTGAAGTGGAAAAAGCTGGAAAAGAGGGCTTTTGATGGGGGTGGGGGGAGGTGGAACATGTTTTTTTTTTGTTTTTTTTTCACCCTCTTTTGTGTCTTCGTACTAATTTGGGGATACATATGCGTGAGAGTGCTGGGCCATTTCATATCTCTGTTAGTGTGTGTGTGTGTATGTGTGTGTGTGTCTGTGCACTCACGTTCCACCTTTGTCTATGTTCAGGATTGTGTGTGGGTGTTTTGCATGTGTGTGAATAATTGTATACATGGGTCAACATAAAATACATAGGCCTATATGTGAATGTGTGGGTGTGTGTCTTTGTGTATGGGAGTGTTGGGGAGCGTGTGTATCTGTATGCATGTGCCTAATATATATGTGTGTGTGTGTGTGTGTATATAGGCATGGATTTGTTATTTATGCATATCTGTTTGTGTTTTTTGCTGTGTGTGTGTGTGTGTTCTCATTGGGGTGTTTAGACCTCATGCTGATAAAGGCCTCGGTGTCTGCCTTTGTTTGTCTGCCATTTCCTCATTAATGAAGTTTCCCTGCCCTCCGCTCCTCCCCTGTTCTCCTCCCCTCTGACTCCCTCCGTCCCCCACCACCTGCCATCCCCCTCACCCCTTCGCTCTCCTCCTGTGTGTCTATCAGCCGTTCCGCTTTTATCTCTGCTCCCCACTTTCCTCACTATCCCTCCTCCTCTCTCCTCACCCCTCCCCTCCAGTACGCAGTCTGCATCCCGCTTCGTCTCGCTCCGTCCATCCTCCGTCATCCGCCATTCCTCCCTCCCGCTCTTCTTTACTTTCTTCTTCCCTCTCTCTCTCTCTCTCTCTCCCTTCTCCTATTTCCTCCCACCCTCTCTATCACTCTCCCTCTGTCTCGCTCCTTCTCTTCATCTTTCCTCCCCTGCTTCCTTTTCTTCCCAGGTAGCTTTTGTGACCGGAAAGTTGCCGGTTAAAATCCATACAGCTGGATTTTGGGAGATTGAGTGAGAAACACTCTCACCTCCCTCAGGAACTACTGCCTAGCTGCCCTTGAGCAAGGCACTTAACCCTAATGTGAAACAAGGCGATGCTCACTGTATATAAATCAGTAGTCAGTCAACTTTTCCTGGATAAATAACAGTTAAAATAAAAAAAATCCCTCTCTTTCTCTCTCTTTCTCTCTCTCTCTCTCTCTCTCTCTCTCTCTCTCTCTCGGTCTATAGCAGCTGATGAGAGAGCGACAGCAGATGGCCAGTCGTCCCTTCGCTTCGGTTGCCGTGGCGCTGGAGGTGGGCGGGGACCAGGAGGAGCTGCTACAGGTCAGCAACAAACACACACGGATGCACACAGAGACATACAAAGAAGCACACACACAAACACACACACACACACACACACACACACACACACACACACACACAGAAGCACAGGAGAAAAGATGTGGTAATGCACAAGGGAACACGCACAAGGGAACACACACACGCAAATATACACACAACGCAGTCACATTTGCATATCCCTGCCTGCTAAAACAGTGGCACCGGTTGACAGGTCTGGCACTGAGATTTCCCACTGTTTTGATTGACACACACATACATACACACACACTGCGTTGGCCCACCTTCTGCTTCAACTGCTGCCCTCCCCCTGCTGTGGGTGTGTGAGTGTGTGGGTGTGTGTGGATGCAGGGCAGGATTTCGAAACTCTAAACAGACTGGTAGAGCAACAAGTCACATCCACTGGGCTTCTGTTACTGCTTCAGCCATCAGAGTTTGAGGAAAAATTAGATTTGCACCAATATTGATTAAGTTGGTTTATTTCAGTCAGCACTGTAGTGTTGTTCTCTATTATTAGGGTTGGTAAGGGCTCAATTTGAAGTAAGCTGTGACTGAAAGAGACCGTACGTGCTCAGAAAACCTTCCCTGGATAAATAAAGACAAAAAAATATATCAAGATGTGCAAAATTGTGGGCTGTCAAATCATCATGTTCAGACCTGGGAAGGCTTTGTTTTACAAATTATGGAGGAGCGAGATAAACACAAGACAGCAAGATAAAGCGTAAGATTTACAAAAGGATGTATTTCTACCACTTCAGTAAGTGAGGAAGCTGCATCTGGTTGAAAGTTGCTGTGCTGTGATGCAATGTGTTTTTCCTATAAATCTGAGTGAACTACCAAGTAATCACCTTTCTCTTTTGAAAAATATTTGATAATTTGTTTTTTTTATGGACTGTAACAGATTGTCAGCCATTAATTCAAGATTTACACAACTAAACGTAACTGAACTGATTTGACTCAACTTGCCTTGACCCGACTCAATTCAACACATTCATTTTCCTGATAGGAGCAAGGCATTATGGGAAATGAACTCTGACCCCCGTAGCCGTCTCTGTCAAACCCCCTGAAGCTGCAGCGGAGCTCAGTGACAGATGTTGCGGGAGATTTGCTGTGTGCAAGAGGTCAAACAGTCAGAATAAAAGCCAAGAGAACAATAGACCTCATTTATCAAACTAGATGATGCAAACAGATCAGTATGGAAAGCGCTGTTGGTTAATATGCAGCGCAAAACATTTCAACAACAACGAAATCAGACACTACTGAGCCTTTGGTCCACACTTCCCATGTTTAAAATAGGTATAATTTTTCATAACATTTTTCAGTCCTGTATTTCAGCGTTTTACAACATTCAGCATTTTCAAAACACCCATATGTGAGGTCCAAAGAAGTTGTTATATTCTAGGTACAGTACACATCTTTTCACTTGGTCTAAAGAAAGAAACTGCCCATACAATGCATCCACTCTGGATAATACTCTTAAAACCTAATGCTGTTTACCTAAGATGGTGTACCTGCTTAGAAAAATCTCTTTCAAATAACCTAAGCACGCTAATCTTTAATCTTGGCCGAATATTTACGGGGTTTTTATTTTTTATTTAATGGGTTTTTTTGCTTTTCCCTTTCAAATTCAAAAATGCACAAAACCTGCGGACCCAAGCCAATCACCCGTTAGCCTGTTTTTAGATTATGAACAAAGTAATCGTGTTGACTACTAGCACACAGTATACCTTCACTTATCTCTCCTCCCTGGTTGAGGTTTCATCTCCTTACACAGTCTGAGCTGAAGGTTAGAGACAATGGTACAGAAGGCTATCTTCGCATGACGCTTAATTAGTTTTAGTCCCGTTTTTGACCAGGTTGGACTCGGCTCGGTTCAGTTTGGTTCACGTGCGTGTGGGAAAACCTCAGGAGTGCCTTCACTTATCTCCACCCCGGCCTGGTTTCCATTTCGTTCCTGAAGGTGAGAGACAATGGGGCAGAACGCTATCTTCACACCGAGGTTAATTACACAACATCTGGTTCGTAGCCACGTGCGCTGCTTAGCATAATTGTGTAATGAATGAGGGAAAGGCAACGTTTTCATGCTGGCCCCGCTACTTCATGCCACCCCACTTACGCAGAGCAACAGTGTATGGGTAAAACAAATAGAGCCATCATCGTCCCATTTCATGCCATGTTTAGACAGCGAACAAGGAATTCACCACCTGTTTTTACCAGGCCTGCACACAGATTCGGTGTGCGTGAAGGAGGGGAGGGAAGGTGAATTGATAAGGTGATTAAGACATAATTGCGTGGAAGGTAACATAGTGGAATTTGATTGAGTATACATGCGTAAAAATGTTGGGTTGTGTTTTTGCTAAATTGATTTACGTGTGATGGCGGGTGTTTCTTGAGTGTTTTGAATGCAGTGATTAGACACATGCATATACACATATACAGTACATAAGCAACCCCACACGTTATCAGGTCATGTCTTCTAACCACATTGTGTTGCTATCTGGGTAAAGTGGAATTGAGGTTATTTCCCAATGCTTCCCTCTTGAGGTTTGTCAGAAGTTTCAGTCCGCAGCATCTGTGTTCAAACCACAAAGTCTTTTACTTCCTTCCATGAGGACAGAAGGTTTTTGAGGATCCATCACAGCTCTTTGTATGTGTGTGTGTGTGTGTGTGTGTGTGTGTGTGTTGGTCCCCCAGAACACATCAGGAATGAACTTAACATGCTCTCTTGGTGGTTTTCATTCAAAGACATTTTTTTTTTCTGTCTTCCAAAGGCGTCACTTGCAATTACAGATACTCTGCGAACAACAAGGCTAAACATGGGGCGGACGACTTTTATCATTGTTATTGAAAGAAAGCAAGAAAGAAAGAAAGGAAAGAAAGAACTTGTGTTTACAGGAGGAGGTGTCTGGCCTGGGTTAATCCTGTGTAATGATATAGACTACATGTGTCACAGCCGGAAGAAAATGTGCTTGCCTGTGCAGAAGAGTCCGTTCCCTCGTAAATTCTCTCTAAGTGTTACTATGGGTTGGAAACTCCAACCAACACCAACCTTAGAGTGAGAAAAAGTGTTATTTTTACAATATCTATTTCTTTTTTTTTTCTTTTTAATTCAGTTATACGCATTCACACAAGGGAGCTGCCAGTACAACCACAGTCTTCTACTTTTGACCACTGAACTATTCCTTTCAAGATGATGGGGGGGGGGGGGGGGCAATTGAGTGGCACAAAGGTACCTTGCAGTAGCTGTTAACGGAGTCTCTTATTCACTTTGCTAAGATGCTTGAGCCAGTTTATTATAAAACCAACAGTGAAGTTGAAATCGAGAAGGGTTATCGCAAATTACAGCCGTTGCAAGATTTCAGGCTAAGGGGATAGACAACAGTGCCCTTGTTCCAACTTTGCGTATTTGAATAAGAATATATATATTTTTTGAATGAAACCTAAATATATATAAATAAATATATATTCTCAGCCTAAATATAAACAACCAACTGATGTTTATCTTCACTGCCATGGCTAGTCATCGCCGGAGTTATCCCAAATTTATATTCTGCTTCCCTGGCTTACAGAAACAGGAAAACAACATAATACTGTACTACTGAAACACACATTTGTTATTCAGTTCAAGGACACACACAATGTGGTTTTAAAAGTATATTGAAGTACACAAATGGGCAATTTGATTATGGATGTGGGATGTCTTTGAATTGTGAGACTCTTGAAACTTCACCTGCTTATCCAGTGCTACTTCTGTTGTCGCCATATCAGAAAGTGAGGCTTTTACTTTACTTTCTTACCTTAAATCACAGTAAATACCGCTCGACCGCGGCAGCGCATGGTCCTGTTTTGCAGCGAAATGCCAAAACAGCCACCCATTCCACTCCACCGCCTGATCAGAGCTTTACAGCGTGTCATGGCCGCATTACAAAACACAGGGAAAGTCATCAGCATAAATCGACGTTTCCGCTGCCTCCATAAAGTACTGCCGTTACGTCGTAAAGCTGATGAGCCCGCAGCAACTAGCATCTGCACGCCTCCGCCTGCGAAAAGCAGTTCCCACCTTGCCGCTGATTAACGACGGTCTCCCGTTTTCATAATGCTATTTAAAGCAAGGAATGAATCAATTTCATATCTTATGTTTTAATGTGGCGTATTTATTCTCCAATTGCGGGGATTTAATATGCCTCAGGAAGGAGGGGTGGTAGGCGGAGAGGGACGGCTGCCGGGGGGGAGGAGGGGGGTCATGAAGGGAAAGAAACAGATAAAGAATATTTATGACACCTGAGAGTAATGGGCTGTGTGTTTGGTAGTTGTATAGCCACAGAAAAACACATACAGCACCGCAATCACACGCACCATAAGTTGCGTACATGTATGCATACACACACGCGTGGCCACACACACACACACACACACAGACACACAAACACACACACCGCAGCAGGGTTTATCAGATGCCGCAAAGCCTCCAATCTCATCAGCCAGGGAGGAAAGGGGAGAAAAGGTACCCTGTTGTTCTGTAAATATGTATCTGGAGTCTCACACACACACACACACACACACACTTGCAAACACTCACAAAAGGGATCACAGAAATGTGGGCACACACACGGTCATTTGAATTTATCATGGACAATTGCTTGTACTCATACTTGGTTTACTTTGGCTTTGCAGTCACCTGTGCTTCTCTCTGTGTATCTCACGACTGAAAGGCAGGCACAGACTCCGGATGGGTCACACACACACACACACACACACACACACACACACACACACACACACACACACACACACTCACACACCCAGCAGTGTTATTAACTCAATAACTCACACCTCTGTCAACACTAACCAGGCAAAAACAAACCCATTCCTCTTCGTGTTCTGTTTGCACTTTAACAAAAAGGCTTTTTTTTTTTTTTTATCATCGGGCCGATTAGAAAAGTGTCCCGGGGCCACACATTATTTCACTGGCGAGATGAGAACCACCTGCAGCCTCAGCTGAGCAAACTTACCGACTCGACCCCCCCCCCCCCCCCCCCCCCATCTCTCTTTCTCTCTGTCGCTTTATCCCTCTCTGTTTATCTTTTTCTTTCTCCCTCTCTTTGTCTCTCTCACCCTCCCCCTACTTCTCTCGCTCTCTTTCTCTCTCTCTGTCTCTTTCTTTCTCTCTTTCTCCAGCCTATCAATCTCAGCAGGGCAAATAGAGAGATTCAGACAGGGACATTTAAATTAGCAGTATATTTCACTTTGGTTTAATATGTCGTTTCTGGCAAGTATATCGCACACATGTGAGTGTGAATGAACAGAAAATGATACCTCTGCCATATACAAACAGAAGCAGTCTGTTTTTTTTACCTCTAGTCTTTATATCGAGGGCTTGGAGCCAAAGGGGCATAAGTACGATTTTGGGCGAATGTGAGTATTATATATCAATTGGAAGGTCTCAGTGAGATCTTTTCAGTGCCAAAAGGACACAACTGAAATCATGACCCATAAGTTTTAATTAAACAAAAACTGAAAGCCGTAACAGTAAAAGTAGGGTTTTGTTTGCTGCCAAAAGGGCGTAACTGCACTTACGCCCTTTTGACACCAAGCAAAACCCCACTTTTGACACCGAACAAGTGGGTAGAGGATTCTGCACAGCACTTAGGTCAACTTAAAATGCATGCTGACGTAAGTAATGCTAGCATGGCAGCAGGATCACATCATTTTTAGTATCCTATTCATATCCTAATTCATATTCTTGGTCAATATTAGATGAATGTAAATATGTTAATATTCCCATGAAATACTTAGGCCTATAGATTCAAAATGTTATTTTATAATGTTAGGAGTGTGAACTGGTCAAGATGAGCTCTGATAGTAAGACTGCTGGTAGCTGAAGTTATCCCAACAGCTGAAGGTCTTCGAATGTGTCCCAGGACACATCAATAAGGACCTACAAAAATGTATTATACTAGCACAAGAAAAAAAAAGTGGTAGTTTAGAATCAAAAGTAGTTTCTTATGTCTATAGAGGTTTATTAAAAAGGTCTATTAAAAGTTTTTAACAGAAAAAAATGTATCAATCAATTTGATATGTTCCATGTAACTACAATTTTAAAGGCCTTGGTGAAAGTTGCTGAGCATTACTTCAAGATAAAGATATTCATTCTGATCTTGTTTTATATTTCAGTATTGATTGAAGTGTAGTTGCGAGATTTGTATTAAAATTAATGTGTTTTACAATTGTTTACTTACGTACGCCCATATTCTGCATGGCTGTATTGGGATAATGTTTGTGCCAAAAATGCGTATTTCACTCTTTTGCCATTTTTAAAAAAGTTAACAAATATAATTCAACTTAAACTGTAGCAGTATTGTTTTTATAGTAATGCTCAATCTGATAACACAGAAAGTTAAAATATTGTGCTTAGTATGTGGTAACGGCAGCTGATCCAAGTTTGATCAAAATTTGTTTTGGCTCTCCTGTAAAATCTACTATAACGCACTTATGCCCCTTTGGCTCTAAGTCCTCGATATTCTTTTTCAACAAGAATTACATCTGTTTGTTTTTATCAATAAAATGAGTTGGGGTGAGGACTAAAATGGTGACTACACAATCTAGGAGAAGCTCACATTTGAGGTTAAGTAATATCAGGCTTGAGTTACCACAGAGTGGAAACAACACTGACCAAGTCTTGTTGAACAGAATGGTCTCTTGGATTCACAGACTGAAAATGTTGTTGCTAGAATGACCAAATGAAAACTAAAGTCTTTCCTTTTAAGGTATTATTACAATTACGCTGCCCTTCCTCTTCGGTCAGAGTGTGTCCCAGATGTGAGAGGGAGCCGACAGCTCTCTGAATTTGGGAACTGTCCAGTTTGCCAATTTAAGAATCCACCCAACATTTCGATGTTTTGCACTCTTTTTCTGGTGGGAAAAAAAGTATGGGCATTAAACTGTGAAGCTGTCAAATAGTTATACACATGATTCATATATACTGTTTGCATCTCATATGGGTCTAGTTCAGAGGAAGGCTCAGGAAAAATGGATGAGCATGCTTTGAATGCAAATTTTAAAGTTTTCCTAATGAGTCTACTTACTACACTTTTAGCAGTGTTACTCCCTATTTACACCAGTGAAAAATGTGGCTTTTCATATCTGGCTTTGAACAGAGCTCTGTCCATGAGAGAAATGTTTTGAAGCTTAAGTTAACAGGTATATTTACAGTACATTTTAGGCATTTAACTGATGTTCTTATCAAGAGTGATTTACAATGAGTGAGCCGTTTTAGGTTTAATGTTTTGCTCAAGGACACTTCTACAGGACACATGGCTGTTGACAGACAAAAATTTGCTATTGCAAGGATTAAGCCTGTGACTTCTCTGTTATAGGACATTATCCCTAACAACTAGGCCATTCTGCCTGATGAGAAGGATTTTGGTTTGGCTCGCTATCTCCATAAATTGTGGGCCCAAGCTAGCTGGATTCTGCCTGTTTACGTTCTCAGAACATAGATTCTCTCTTCCTAAGTTAGATGTAAAATGCCATGTTTTTCCCCTATAGTGCTAAACAGAGCCTGACAAGATATCCAAGGAGGATAGGAGGCTCTAAGACAAACTGAAAACCTGTTGTACTTTCACCACCTCCTCCTCCTCTCTCCCCTGTAGTGGGGGATTTACCTAGAAACAGCAGGTGGTGTCCAGTCCCTTGCTGAGGAGAAACACACACACACACACACACACACACACACGCCCTTCCTCTTAAATGCACACACAGATGCTCTGTTTCTCTCTCTCCCCACAACTCCTTCGCCCCCACACACACATGCACACCTGAAACTCTGGTGGGATTGGTGCATAAATTTGAATCCATTTTTTCGCTTTTCTTGGGTAAGAAATTCTGTGGGAAGCTAAGAATATGGCACTGCTAGATATATATTTTGTCTGATTCTTTTTTTATGTAGAAGTTACATAAACACACTCACACACATGGGCACATGCACACGCAGTTATACATCCAAAACTCTGTGGGGGGGGTTTCGTGGATAAATTTGATTCGCAGTTTTAATATTTCTTGGTGTAGCAGATCTGTTGGATAGCTGTAAGAATATGGGGGTTTATGTTTTCTGACAGGGTCTTCAATTTTTTTACATTTTAGAGTTGTTTTTTTCCCCCCCGACAACTCTTATCAGTTAGAGACACATTTCTGCGCTTTGTTGTAAAGAACATGTTGCCCTTTTCAACGTGTTACACCATACCTCAGCATATTTCATAGAGAGCGAGCAGATGTCACATTTGAACATGGCCCAACCTCCATAAAGTGGTGTTTTATTTTCAGTCTGTATCCTCTTGGTTTGATAGTCATTATCCACAGTTGAACCAAGCAATGTTGGAAGCACAATGCTGCAGGCGCTCTGGACTCTATACGGCCCCTTAACGGTTTTCTTATAGCTGTCCACAGTAGTACTGCATCAATCCCAGGCTCACTGTCTACCATCTTTGTCTTTACTTATCAGGACCTGGGTGAAATACTAACTAAATGCTAAATACTCATACTAGCATTTGTATCTCAAACACTTGAGCTTGATATAGATCTAAATGAACATCACTTAGTGCTTGATGCTGGGCTTAAAGGGGCATTAAAAGATTTTCCCGTCCCATAGTGCAAAATACCATATCTCCCTCGACAGGGTTGTTGATCAATACCAATGACTCAACGATTACTTTGCCAAGTGCTGAGATTTCTGGCTTTCAAAAACTTTTTGACCCGTACTCTCTGTCTCGGAAACAAACCCCCACCCACTCAGCATTTCAACTGCTCAACAAGAGGATGGTGCTACAAACGAGCGACCGGCATCGCAGTGCATTCTGTTCTCGAGCCAAAAAAAAGCAAATGACAAAGCTGTATTATTTTGCTTCGTGATATACAGTATATGCTCTTCACTAGACATTTCTGTTGGACCTCTGGTCTAATTAGCTAGCTTACTCGTTCTATTGTGAACGTGTGACTTGTATATGTCTGTCTGTAAGCTGTGCCAGACAGTTGATGTTGCTATTCCTTAGTCACAGATGGAGGTTGATAAAAGTCAAAAATTACTCAATGCCCATTTAAAGACAATGCCAAATGGGGAAAAAAAAACCTTACTCAAAAACAATATTTATTGACAGTGTTGGGGCTCTGTTTTACATTTTATTTCAAATATTTGACATACAAATTGTGAGGAGAACTTGATTTGTCCTGTCTTACAAGGAATGAGTCCACTCAGGTTGCTGGTTAACTGTCTCAGAAGTTCAGTGCAATTCAAGTAGATCAAATCTTTGAAAACTCTGCCTAGGTGGTGGAGGATCAAGATATCCATCTTTCTTCCTTTCCTGTGCCTTCCCACTTTTCCTACATCTCCTCCACCTTCATCTGTTCTTCACCCAATCCCTTCATCCAGCCTTCTGTCCATCTTCCTTTTCATGTCTCCCCTTCATCCTCTTTCCCTGCCACCCTATTATCTCTCCTTCACACTCTTTCTCTCCCTCTCTTGGTGCATCAATCACTCTTCTCACATCTCTCCCTCCCTTCCTGTCTCTCCCTCTGTCTCAGTCTGTCCATCATATTGTTTAGTGCCAGTTTCAGGTTCAGCTGAGCAAGCAGGCGGGTCCATTATGGCCTGAACACTCAGCCAGTGAATAGACAGAGTGTGTGTGTGTGTGTGTGTGTGTCTGTGAGAGAGAGAGCGAGAGAGAGAGAAAGAGAGAGAGAGAGAGAGAGACCCCACCAGCATCAGTGCGTGCTTCTCAGTTGTGAGATATACAGAGGCCAGAATGTGTGTGTGAGAGACATTTATGCAGTCAATCCAGAACAGGGAGTATGTGTGTGTGTGTGTGTGTGTGTGTGTGTGTGTGCATGTTAGATGAGAACTGGATTGAACAAAACTGAGTAGAACACAGTAGAGCATAGCAGATGTGATTTCCAAGGCCTGTTCTGGGCGAGGGAACAGATGGATACTGTCTTCTCTATAGGAGGAGCGGATGTGCTGGGCAGCGCTGCCAATACGAGCTTCAGGGGGTTAGGTGTGAGTGTGTGTGTGTGTGTGTGTGTGTGTCTGTGTGTGTGTGTGTGTAATGTACGTGTGTGCAGCTATGCATGTGTAACTTTATGAAACACAATCTCTAGGCTCTATGTGCAGACAAACCAGCACTTTGTCACACATAACACACACACACACACACACACACACACACACACACACAGAAGGAAGAAGACAAAGAAAGGAAGGGAATGAGAGAAAGGGGGAAAGGTATAGTGGTAGCCATTGCAGTAGTCCGGCTTCATGTATTTCTTTATAATTAATTATTACTGCAGACAATTCTATCTTGAATGTTATACAGTAGAACTTAATGAGTAGACTGAAACACAACACTCTCAACACAGCACTTTTGTCTTTATTTATTCAGGGAAAGTTGGCAGAGTTAAGCACACTTGCTCTTTTCCAGTGATGCCTTGTGTTCGTTAATTCACACAGTTTCACACATCGGCCAGTGAGCAGCAGTTGGGGGTTCAGCGCCTTGCTCAAGGGCATCCCAGCAGTAGTCGTCGAGTGAGGACAACGTTGCTCATTCACTTTCCCCACACGGTCTGGAGATTGGAACCAGCACCAGTCACGGTTCCTCCTCTAACTTCTCGTCTGCTGCCGCCCACTTCTAAATTTCCACGCCTGAAAAGAGCGCATAACTTGATTTTCCCCAAACATTTCCTGTTGCAGACGGAGCCAAAGAGCAGCGGCGGCGGCTCAGCAACAGGAAAAAAAAAAAAAAAAAAAGGTGGATTTTGCAATTCCTACATCTGTAGAGGCAGATAGAGACACAGAGAAAGCAATTTGTTTGGAGAACAAGCTGATGTTGACATATTGACACTGTCATTGACACTGGGCTTTAGATAAGACGACAAGTCAACAGGCTTCCCTCTTTCATTTTAGAGACAGAGAAAGTGAGAGAGAGAGAGTGAGAGAGAGAGAGAGAGAATGTGGTCTGCTTGTTGTCCAACAACAGCTGTACGGCTTGTCGAAGTGCCCTTGAGCAAGACACTGAACCCCCACCTGCTCAAGTCGCTCTTGATAAGAGCTTCAGCTGAATGACTGAAATATGTAATTTAGAGTGAGAGAGTGATAAACGTATGGCTGTTAAATTTAAGCAAAAATTCTCCACTTTCTCCGTGTCGAGAGATGAGGAGAGAATCCTAATTTTCCTGAGGGAGTGAAGCACGGCTGGCCTAGCTGCTCAGTATGGGTCAGCACGCCATAGCCTGAAGGACAGTGACAGTAACAGTGACTTAGGACCCCATTTTTGTGAATCAAGGTCTCAGGTTCTGGCACAGGCTCACATTGCTAGTGCCCTGGGGCGTGACCAACAGGTTTTTGGTAATTTTCTGACCAGAGGCGCTAGCGCAGCGGTGGCACTCCTCCAGCACAGTTGTGAAAGAGGTTAGATTAGGAGGAATAACTTATCAGTAGGTGTGGTGGGGGCTGGCGTCAATCAAGGCCAATCAAATTAGCTCCTCTCATTCTTTTTAAAAGAAGTGCACTCCCTGCCATGGTGTACTGGCAGTTTTTGTAATTGATGAGGAGAGTCCAGACCGGCTACGCCAAAAAAGCTTCTCCCAAGAGGAAACTGATGTTCTTGTCCGGGACGTGCAGAGTCACAAGGCGCAAATATATAGCACCCTAAACATGCTGCCAAGGCCAGATAATGTCCCTTTTTAATTGAGTTCACATTTCTGGAGATGTTGAAATCTCTGGCTCCATGTTTTCCGTGCTTAATGATGCGCATCAACGGTTTTATGTTGGAAGACAAGGATTCACATAGTAACCACATGTGCAGATACAACTGTAGTAGTGCAATGAAACATGTTTCCATTTCTGTTTTGGTTGCCTACAGTTTGTTTTACTTAAGGTATTAAAAAGATTGCATTCAGTTAATCACTGGTTAAAGAGTTTATATTAAAGTGAAATAGGCAAACACAACATACATAAAAGGGGTTTGTCAGTACGCTGGTGCAGGCGGGATAAAGAGGCCCAAAGAGTTTATCTGCGTTAATATGAGATAACCTTGTCACTATCACTTAATATAATTGTAATGAACTTATTAACCATCATTTGTTATACCGACATTAGTCCGATAATAATTTCTTTGTGTTGTTTTGATATGATTGTTATGCAATGGAATTAATTGCATAAAGCTTTGGCAATACTGTTATTATTGTTCTTTTTTTGGCAGTCATGACAGTGACACATCTTTGCATTGGATTGAATTGAATGGAATTGAACTGAGCTGACAATAAAGAGTGCAGCAGAGACAGTGATATGGAGATAGTAGCAAAGAGAGGGATAATGAGGGAGAGAGAGAGAGAGAGAGAGAGAGAGAGATAGAGAGAATGACAAATGAAAGTTTGACATAGAAAGAGGCAGAGCAATAAAGTGATGGGTGTGTGTGGAGTGCTTTTGCAGGGGCAGTCATACATGTATGCATGTGTGTGTGTTTGTGTGTGTGTTTGTGTGTGTGTTTGTGAGAGTGTGTGAGAGTGTGTGTGTGTGTAGGTGTGTGTGTAGGTGGGTTTGTATATAGGCCAAAGGTTATGGTTTAATAGCAGCTCAAGTCTGCAGTCACCTCCCCATTAACCTGCTGTACGCAACATATGATCATCAGCATACTAAATGGATTAACACTTTAACAGATAGGATGAAAATGTAGTTAATGTGACCCCTAGTGAACTTCTATATATTTTATTGTGAGAGAGGTGAGAAATGCATAAAAGAAGAAGGAGGCAAAGTGAGAGAGAGGGAGGGTTGACTCAGCTAAGAAGCAAATGGACAGTCAGAGAAAGATAGATAGTAATATTATAATACACTGTATTTTCCCTTTATGCTCTCTGTCTCTCCCTCCCTCCCTCCGACATCCATTCTTCTTCGCTTCGAAACGGGAAGCTAAAGGGCTTTGGCCTTTATGCTGACTTGCATTTCACCGGGGTTCGCCCACGGGACACTCAAACAATTCCTCCCAGGCAGTTGGCGTGCTGGCATATTTTGCTCAGAAATGGCATGCTCTGAGCAGAATAAATAACTGTTTTTAGGGCAGATTTCCTCAAAACACCTCCAAGGACCAAGTCCACGGAGCACGGAAGAGCAGTTCTCCATGAGTTGGCATGTTGGGCCTCATCTTTTCTTGTCGTAAGACTCGCTGTCTGTCGACTCTCCTGAACTGCTGTCTGATGAAAACCTCATACTGCCAAATAATTGGCTTTTCAGGAATGAAGAGAAGTTAAAGAAAATGTGTTATTCTGTGATTGATGCTCACTGACATTCTGTGATGAGTTCTGAGTTGGAAATCAAAGCCCTCAGAGTCATGAAACTTACTGCAAAGTCTAAGCAATATAAAGAAACGTACTGTACTGAAATAGTGAATAGTGAATGTTAAGTTTTATGTCTTGTTTTCATGTTTTGTGTGGAGCCCAGGAAGAGTAGCTGTTGCACCATGAACAGCTAATGGGGATCCTAATAATAAACTAATAAACTAAACTAATACCCAGTTCATAACAACCATGCAAACATTCATTTCAAGCAAGTAAGCAACAACCACCAAAACAGCAGTGTTTTAATATTCCTTCTTGCTGTGTTTGATCACCTTTGTACAGTGTGTGAAGTCAGAAAACATCAGGACAAAATTGACAACCATGATACCATTATCACATATTTGTCGTCTGCCTCGTGTGCGTGTGTGCATGCTGATATGGATATCTTTGTGCGCACAAAAGAAGGGAGTGTCAACATGTGCTGTTATTAAAGTAAATGCACATTGGCCCAGACAAGTTAAATAGACATATTGAAAATGACGCATTCATCTTATCAATACTAAGACTGTATGTGTGTGTGTTCATGTCTGTGTATCTGTGGGTTTTTATATGTACACGTTTCCAGACTTGTTTGTGTGTGTGTGTGTGTGTGTGTGTGTGTGTGTGTGTGAGGTACCAGGCAACCACACTCTTTCTTATTAGGCTATCTCCTCAGTGTATAGCCTACTCTTCCCTGCCCTCTTAATGATGAGTGTGTTTCTCTGTTCTGCTCCTTTCTCCTTGATCGATACCTCCCCCCTTCCCCCTCTACTATTAGTCAATAGAGAATTTGGAGCAACACATTTTCGGGGATGATGATGGCCTTTTGGAACATTGTTATGTGTGTGTTCTTGTGCATGCGTGTCTGTGTGCGTCTGTGTATATGTGTGTGTACGGATGTGTATGTGTGCATTTACACAATCGTGTGTGTGTTGGGAGTATATTTGTGTGTGCATGCGTGTGTGCGTTAGTATGTGCACATGTTTGTTTATGTGTGTGTGTGTGTGTGTGCAAGTGTTTGTGTGTGTGTATTCTCCCCTGTGGATGCAACTACACACCCTTGGCACCCAGAAAACACATTAATCTTACCAGCACTAATAGTGAAAGGAGAGGAGAGAGAGGGAAAGAGCGAGCAAGTGTGTGTGTGTGTGTGTGTGTGTGTGTGTGTGTGTATGTGTGGGTATGAGTGTGTGTGTGTGTGTCTGGAGGAGGGGGGGTTGAAAGATATACTCCACCTCTCGAATTAGGAAGAGGCAGAAAAAAAAAAAAGTTTGGCTTTCATGAAGCATTAGAGAGATGATTAATTTGTCGTCTCAGAGAGAGGGATGGAGCGAGCGAGGGAGAGGGAAAGGGGGTGATGGAACAAATGAGAGAGAGAGAGAGGGAGAGAGACATAGAGGGAGAGTGGGAGAGATGGAGTGATTGAGCGAGGGAGAGGGGAAGAGAGAGAGAGAGGTTGTGAAGTGGCCCTTCTGTCCTCCCTAACGGTAATAGGATTGTTCGCTCACCGACGTGCTGATTAAAATGGAAATTCAATGCAACTGCCTGCACACACACACACACACACACACATGCATGCATGCACGTGCCAACACACACACATATGCACTTTCTCTATGCTTTTTTCTTCGTCACACACACACACACACACATCCATACAGTGTGGTTAATATGCAGGCATGTGGAGACGAAGGTGTGACCTGGTGTTCCCCACTGAGAGATTTGTGACTGAGAACTGGAAGAGAAAGGGGATAGAGAGAGAAACAGACAGGTAGAAAGTATGAGGAGAGTGAGACTGGCAAAAAAAAAGATGGGTGAGAGAGGGAGAGAGGCAGAAAGGAACAGGGAAAGTGAAGGGAGACATACAGAAAGAATGTGAGAGCGAAATACAGAAGCAGGAAGGGTGGAAATGGAAAGAGACTGACAAGAATGTGCAAGAGAGAGATATGCAGAAATGATGGAAATAGAGAGACATACAGAAAGAATATGGAAGAGAGAGAGGCAGAAAGGATGGAAATAGAGAGACACACGAAAAGAATATGGAAGAGAGAGAGAGGCAGAAAGGATGAAAATAGAGAGACATATAGAAAGTGTGTGAGAGAGAGAGGGAGAGAGAGAGAGAGAGAGAGAGAGAGAGAGAGAAAGAGAGAGAGGCAGGAATGATGGAAACAGAGACACAAAGAATGAAGAGAGAGACAGACAAGAAAGGATGGAAATAGAGAGACTGACAGAAAGAATATGGAAGTGAGAGAGAGAGAGAGAGAGAGAAAAGCAGGAAGGATGGAAACAGAGAGACAAAGGATGAAGAGAGAGACAGACAAGAAAGGATGGAAATAGAGAGACTGACAAAGAATATGGAAGTGAGAGAGAGAGAGCGAGAGAAAAGCAGGAAGGATGGAAACAGACACAAAGAATGAAGAGAGAGACAGACAAGAAAGGATGGAAATAGAGAGACTGACAGAAAGAATATGGAAGAGAGAGAGAGAGAGAGAAAAGCAGGAAGGATGGGAACAGACACAAAGAATGAAGAGAGAGACAGACAAGAAAGGATGGAAATAGAGAGACTGACAGAAAGAATATGGAAGTGAGAGAGAGAGAGAGAAAAGCAGGAAGGATGGAAACAGAGAGACAAAGAATGAAGAGAGACAGAAGAAAGGATGGAAATAGAGAGACTGACAGAAAGAATATGGAAGTGAGCGAGAGAGAGAGAGAGAGAAAAGCAGGAAGGATGGAAACAGAGACAAAGAATGAAGAGAGAGACAGAAGAAAGGATGGAAATAGAGAGACTGACAAAGAATATGGAAGTGAGAGAGAGAGAGAGAAAAGCAGGAAGGATGGAAACAGAGAGACAAAGGATGAAGAGAGAGACAGACAAGAAAGGATGGAAATAGAGAGACTGACAGAAAGAATATGGAAGAGAGAGAGAGAGAGAAAAGCAGGAAGGACGGAAACAGAGGGACAAAGGATGAAGAGAGAGACAGACAAGAAAGGATGGAAATAGAGAGACTGACAGAAAGAATATGGAAGTGAGAGAGAGAGAGAGAGAGAAAAGCAGGAAGGATGGAAACAGAGAGACAAAGGATGAAGAGAGAGACAGACAAGAAAGGATGGAAATAGAGAGACTGACAAAGAATATGGAAGTGAGAGAGAGAGAGAGAGATAGAAAAGCAGGAAGGATGGAAACAGACACAAAGAATGAAGAGAGAGACAGACAAGAAAGGATGGAAATAGAGAGACTGACAAAGAATATGGAAGTGAGAGAGAGAGAGAGAGAGAGAAAAGCAGGAAGGATAGAAACAGAGGGACAAAGGATGAAGAGAGAGACAGACAAGAAAGGATGGAAATAGAGAGACTGACAGAAAGAATATGGAAGTGAGAGAGAGAGAGAAAAGCAGGAAGGATGGAAACAGAGGGACAAAGGATGAAGAGAGAGACAGACAGACAGAAAGGATGGAAATAGAGAGACTGACAGAAAGAATATGGAAGTGAGAGAGAGAGAGAGAGAGAGAGAGAGAGAAAAGCAAGAAGGATGGAAACAGAGAGACTGACAGAAAGAATATGGAAGTGAGAGAGAGAGAGAGAGAGAAAAGCAGGAAGGATGGAAACAGAGAGACAAAGAATGAAGAGAGAGACAGACAAGAAAGGATGGAAATAGAGAGACTGACAAAGAATATGGAAGTGAGAGAGAGAGAGAGAGAGAGAGAGAGAGAAAAGCAGGAAGGATGGAAACAGAGGGACAAAGGATGAAGAGACAGAAAGAAAGGATGGAGAGCAACAGCGACGGCCGGATGAGAAGTGGAGACTCTCTCTGTGTGTGTGTGTGTGTGTGTGTGTGTGTGTGTGTGTGTGAGGCAGCAGAATCTATAGACAGATTAACACTCTAATAGATGAACATTGTGAATAATTTGCTGTACTGGTGCATCCAGCCTCTTGGAGCGGGAGGCTGATTCAACATGGCACTCAGTCGGAATCCCACAGTGGGAGCCTTCAAACGCCGCTAAGCGATTCGCTTGACAAGCAGCCGACTCCGTTCCCACCAACACAGAGTGTGATTCAGAGCCACCGACTCCCAGCGGTGCAGCTTCAAGCCAGTGTGGTTCTCTGTTGCTGCTGCTGTGTGTGTGTGTGTGTGTGTGTGTGTGTGTGTGTGTGTGTGTGTGTGTAACGAAAAAAGAAGCAGCTCAAATATCATCACCTGATTCTTCCCCCCAGATTCGTTTCTTCTCTTCTCTCTCTCTCTCTCTCTCGCTTCGCTTTCCCTCGTCTCTCTCTCGCATCACCTCTCCTTCTCCTGCCCTCCACCCGTCCGCACTCCTCCTCCTCTTTTGCTCTCCTCCCCCCTTGTTCTCATCCTCTCGTCTCTGCCGCTTCGCTGTTCACTCCGTTCCTCCGCTCATCCCTGCTACTGCGCTCTCCTCGCATCTGCTCGTTTGAGCTTCTCTTCTCTTCTCTTCTCTTCTCTTCTCTTCTCTTCTCTTCTCTTCTCTTCTCCTCTGTTCTCTCCTCTTTTCTGCTCTGCTCTATTATCTTGTCTCCTCTTCTGTTCTCTCCTCTTCTCTCTTCTTCTCTTCTCTGTTCTTCTCTGATCTGTTCTCTTCTCTCCTCTGTTCTCTCCTCTTGTCTGCTCTGCTCTATTATCTTCTCTTCTGTTCTGTTCTCCTCTGTTTTCTCTCCTCTCCTCTTTCTCTTCTCTCCTCTTCTCTTCTCTTCTCTTCTCTTCTCTTCTCTTCTCTTCTCTTCTCTTCTCTTCTTTTCTCTTCTCTTCTCTTCTCTTCTCTCCTCTCGTCATGTTGTATGCTCTGTTGTTTTTTTAGCTTCCCTCCCGTCTTTTCCTCTTGTCTCCCCTCCCGAACAGCAGCTGCCTCAGCAAAACCACTGTGTGTGTGGCGTGTGTGTGTGTGTGTGTGTGTGTGTGTGTGTGTGTTTTCGGATTCCCAAACTGAAACTAAGCGTGGAAGTGCCAGGGAAAAGCTGCACGACAAACGTGCAGGAGGTTGTCACAGTGACAAGAGCGTCCGCTCTGCAGGGCCTGTTTGTAGCTGACAATATACAGGTGTTCATGTGATGTGAGGCGCACCTTTTATGGAGAGGAGAAGAGGAGGGTGGAGATGAGAGGAGAGGGTCAAAGAGGAAGGGGAAAAAAGGGAGAGGAGAGGAGGGGAGAAGAGAAGGAGGGGGAAAGAAAGCGAGTTGAGAGGAGGGTGTAAAGGAGACAAGCGGAGAGAAACGAAGAGAACATTAGGATACAATAAGAGAGGAGGGGAAAGAAGAAGAAGAGGAGGACGAGGCATGCCATATCTTCTGTTGGATCTCTCTGATTCTCGGGATAAAGGCAGCACTTTGCACCGGAAAATCTCCCTTCACTCTGAAAGCTCGAAGGGATTTTCTTTTTTTCACCGTTTCACCCTCTCCTCAGGCTATGAGCAGAATCCAGACGTAAATGGCAAACTCTTTCTTATTCAGGAAAAAAAAAAAAAAAAAAAAAAAGACAGCTCCTTGTCCTTAAAAACCTGGGCAGATTCTGCTAAGGCATATGCGTTCCTTTTGAGATGAGATGTGCTTGTATCAGGAGCAGAGAAATGCCAAATGACAAAAGGAACACCCCCCCCCCCCCCCCCCCCCCATAGGTCAGCATGCTCTAAAGGTCAGAGGTCATGAGCGGTGTGCAGTGTTACACAACCAGTGGGTCGGGAAAAGTTCTGACAAATTTGCAAGGAAAGAACAAGTTTAACTGGGAATATTGTCCCAAACTGATGGATGTGTTGAAAATTACACATTTTTAAGAGTGTTCTTTTTCATCTGTGTCTTTTGTGTGTTTTTCTCACTCATGGGAAGGAAAAGTGAGAAAAGACTTGCTTTCTCCATTGGGATTTTCATATAAAAGCATTAAACACGACAGTGAGTTCATCTCCATATAATAACAATATCCCTTTATTGATTGCAATTACTTGCTGCTTAAGATGAAATTGAGTTTTTACAACGTTGTTTTGTGATGAGCTTTATTGCAGGTTGTAGTTTATAACCGTATCACTCCAAAAAATGACTGTTTTAGTAAAGTTCATACAGTTAATAATTCACGTGAAATTCTTTTGTATTTGTCAGTAAGTCAGGAAGACAGCACATAAATACTTTGCTTTGTTTTGTCTTTACTTTGCTAGTTGTTATCTATTTGTAGCGAAGATATTCAATGGATTTCAGAATTAACGTTACCAGTGCTGTCAGTGGGAGGCCAACTGTGTACAAGTGTGTCTCAGTGCAACAAGCGAGGGGATGACGGTTACATTGTGGATTAAACACTTTGAGGACAGCTGTTTTTAACAGCGTTGATTGCAAGCTTGGGAATATTAAGGCTTGTTCACTTCACTGCTAACTTTTTGCAAATTACTTGCTTTTGCAGCAGTAGACTGTAACATTAATAAATCGGTAACCCACACCTGCCAACCTGCTGCCTGCCAACCAGCTGTTATTTTACCTTTGTGTGCCAAATCAATGTGAATAAATACTGCATCTATAAACACAGAACTGTTTTTCTGGGTCTGTTGTGACTAATAGGTTTGTATGGGAAAATGAATGAGTGGGTGGACATTTAAAATGAACCAGCCTTGAAGGGTGTTATCCCTTTTGTCTATACAGCGTCATTGGAAGTAAAAACTTAAAAGCGACAAGCTGGCCAGCAGCCTTGTTACCCAGCCGGATAAGGTGAATTATTCCTCTCCTTTTCCTAGTTTGTGTTTGTGTGGATTGTGTCCAGGGGAATGTGTGGCGCTGACCTTTACTGAGTATGAGGAGGCTGTGCGTCTGCCTAAGGCATGTACAGCTACTTCCTGCTAACCTCTATGGTCTTTGCTATGGACACACGGCGGTGGTGTTAGCCTAGAGGTTGGAGAGGTGGGCTTGTGTCTGGAAGGTCACCGGTTTGAATCCCTGGACCAGCTGTGAAAATCCAGTAGGGGAAAGTGAATGAGAAGCATTCTCCTCTTAAAGTCCCCATGAAATGAAAGTATCTTTAATGGTGACCTCATGCTGCACTAGTCGGCGTAAATACAAATTCCAACCAATGAAACCATCACAGATTTTCCCGCTCCCATTAAATAAAACCGCTTTTCTCTCCTTGACTGATATTCAATTGGTTTAGACTTTTGAATGATCCCTCACTGTGTTTTGTCCCGCCCCAGCATCCTGTTTCAACAGGGAATACATCAAATCAAGGAAATAAAGATGCCATTTCAAGGCAAGGCACTTAACCCCCAGCTGCTCAGCGGCCGGCAGTAGAGGACTGTGCACTGATTGCATGTAACTGTGTGAAAGTGAAGCAGGACATTGCAGGAAAAATGCACACATTCTCAGTCAAATTTCTCTGGATAAATAAAGGTAAAAAAAAATGCTGATCACACACGAGACGTGATACAGATATGCACACACATGCATGAACGTGCACTGAACACATGCACACACACACTGATTAGATTCCCACGCATGCATGTATTCAGACACACACGGGCACAAACCCTTAAATGCAATAATAGTGATACTATGACTTGTTGCCACTTCAAATAGGACAGGTTGGGCAAGAGGTCGACGGCTCGTCAAATGTGCTCTCGCATGCATGCACACGCGCACACGAATGCACACACACACACACAAACACACACACATACTCTCTCTTGCTCTCTGATCAGCACCATTTCCTCCCAATCCTCCAGACTCCCCACGGAGGAGAGAGACAGCGAGAGACAGACAGAGAGAGAGAAGGAGATGGAAAGGGGGGTTGGATGGAGAGAGGATTGGACACGACAATTTTCTGCCCCGCGGGGGTGGACATGCGTGGCTGGTCTAATCGGTTAAGCAGGGCAGGACAGGAGGGCACTCTCCACACCTCAGGGGTCAGAGTGTGTTGGTGTGTTTGTGTATGTGTGTGTGTGTGTGTGTGTGCGTGTGTGTGTAGGACGTGTACGAACCAGAGGCCAGTTGGCGTTACAGCATGTTCAAAGCCCCTTCAGTCCGGCATCAAGCCCTTTGTGTCAGTTTAAAGCCACTTAAAATGCCACCAGGGAGGAAGAAGAAAGAGAGGGAGCGAGAGAAAGGAAGAGAGACAGAGAGAGGGAGAAAGAGAAAGAGAGAGAGATCATTTGTGACCAAAAGTAACCTCCAAACGTTTTTTTTCCTAAAAGTAATAATTCTTCAACATCCTTGTAAAACCTTATTATTTTTATTTATTTTAATTTAAAAGGTGAAGACTTTCATATCAACTGTTTAAATTTTCATGCCAGATTGGCGCCACTTTAAGCAAGATTTCATCGCCTTAAACAGAGTACTATTTTAGGTTTCGCACCCAGACAATCAGCGTGACAAAGAACCTGCTGCCTATTGAGTCTCTGCCTGGGGCTTTTGTTGATATGAACAAAGATAGGACAAGAATCATTTCAAGAGAGCAGAGATGCACCTGATATCTGAGTTCATATTCTGGTGGCTGTAGTATTCCCAGGCTGTAAAAAAAAAAAAGAGAGCTTTATGTAAGTGCTCTTTGACTCGTAGCTTAATCTAGCGGTGTGTGTGTGTGTGTATGTCGTTCTCGTGTAGGCTAAGGCTGTAAGAAGCCGCTATCCAGTGGTTCTTATTCAAGGCCGCTGCAATGTCTGTTCAGCCTTCTGTTTATATTGTCAGTGGAAAGAGAAAGTGGGAGAGAGAGTGAGCGAGAGGAACGGGGGGGGGAGAGTGTATGCGACAGACAAAAAAGAGATATATAGCAAGAGAGAGAGACAGGCAGATAAATGGAGAGACAGAGAGAGGAGGACATTAAAAGGAGGAGATATAGGGTGAGAGTGATGGAGGTAACGGGAAAGACGGGAGAGGCTTGACAGTGAGGATTGTAAGGGAAAACGAGAGGAAAGTGAAGAGAAAATGTGGAGTGGAGGAAACGAGAAAAGGGGAAGATTTGGGAGGAGAGGAATGGAGGGAGAAGATGGAGATGTGTGTGTGTGTGTGTGTGTGTGTGTGTCAGTCAGAACATACACACATGCATGCATCATCTGATTTGAGTTTGGAGTCATCACACTATCATGCACAATTCTGTGTGTCTGATCTACCCAGATTTTCAAATTATACTGTAATATAATTAGTGTTTATTTTGTTTTATTTTCCTGTATCAAGTGATGGGAGTCACTCATGAGGCTCACTACTCTGTGGCGACTCCCAGATATATCTTTCGGGGGCGCAGGTTTAGCCTTGAGGAAATCTTGCACTCAAGTATTGTCTTTTTTAAACAAATGTGGACTTGCTGATGCAGGGATTGTGTCCTGCATCTGCCTTCTATCACTCTCTTAGACCCCTTTGGCTGGGCTATCTCACAGCTACATATTGAATATTTCCTTTTACCGACTCCTTGTTGGCAAGCAAATGGATATTAAATATTGACTCTACATCATTTATAGGAATACAGGAACAGATTAAATTGTGGTGGTCCAGTGCATCTCGAATCTTTAGACTGCTCAGGCTGATCCTAATATATTTTTGGGGGGGGCTAGGTTGAGATACTGTTTTTTCATCTCGCAAAGGGGGAATTCCTCTTTTTGTTGGCCGGCTCCTGGATCAGGTAGAGGTTAAGTATCTTGCTCAAGGAAACTTTGACTGGAACAGTAAAACCTCACTAGGGATCGAAGCCCTCTGGTTGGGGTACGACTTCACCGACCGCTAAGCCATCCTGCAAACAAATATCTGTCTGACCCGTCTAACCAAATTTCTGCCTTGCCAGCTTTCTGTCTAACCTTGCTTCTTCGCTCTCTCTGCTCTATTCTCTGCTCCCCCTTTCTTTCCATCTTCCTTTTCTCCTCTCTTGCTCATTTCTACTCTTCGGTTTGCCTTCTTTTCTTTGTCTCTTTATCCTTGGGCTGCTGCTCAGAAGCTTCTCCGTCTGTCTTTTCATATGTTGATGTGTGTTCTTGGAGTGATGCCTTGACATTTTAAAATTTTTGTGTTATTTTTTCTTCACTAGTGGCAATATTAAGGTTTTGCAGTTTTCCTTTAGGTTGTCAGGACTTGTTAGCTGAATGAGTTTTGTTTTTGGTTATTTAAAAGTGCCAACAGAGAAACTTTCCCTCCACGCTGTGACAAGTGTTGGGTGAGAAAAGTCACTGATTAGAATTCACAATGTCAAAGTACTCAAATGCAGTTGATTGAATGGTGAAGTGCTGCTTGTGGAGCGGCCTGGTATCTGTGTCCACATGAGGGCTCGCTGCCACTTTGATTACCTGAGGCTGGAGCATTTCACCTTAACCTCCTTCTCCAAACCCAAGGATCTATCAAAGGGCTCAGTCACCCGGAAAGGAAAGCAGATGTGCTATTGAAGGGTGGTAATGGTGCAATGCAAGAGGAAGCAAGGGAGGAAGGGGGAAAGAGGGCCGGAGGGAAAGAGGGAGGAATGGAATGGAGGATGGGGGATGGACTATAGCTGCTTGATTTGTTACTTTAAAATGAAATCATTTACTGATTACCTGCTTGAAATTTTAACAGGTATACTGTTCGCAAATCCTTCAAAAACTCAAACTAATTTCATTTTACTTTAAACATTTTTGGATTACATAATCTCCCCTGAAAATAGGCAGTTAGACTCTATAAAAAGACTATTCAAAGACTATAATTGTGGTGTTATTGTCATCTACAGCCAGTATCAACCATTATTTCAAGATCTACAGACTTAATCCTTAGTAATCCAACAAATAATCTTTTTTTTTAAGTTAAGTTTTTAAGCAGCTGTAACAGATTGTAGTTAACACATTTTGAAACGAGATTACTGTAATCACATTGTATGTAATTGTTCACTCTTTAACCCTGGCTACAAACAATGACCCTCATTGGTTTAAACAATAAACCTCACTCTTTTTTTAGACTTGGTGGCATTTTTTTAAATGCCTGACTGGCCAGGAAGCAGTTGCAGTACTTATTTGGTTGATTGGCTAAGTATTTTGCAGTTTACCACAAATGATTCTCCTCTACTGCATCCAGAACAGAAATTCAATGAAAGCCGATGGGGGCAACAGCAACAGAGCCAAGAGAAAAGAGCAGCTATTTCAGAGGAAGATAAACCTTTGTCTCAATTTCCTCTGGCCTCAGACAATTTAGCTATCATGCTGCTCTAGCAATACCCCCCACCTATAAGTCCTGCTCAATTGACCACTTTGCTCATCCCAGGGACAAACTGGGCTGCAACAGACTGTTTGTCTGAGAGAGAGGAGAGGAGAAGAGATGAGTGCAGGAGACAAAATGAGAGGAGAAGGGGAGGAAAAAGGTGGGGAGGAGGGGGAAGATGAGGAGAAGGGAGGAGAGAAGATGTGAAGAGAGATGAAAGGGGGAGAGAGGTGAGATTGATGCTACGTTGAATGACCGAGCTTCCCCTCTCCTTTCTCTCTCTTCTCCCTCTTATTCTCTCTAGATAAAAAGAGAAACAGAAAGAGAAGAAATGGACTCGAAAGAAGGTTGCGGTGTAAAGTGACCTTGTCCATGTTTTCTCTCTGTCAGTTTGTTGTGCTTTCGGTTACTTTAAAAAAAAATTTGAAGAGTGAAAAATGTTTTTCCTTTCGTCTGAATCCTTTCTTGTTGCTTCAAAGAATCTCTGCTGTACTTGAGGACAGTTATATAAGACACAGCCGCTCAGCCTATAGCCACACATTCTGTTCTCACACGAAACTGTGTTGTGCCAGAATTCCATCCTGGTGTTTGTTTGTTTGTTTGTTTGTTTTTTGTTAGGACATAATGCATTATGTTCTTTTTTTTCTTTTTTCTCTTTTTATAGACATACGGAAAGCAGGGAGGGTTACATGCATAGAGGGACTGCAACACAGAATCAATCAATCAATCAATCAATCAATTAATCAATCAATCAATCTACTATCAAAACAGTAAATATAAAGGCTAATTGTTCTTGTTATCACAGAGATTTTTCATGCAATGATCAATTGGATTTTTTAGGTTATGATTATGAGCGCTTAAACTTAGAAAGTGATTATGTAAATTTGCATTTAAGTGATACATTTCATAAAATAATAATAAAAAGTACAATTTAAATGCCTTTTAAAAATCCTGTTATAAATTCAGAAATGTATTCATCTTAAAGACAGAATAATGAATGGAATTATTAAATGATACATTTAATCAACATTTGATATTTGTACATTTTTTTGAATCTTTTTTATTCATTGTGCGGTTTAAATGTGAATTTAATTAATCACTTTATTCATTTTTAAAAAGCAATATCTATTAATGAATCAATAACAATTAATCACTGGAAAAGTCTATAAAAATCAGTTTGGCATAGTAGAGGCTCCACAGATAGAAACCACACAATCAAACAACTACGTAAAAAAAAAAAAGTAGTTACATTTGATTAGACTAACATTAAAGTAATAATGTGCCACATCCCTATCGTCAATAATGCTTTCAACCATTATCCAGTTCATAAAAGCTTTTACATTTGCTGTTCTAAACACCCGGTGTTGGGTATTGTAGATCTTTCCTGGGAAAAATCCTCTGGCACACAGGAGTTACAGGTTGTTTGGAAGAAATAGAAGAAGAACTGTGTAGTTAGCATGAGCAGCGATAGCCACCATGGATGAAGAAGAAAAGAAGAAAAGAAGAAAAGAGCGGCACCTACAGAAACTCAAACATCATCAACAGAAACTCCAAAGAAAGAAACGTCATAGTACTGGTCACCATAGATGTCGTCACAACAACAACAAAAAAAAACATGCATGTTACCTTTTTTAAAGTCTTTAAAAAAACAGATCACTCTGTATTATTCCCACAGTGTTGTACAGAATGAAGTGCCTAAATTGCCAATATTCATACTCGGTATCGGCAAGTAGCCAATTTAAACATTGCGCTCGGTCAGCAAAAACTGGTGTCTGTGCTTAAGTGGCACTTGAAATATAAAACGAGCCAAAGAAAGAGAGAGAGAGAGAGAGAGAGAGAGAGAGACCTTAATCTGTCTCCAATGCTCTGCCTAGGTCGGGACCCCTGTTCTATTCTGCTGTACTTAGTGGCCATCGGCTGAGAAAGCTTTTATGCTGGGCAGACAGCTCAGCAGGATTTTACCATAGTCCTAAATGGGCACCTGGACTCCTCCCACCTCGCTCTCGCTATCTATTCACCCCTCGCTTTTGATTCTGTTTCTTTCTACCTCACTCTGATCCCTCTCTCTTTATTATCACACTTCTGCTCTCCCTCTCTCTCTCTGTCTCTCTCTCTCTCTCTCTCTCTCTCCCTCTCTCACTTACTGTGATTAGGTTGGGAAAGGAGCCAGAGAAAGCTCTTACAGTCGTCGCAACACTTTGGCTCTGCTTCATCATTTACACACATACTGTACATTCGCTCACATGAATAGTTGCACACACACACACACACACACACACACACACACACACACACACACACACATTCTCTCTCTCTCTTACCCCCAAACACCAATGCACACAGTTGAATGCTGGTGCACACACACAGACACACACACATACAGACACACACACACACACACTCTAACACTTCCATTTCTGTGGTGTTGGAGGTGTCATTTCACTAAGCAGCCTATTAATGAGTATAGGAACGGGCCAGTGTGTGATGCATGGTGGGATAGCCTGGGGAGGGGCTGCTCACACAACCCTGTCACACAGATTATCACTGCTAATGGATCTGCACACACACTGATTAGTGCTTCAACCTGTGTGTGTGTGTGTGTGTGTGTGTGTGTGTGTGTGTGTGTGTGTGTGTGTGTGCTGCCCAGTGGAGGCAACAGGTGGGATAATCAAATGTGTCTGGTGTACGTGTGTGTGTGTGTGTGTGTGTGTGTGTGTGTGTGTGGTGTGTGGCGATGTTGAAGGAAATGACAAGTGTATGGTCCATTACTGTAACTGACTAGTAATTTCCTGAAGGAAATAAATTCTTAGGCCAGTCAACATAAAAGTGAGTGTGTGTGTGTTCTCACACACACTCCTTGATCAAAGGAGCTAGTGGATTGTAACTATACACACAAACACACATACACACACACACACACACGCACACACACTGAAGTGCATACAAACCTGTTAGACAGATGTTTAGAGGAAAATCGCTGTGAAGTGGGAACCTATTCAGAGAGCTTAAACTATAAGCCTCCAGGAAATAGACGTGTGTGTGTGTGTGTGTGTGTGTGTGTGTAGGTGTGTGTGTGTGTGTGTATGTGTGTGTGTATGCAAATGTCTAGGATGTCTGTGTATGTCTCTGTGTGTCTAAGTGTGTGTGTTTGACAATAACAAAGATAATTTACGCTACATATTCCCATAGCACCTGTTACTCTTCTTTCCTCATCTATCTCTCTCTCCCATTCATTCTCTCCTTCCTCTCTCCACCAGAGAAATCAGGAACAGAACAACTCTGATGACTAATTGTTTTGTTTTTCTGTATATAATCTCAATCAGTAGCGAGAGTGCTAGCTTGTTAATAGGAAGTTCTAGTTACAGTGTCATTGAGTGTGTGTGTGTGTGTGTGTGTGTGTGTGTGTGTGTGTGTGTGTGTGTGTGTGCGTGTGTTTGTGTGTTCTCCTCTCTGGCTAGTTAGTAGGGAATTCATCATTCCCTGACACTCTGAAACGCTAAACAAACAGAGGAGCCTCTAGCCTCTAATTATGCTGTACGCTCCAGCACTTAAACCTATTAGCACCGGAGGGGATGTTTGTGTGTGTGTGTGTGTGTGTGTGTGTGTGCGGGTGTTCGTGTTTGTGTCCGTCTTTCTCTCTCTCCGTCTCTGTGTTTGTACCAAGGTGGTCTTCGTATTGCTGTGGTGTGTTTGGTTGATAACGACTTTGATAGCAGCCCTACTGTGTTGATGTGTCTTCTAATTACACTGTGTGTGTGTGTGTGTGTGTGTGTGTGTGTGTGTGTGCTGGGTGGGTGGTAACTGTCCTGTATTGTTGTACTGTCTGATTAGCTGTGCAGCTTTAAAGCTAAAGTTCAATTCTACAGTTGATTTTAAGTCCTTGGAAATGAAGGTCGCTCTGACTAATTAAATGTTTGGACAGCCTTTTTTTGTTGTTGTTGTTGCTGTGAACCTTTATTTATTCACAGTAATTATTGAGCACATATGGTCTTTTCCAGTAACACCCTGCTTCACAGTTACACAGTTAGACACAGTCACGCCTGTCTTCCCAGTACAACCACAGTCTTCCACTGTTGGCCTTGATCAGCTCTGTTAATGCAAGCGGTTAAGAGTCTTGCTCATGCACTCCTAAACAGTAGAAGTTGAGGAAAAGGGTTTGGAGCATTATATGTTCACTTTTCCTCACTCACAAGGATTTTCCCATCCTGTCTGTGGATTCAAACCAGTGACCCTCCTACCACTGCTCCATATGCTGAAATAGATACACACAACACCTACAGATACAGCTACCTGGCTAGTGTTGCCATTAGTCTCTATTTAATAATAATAATAATAATAAGATTTATTTGTATAGCACCTTTCATACACAGCATGCAGTGCTTTACATCAGTAGAAGGCAGATAAAAAACAGATAAAAAGATTAAATACATACACATACAGTATTCTGTTCAATTTTTGGTTTTGTTCTGTTCTTTTGTTTTATTCAGTTTTGTTCTGTTATCTTTTGTATTTTGATGCGTTTTATATTCATAGCCAGGTAAGCCCTGGTGAAATATATTCTCTTTCTGCTGTATGTCCAACTGCTTTGTTCTGATCTTTTATGTCAAGTAAAGATTCCCACCGTATGAATGACATTTGAGTCTTACGATAAGCACGTGCATGGACCGCTTTGACCATCACTCCTCTGAAGAAGTAGAGGAGGAAGGGAAAGTGAATAAAGGAGACAATGAAGAAAAAGGAAGAAAAAAAACATGGAGTGATTCGGGAGATGGTGAATATGTGTGTGGTTGTAAAATAAAGCTATGAAGATGGAGAGTTTGTGTGTGTGTGCGTGTGTGTGTGTGTCACATCCCTCCAGACCACAGTAATAAACAGGGTCCATCCCTCTGACCTCTGTGGTACGGTGTGGCGGAAGGGTCAATTCTGATCGATAACTCAATACCTCTCCGTCTCTCCGTGTTGTGTATTAAGACTTGATGAAAGGAAATACTATCTGAAGCATTAGACAGTACATTGAGACACATGATACACACTGAGCTCCATCAGTACTGGATATAGACCACTACACAATGCTAGATCTTTTGGATTAAAGAAGCACTTTATGTGCATGGTCACCTCATGTCTGGGTACCAAAAGCTAGACTTTGCATTTCATAAAACACTGTGTCATTATGTCATTATGTCATTATGCATGAAGTATGGGTGACAGGGTGGTTGAGAGAAACCGTCCCTCACCAGGGGAACCTGGGTTGGAAAGCATCTGCTCTGCTGAAGTATCTTTGAGCAAGACACTGAATCCCTACTAGCTCCACATGCACTGTTCTGTAGCTGAACCTGACCTCTGACCTCCCTGGAGGAAGCAAAGTGAATATTGAATTTATCTGCAGAGATCCATAAACTGTCACATATATACACACATGATTGTAAGTCGCTTTGAACAAAAGCGTCTGCTAAATGACATAATGTAATGTAATGTAAAGAGATTGTTGTCATCATCAGCATTTGCAATTTTCTGAGGAAAAACATCTCCACATTTTTCACTTAATAAGAAGCTCAATCCATCTCTGGTTTGCTCCCTATTAGATTTCAGACCTTCCTCTTGGGAAGTTGAGACAATAGACGAGAAGAGAGCAGCAGAAAGAGAAAGAGGAGGGAGGGACAGATTGAGGGTAATTTATGGATATAAATGAGGAGGCCTGTGACTATGTACTCTGGGACTGTCTCAAAACATGAAGTAGAATGGATGTGATGGCTACTGTACAAACACACACATGCACGTCCACGCGTACACACACACACACACACACACGGCAGCTTACCCGTCAATGTAGCCCGGCGTTCTCTCTCTAGGTGTCCTTCCTATCCATCTCCATCAGCTAGACATCAGGTGGAGCTCCACAGGCTGCCACTTAGCCTGCTTCCCCCCGCTGGAGGCCTTGATCCTGGGGGAGCTGGTGTCAGGAGCCTGGGTGGGGGGGCTGGAGCTCTCCGGGTGTTTGGGGGTGTGTTGTTCCGTTCTCCAGACAGACAGGCTAAGTGAAAGAACGTTTGCTCCATTAGCCTGCAGTGGCAGTGATAGGGACTTGTACTCACATATACACACACACACACACACACACACACACACAAACAAACACACACACACACACACACACACACTGACCTGCCAGTGTAGTCACCTATCTGGTATGGCATTGTCTGAGAGGGTAAATGATAATAATGAATGAATATTGTTTTCCTTTTTCTTTTCTTTTCCATTCTATTCTATTCTATTCTAAATGTGGTTTTACTCTATGCTGTTTGACTGAATATTCTATTCTATTCTATTCTAGCACCACTTTTAAATGCATCTTATTTACTTCTTTTCTGTCCAGCGTACAAACAATGACTAAGATGGATGCAGGTTTACTCATTATGTACTTATTTTATTCTCTTCCCTTGTGTGTGTGTGTGTGTGTGTGTGTGTGTGTGTGTGTGTGTGTGTGTGTTTATGTGTGTGTGTGTGTGTGTGTGTAAACAGGGGGTGCCTAAGCCCATAGCCATGGAGCCATGTTGGGGGAGCAGAGCGGGCGTTCTGACGGTGCTGCTGTGTCTGCCCAGAGTCCCGTCTGGAATACCTCCACCAGGACAGTCTGGTAGGACACACACTCACACACACACACACTCACATATGTGTGTGTGTGTGTAGGTTGTTGAGGGTTTCTCTGTGCATTTGGCATATATTGTCCAGTAATGGTGCGCTCACACTATTCCGCTTTTTTTATAGAAAAAGCGCTGCCTCAACTGTATTTTGTGCTGATAATTTGAAAAGGCGGGTCGCGCATAATGACCAGCTGCAGTAGCTGCCACTATCAGCAAACAGTATGCATGTCCAACTGTCAGACACTTACCAGAAACTCCACAACGCAGCTAATGTGCTTCATAAGGACTCTTTATGATCAGAGTTACACCTACCAACTTTCCTACCACTACTTTCTCCATTTTCATTCTGATTGTTGTTGTTGTAAACTGTCAGCTGCCTCTGTACCATGAAACCCCACCTCTTGTCTGTTGTGATTGGTTGGCTCGCAAAAATGCAGTCTCATTTTGAACTGTTCTTAGCAGAAGACAGTGGCTCGGCTCTGCCTAAAAAGATGCCAGATGTAGTGCCTTTTCAAAGAGGCTGCTTCCCAAATGGCTTGCGGCCATTTCCCATAATCATTCATGTAAAAAAGGCCCTGTCAGTTTGAAAAAAGTGGCATAGTGTGAACACGCCCTAAGATTTTGATGGCATCCGAATCATCTTTGAAAGAGTCTTGGCAAGGCAGGTCAGCTCAGACAGTTCTGTAACCAAAAGGTCACAGGTTCAGTCATGTCTCCTGTCATAGTTAAGCAAAGATATTGAACCCCTTCCTGTTCGCTCATTGTACGTTTCTCTGAATAACAGTATCAGCTAAATGCCTAAAATGTAAATGTGAAATGTAAATGTAGGGGCTGTGAGCCAGCAGAGGCGTACCCCAGGCTCATGATTTCCTCTGAGCTCAGGCGAAGCTCAGTCTCTCTCAGCTTCTAAGCCAGGGAGCTGTGGAAGTTTGCCCTTAGCTCAGCTGTCTTGAGCCAGGTACTGTAGATCTGCCTGTTACTGCACTTCTGCATATGGCAGGGGGGAGGCACTGCCATGTGGTGTTCGTCTCCAGTCGTGTAATGGTTATTCCAGCACTCTGCACCTCTCACGGCACAAGTAATCGGGACTTATCCATAATGTTTTGCGTTGTTTCTGCTGCTGGAACAGTGCGTTGGTTATTGGGAGAGCTTTCTGAGAACAGAGAGAAGTTGTCATTCTCACTGGCCTAGCAAGCACCATGCACCCCAATCCACATCTTGTTGTTTTAATATAGATCTACCTACTGCTTTTGATGTGTAACTTACCAGCCTGCTTGTAGGGGTTTTGTAGGAAATTCCTGAGAACTCCCATACTAGACCAAATAGAAGCACAAAGCAGGTCATTAGGGCAATTGCTCTCTTTTTTTATTTATCCCTATTTAATCGGGTCAAAGAGCGACCTGGCCAGAAAAGCAGCATCATGACAAACATAACAGTTGCAGTCACATAAAAGAGAGAACAAAGTAAAATGTTCGAAATATTGTCACGACCGTCTCTAATTTCACACCAATGTCTTGTATTAATGAGAAAAACTTAAACGTGGCACCTTTTTAAGAAGGGCCCATGTGGTTAAACCTGCCTGGATTTTGCTCCAGCACTTGCTGTTGGATCAATTGTTCCCCTCAATGAGTCATCCTGACTTTCCACAGTCTGAGGGGAGCTCATGTTGCTGCTATAGACGGACGATATGTGATATCCCCCAGTCGCTCGAACCGCCGCGCGGCTGCTGTAGAAATCTCCGAGAAGACAGCCATCTTAACAACACTTCCTCACAGGCTGGACCAAGACCTCGGGTTTTATGCACTGTCAGCACAAGGCCAATCTGTCTCTCTCTCTCCAGCTCATCTTCCACCTCGGTCGACCCCTCTTTCCCTCTCTCTCTCACACACACACACCCACACATTCAAGACTTCTCTCTCTTTCTCTATGTTTCCCCCTTTCCCTCTCTCCTGCAGATTTCTGGGAGAGTGCTGTCAGTCAGTCTGTTGCAAGTTTTAGTCTAGTCTTAATAAAGTGGACTGTATGTAACAGGAGCAGGTGTGAAAAGCCCCCGTTCCTCTCGGCAGGAAGCAAAACCTTCAGGATCTGAAGTAAATGACGGAGGAGAGGATAAGAGCAGAGGGGAAATGAAGCACTTTGCAAAGGCGGCAGCTTTCTTGTGCGAGAAAGAGCTACTTGTTGGTACTTCAATGGAAGCCTTTTAAACCTGAAAACTGCTACCTTAGAGTGGGAGGGAGAGAAGTATGAGGTGTGTGTGCGTGAGCAACAGAAAGAGTGGGTAAGAAAGAGAAAGGGAAAGCATTGCTACCCTCAGAGATAATTGTAGCGATAAAAAGCTCTCTATAGAAGAGAGCAGTAACAAGTGCATTAGGAGCAGATCAGCAAGACCAGCAAGCCACTGTTGGAAGTGTGTAAGAAACTGTGTGGAAATACGACTCAGGTAATCTTTACTTTATTTTAAGCCCATATTTCTTAGTCACAAAGTTCACAGTTTGCCTTTCAATGTGAACACTGATGTATTGTAGTTCTCAGTGGCTTTGCATCTATAGATTTCATCAGCTTATGCTTAGAAAAAGGCCATAGAAAGTTTGGATTTGATTGGTGCTGGGAACTTAGGACCAGGTCTAGACTCAGTAGGCAGTTTATTAGGTGCAACCATATTCACAAAAAATGGATCATGGCTGTGGTTTGCTACATCAGGCCAGCAGACAGACATCGAGAGATTCAGTTACAGTTCAATTGAATATTAAAAATGGGCAAGTCGAGCAACTTTTAGCGCGATATGATGGTTAGTGCCAAGTGCGTCAGTTCCAGTATCTCAAAAGTATCTCACTTTCTGCTGAACTGCATGGCTGAACTACACTTAGGGGGTGTGAAAAACCTTGTAAAACTTTGTTTCACAGCATAGCACCGTTCAACATGCTGTAAATTCTTCACTTATTCTCTGGTGTAGCTGCAAGATACATCGTTTTGTAAGTCTGATTTTGCTCTTACATAAGGTATTAAAAAAACAACAGCGTAGATCCTTGTTGGGTCTGTAAGTGCTGATTTTACAGCCGCTGTCACATTGTTTTTTCTGGAGCATTTTAGCAAATACCTTGTCTGGTAGCTTGTCGTAAATATTACTTTGTGTGGATTTTAGAGGCGTTTGCCATTCCAGTGAGGTGTAAAGCTTCCTCTTGGGATTGATCTCTCTCCAGTGTCAAACACACAGATTCTGTGCTTGTGCATTAAACCAAATGTGTAGCAAAAAATGGAAGATTTAACAGAGGAATCATTTATTTTGTATTCAGCACCTTTTACAGAAGTCCAGCACTGCAATTATAGAGACTTATAGAGACTATTAGACTTCCCTGCCGATCAAACCAATTGATAAACACACTTAAGTCACTGAAAGACAGTACTTTTACTCTGCTACATGGACGCTGTTTTTTCACAGTGGATTTTACCATTTTACAGTAGCTTATCACTGCAGTACCAAAGTCATTTGCAGGAACTTGGAGCCAATGAGAAGCTAGTCACTCATTATCAGGTTGGTCTCTGGGGGAGGTCTTGGCCCTGTTCTTGTTTTCCTCATCAAATGCATGACATCAATATCACTTTTGCCAGTGCTTGAAGCCTGGGAAAGATGGCAGACTGTGTGTATGTGTGTGTGTGTGTGTGTGTGTGTGTGTGTGTGTGTGTGTGTGTGTGTGTGTGTGTGTGTGTTTAGAGATCAGAGAGTTCAGTCATGATCACAGTGCTCACACACACAAACGCATACATCCAACCACGTAAACACACATGATACAGCTTCACATTACGCAAAACCGACCAAGGAATAGATAAAAGTCTTGGACTAAACTCGCCCACCCGTCCCCATCCCCGCTCTTTTCTCATTCCTCCCTCCATCCTCCCACCCCTCCACTCCCCAGAGAGACTCCCCTCGTGGGGTCAGACAGCATTCCTCCATTGATGTGAGCGCGTGCGAAAGTGAAGTCACTGCGGGCTAGCTCCGCCCACCCTCAGTGGGAGACACTTCAAGAGGAATCCTCGATGAGCGCGCCTATTTTAGCTCTCCTTGCCTCGCTCTCTCTCACTTTTCGCTCTTTGTTTTCCTCCGTGTCCTCCTTTGCTCCGCTCCCCTGAGGCGTTACCATTAACTGACCCCCTTTATATGTGGGAGAGGGAGAGAGAGAGAGAGAGAGAGAGAGAGAGAGAGAGAGAGGGAGAGAATCCACCAATGTTGGCTTGTGAAGTGGAGAAAAAACAGCCAGTATCTCCTTGAAACGGAAGAATTTACAGTTTTTGAGTTGCCAATTCCTTGCCCCTTATATTTCTCTCTCTCTCGCTCTCTCTCTCTCTCTCTCTCTCTCTCTCTCTCTCTCTCTCTCTCTCTCTCTCTCACATTCTCACTTTGTCTGTCTCTATCTAGTAATTTTCCTCTCAGGTCTCAGACTGAAAGTATGGGATTCTAGGATTAAAGCATACTTCATATCTAGAAGCAGTATAGGTGTGTGTGTGTGTGTGTGTGTGTGTGTGTGTGTGTGTGTGTTTTCGCGCTCTGTGAGAAGGATTTAACACAGTTTGGAGTGTCTGTAAGCTTGTCTGCCTCCCATCTCCAGCTGCTTTATGATGGCCGTGCTGAGATCAGCTCCTGGTGCTGGGAGCGGCCTGGGACACTGCGACCACGGAGTAAATTATGACTGATTTTTTACTAACGCTCCAAAACACATTTTGCTGGCACATGCCGGAGAGTCAGGTAGCACATGCCATATGTTAACAGTGTGGTGGGTTTGAAACACCCTCTCAGCCTTTGCCACATGTCATCACCCTGACTTTCTAGCATCTTTCCTTTCACTCTCCACTGTCGCCATGACGTAAAACCGCCTTAGAAATGTTTTCGGAAAATAAAAAGCAAAACAAAAAGAGCAGGTTTGTGCTCAAACGCTCACCGGTTGGGTTGAAAATTGGAAAATGGAGAGCTAGTAAGTTAGTATCTGTTTACAGGTACGACACATATGCTCTTGTCAAATGCTCAATGGGCAAAAGTTAAAGGAAAATTTGATCCTTGGATACTTACTGTTATATATATATCATCAATCTGTGATGATCATTGCTTTCCAGGAGTTATTTTGTTATTTAGTGTTATAATTAACTTTTTTGGCGTACCCAAAAAATATCTAAAATGTTAGAATATTGAAGTCAATTTGGGCCCTGAGGCAGACTGAAATGAATGCCTTTTTTATTGAAATTGACAAATTCCTTTTCTCACAGTGTCTTACACAAAATAGGTATTATTCTCTATTGTATATATATATATATATATATACACACATAACCATTACCATGGTCACCACCAGTTTTCCTCAACTCTTTTTGGACATGTGAGGTTTCTGAGAGACAATGGCAGGACTGGCCTTGGGGGTGAGCTGATGGGAGCACATAGTAAGCACAAGTAGATATTAATCAGTTTCATCTAACTACTATGCCGGTGTAAATGGCACTAAAGCTCACGATTAGTGCCATTTACAACAGATTTCCATTGTTATTCAAAGCATGTTGTAGGTTACTGTATTCCATTAATATCTGCCATTTGTCTAAGCGCTGAGTCTTTCTCAAACACTTTGTTTTTCTCTCTCTCTCTCCACAGGCTAGACTGTGTGATGAGATTACAAGCTGTAGGAGTAGGGGAGGTCTCTAAGCCCTTGTATGGCTTTGGCTTCACTCTGATCTGGCGAGACAGAAACACACTCGCATAAAAACGCTCTCAAGAACACACTCAGACAGCTCTGTTTAAAGCCCCTACATGAAGAATATTTACTTAATATATAATTTCATTTTAGTAGCAGAGTATAACGGCTGTAGAAAAATGGGACCATCGAAAGAAGATTGTTGTATTCATTGTGTGGTTTTCTATGTGTTTATTCTATGTGTACTCAAATATGATTTCCCACTAATTGTGCAGGATTGACTTAAACAGGAAGTGCCTCAGTCTACTTGTTTGCAGGGAACAAATACATAGACAAGTCCAGATGCTGTACAGTCGCCTAGCTAGATGTGCAGCATCAACTGTTGCTGTTGAAGTTGCTGCAGTGCTGGAATAAAAAGAATAACCTCATCATTCACCAATGAGGAAGAATAGATCCACTTTATTATACTGTATTGCTATTCAGTATCATTCAATATCACAACATGCAGCCTGTTTGCTACAATGTTTCGTAGCAAACAGGCTACTAATGCTTTGTTATTATTGGCCAAACTTAATAAATTCCACACCTGTAACGCAAAACTGCTTTGCTAGCTCAATGTAGTTGTAGCTAAAATATTTGCCAGCAAAAAATATTTTTTTGTCACGCATAGATTAACCAGTGCGCAAGCGCAAGCACAGACATTGCCAGACTGTAACAGCGGGCGAGCGAGCATCACTCAATAGGTGGTGAGAGAGTGCCATTTCGCTAGCATTGGGCATACTTAATAAATTCCACACCTGTTATGCAAAACTGATTTGATAGCTAGTTGTGACTAGAATATTTGGCATTGAAACATATTCTTTTTGTCACACATATACTACAGTGGTCACTGCATCGTCACTGCAGTCGCAAAGCTTAGCAAGACTGTAACAGCGGGAGAGCGAGCATCACTCAGTATGAGGTGAGAGAGCGCTGTCTGACTGGCTGATCCACTGACTGACTTGAATTTCGCTCCTGATGAACACAAAATAACTTGTATCCTTACGCAGGTTTATTCCAGTTTCATTATTCAGTTTGCATTATGACAGTTTTACATCACTTTTTCTGTACACAGATTCATATTCTTCTAGTCATAGTCTTCTCTCTGTAGTCTGCGGGGGGGGGGGGGGGGGGGGGGGGTGGCGGGTAGTAACGAGTCATCCTTGAGACAGTGATGTGAAAAACTACCACTAAGGCACTCAAGGTGTCACCAAAATCATCAAGCTTCAAATTCTGCTGGTTGCAGCTTTAGAGTTCAAATAAAAAAAAAGCAACAAAAAATCAAATAATGCCATAAAAATCTTTTTTGGCTCAATAATTCACCCAGGCCGCTGACATACTGCTTTTACCCGAGCTGACATTTGGTGTCAGCCAAATTGTGCCGGACAGCTCACACATGCTGCCTGCCTCCAGGAGTGACTCACACAGCACAGGAACAGCTCGACCAATGACTGACTGATTCAAAGTCACAGTGGCCTGACATGATGGGCAGCGCGAGAGGAAAAGACGAGAGTCGGGAAGAGTGACACAGAGAGAGAGAGAGAGAGAGAGAGAGAGGGACGGAAACAATCCTCCACTCCTCCATCTCCCTCTCTGTTCCCCCCTACAGCCACCGGTTCTCTTTCTCTCCTTCTGTTTCTCCCCGTCAGTTTTACCTCCTTTGTGCTGCGCCTTCTGCAACTGCAGTTGTTTCATTGTTTCATTTGAAATGGGACTCAATCAGTGCTATTAATGGATTACCGGGCTGCACATAAGCACATTCTCTGTTTGGTGCAGCGGTGTTGTTGAGGATGGAGAAAAGAGAGCGAGGCCGTGGGATAGATTCACTTCTCAGCCTCTCTTCTTAGCTTAGATAGCGGGTCAATAGAGACTTGAGGCACAGCAGCATTCACAGCCTTACTGTGCTAATCTGCCTATTCAGCAACAGAGACAGACCCGGGAATATCAGAGACAGAGGAAAAGAGGGGAAATAGAAACGAGAGACAGGTATACAGTAGCAAGATGTGGAAAGTCTTTGTGAGTAAAAATAGAAAGAGCAGTGTGAGAGACGCAGATAGAGAGACAAAGAGAGAGTGAGAGAGAGAGGAGGCGAGAAGAAGAGGAAGGGTGAGAGAGACAGGTGTAGCAAGTTCTTAAAAATACCTGTGAGCAAAAACGGGTAGAAAGACAGAATTGCATCACAGCAGAGAAACAGAGAGAGAGAGAGAGGGACAGAGCAAGAGATAAGTGAGTGAAGGAGTTGTTAAATGAGTGCAGCGGGCGGTAAGAGTCCGTGGCGACGCCCCTTCACCCAGAAAACCAGATTTGCATATCGCTGCGGCGAAGCTGAGAAGATAAGTCGTCGTGGTTACGCTTTGATAAATCCCTTCCTGGTTTCCTCTGAACCAGCTGAGGAGAAACGGAAAGAAAACACAATCCCCCCCCCTCTCTCTCTCTCCCTCTCCACTTATCTCTCTTCTCCCTCCATCTCTTTCTCCTTTGCTTCTACCCCTCTGCTGCTCTCTGCTCTCTCTCTCTCTCCCCCTCTCATCCTTTGTCCCACTACATCTCTATCTATTTTTTCCTCCATTGTTATATCTCTATTCTTCCATTCTTCTTTGTCTGTCTCTCATTCTTGCTGAGCTTAATCTCAGTTTCTATCTTCTCTATTCTCTCTTCTCTGGTCCCACCCCCTTTTTCAATTTCTCTTCTCAACTTGTTTTCTCCTTTCTCTCTCTTGCTTTTTTTCTCTCTCTCTCATTAGCGATTTAATATGCTTTATTGGCATGACTGTTACATGAACAATACTGACTAAGCATCTATATAAAATGACAATTCACAAAGTTCTTGCTGTCTCTTTCTCACTCCAAAGGGAATAAGGTACAGGTTTACTTAACTTTTTTTTTACTTTTTACCTTAGTTGTTTACTTTATTATTCCCAAAGGGGAAGTTAATTTGGTCATATATGCATAAAAAAGACAATGGACATCGTAATGAAAAAGAAAAACACAATCTACACGGTAATATAACATAAAAAATTCATAAAACACATGGGCTAATTAGGTACTTTCTGGGCCAATTGCACCAAACCCCTCTTGGCCTATTTTGTTCTATTTATCAGCTGTGGCCCAAGTCAAAAAGTCTTATTGCTGGGGGAACAAACAAGCTTTTATATTTTGCCGCCCTAATTCTGCATTGCAAAATGCTGTGGCTTAACAAATTGTTCAACTGAACTTTAGAGTGCAGGATGTGGGAGAGGTCGTCTAAGATTTGGTCAGTTTTTATGAGAATGGCGTCTGTGTACAGTTGTTCAAGTGTCACTTGCTCAACCACAATAATTCTGCTTGCCGTCTTAATACTTCTGTGTAGTTTCCCCCAGTTTATTGTGCACATATTTCTGAGGACACAAGTTAATCAAAATGACATAAAACTCTGCAACACAGATGTATAACATGACTCCAGAATACGACAATCAACTTTAAAACCTTTAATTCTAAGTAAAGCATTCTCTCTTTCTCTCCTTCCCTCTCACTCTCTCTGCCCCTCTCTCTCTCTCTCTCTCTCTCTCTGTTTATCTCTCTACATTAGAGTAAGGTAGAGTGTGGTTAGTGACCTGTAAGCATTACTGGAGCAGTGGTGTCCTTTTCTTCCTCTCTCTGTGTCGACCTTCTCACACCCTCCATCCTGTGTCCTGCAGTCTCCCTCCGGGTCTCTGACTGGATAGCTGCTTGACAGGAATTGGAGAGCAGAGTTAGGAAACTCAGCTCCATTGACCCGGAATGGATCTCCGATACTTTGATTCTCTCTGTCTTTGTAACTATCTACCCCACTGGGTTGGACTCTAGTGTCCACCCCTCCTCCCCTTTTCTGTCCGAATGTTGACTTTCCACCAAAATACTCTGTGTAAGAACACAGGCAGGCAGCCGAAAAACTCATACATTCATTAAGTTAAAATTTTGGACATGAGGATTTGACCCTATCAAGTCACAATTCCTGTTATTTTGCTGTTATTGTGCTTCTAGCATTTGGTTCTAGAGTTTTGTTCCAAAATGAGATACCCACTGTATGAAAGAAGCAACGGCTGCTCTTACAAAATTATTGAAAGCACAAAATTAAAAGGATTTATGGTGCGTTTTAAAGGATAAGGTAAGGTAACTCAAGCTCTCACTGGTTTGCAAAATGATACCTCTTTTACTGATTGGATTTGGTATATTTTAGAGATATTGAATCATGAATTTCAGGTAATTTGGAAATGCATTTCTTCCTACATTCTTCAAAGCATAACACAAATGTAAAGAAATACTGCCATGTAGGATCAATGGCAGCCATCCTAGTTAGCTGGTGTCAAACCTGCGTGCTGCACCCTCTCATCAAAGCACTTGCAGTTGTGCATCATGTTTGCTGGTCTGTTAAAACCTGAAATCTGTGCCTCGCAGATACATAAATATTTGAATATCAATGTGTTAGTTTGACTGAAAGCTAACTTTGATTTTCCATTGCTTTCGTAGAACATGCACTGCTGTGCTCTTTTCTGTTTACCATTATACTGGATCCTTACCAGGCTATCCCTTGTGCCTTCATTTAGGGTAAGCACTAACATAGAAGCCTGGCTTTGATGTTAGAGGAAAGGAGGGACTGACTGTGGGTTTGTCACCGGGTTTGTCAGTCGGCACGTCCCGCCACAGATGTTTACGAGCTATAGTCCCATTTTCCATGCCATGGCTCTCCTGATATGTATATATGTTCCCAGGGAATTTTGTCTTTTGCTAATGACCCCATTAGTCCATCGGGAGGGGGAGGGAGTGGAGTGTGTGTGTGTGTGTGTGTGTGTGTGTGTGTGTGTGTGTTGGGGAGCGGCGGGGGGTTAATGATGCATCAACTCACCTGACAAAACAATCACATTAACGAGCCTGGTCGCCACAGTAGCAAATGAGCGCTCGCACTCACCTGCAGCATAATTTGATTACTTTTGACCAATTTAATTTTGCAAATGGATATGTGTCTGTTCACCTGGAAAAATCAACACAATTATTATGGCAATTTGTCAAAGGTGAGAGCTATTTTGATGGGAATAAAAAAAGAAAAACTGGAAATGAGTCTTTCTTTTTTACGTTTTCAGTCTTCTTTTCTTTCCTTTTCCCTACTTTTTTTTTTTAGAATTGATATTTGATAGCTCAGACATGAATCCAAGAACTCGAAAGGTATGCGTCTATATATGTGTGTGTTTTTGTGTATGTGTGTGTGCCTGCTTACATGTGTTTGCCATGTGCCAGTGATTGTGTGTGTGTGTGTGTGCACAGGTGTGTATGTATGTAAATCTAGTGGCTGTAGACTAAGTTCAGACAGATACATGATTATTAGCAGAAGGTCTCGTAGAGGTGATTTTGGTGGTGTGAGATGACAGGTGACAGACAGACATCCTAAACTACTATTGGCCTGGCCTGGAGTCCCGGGTTTGACAGGTAATCAGGTATCAGACAGCCTCATCTCACACCGGAGCATTTACGTTAGATAAACCTCTGGAATGTTTCCCTCCCCTATTCTATCCCTCTCTTTTTCTCTTCTCTTCTGCTTTTGTCATCTGCCCATCATCTTCCAGACTTTTTTTCCCTCTCTCTTCTGTTTCCTTTCTCATTCAGGGGGGCTTAAAGAAGTATCTCTGCTTGAGGGAACTTTTTCATTTTTTTAGTGCATACACCCCTGTGGGAGCTCATGAACCGTCATCGACCAATATAGGCCACTAACTTGCTTTTGGTCTGCCAACCCATTCCAAACATCCTTTCTCTAATCTAATCATAATCTAATCATAATGATAATGAGCTTGAAGAGAAATTAAAGTTTGACTAATGGTTATTGTAATAGTAGAGCTAACGGGACGGAAAAGGGAAAGAGAGGGATGTGGTAAGTATTTTGGTTTAAAAAAAAAGAGTTGTTAACCTATGGTGGAGGGCTGCTGGCATATTGAAAGTGGGGAATAAATGTTTTTCTTCAGTTGTTTCCTTTTCTTAGCCCAGCACCTACAAACTGATGTGCATATTTTTCTTGTAATTATCTACTTTTCATTCTTCACCACTCTATTTTCATTTTTTTTTTATCATTCATTACAAAAGGAGATTCATATCTTAACAAAAATTCAAGGCCCAAAGTCTATTATCTTCTACCTTCTGCTGGTGTGCTGTATTTATTTTTTCAGAGATTGAACCAAAAAAACAAACGGAATGTTCTGTTGTCAAAATTCACTCCCGCTAACGCTGTGTGTTCCGGCCCAATGCCCCTGATGGTATGTTTAGCAGGCTTGAAGCAAAGTGGCAACTGCATAATCACTGTTGCTACTCCTAACTCTGATGGAGGTGTGTTTGCTAAAACGTGAAAATATTCTAACAAAGTGAAATATTACTAATTTGACTGAAAATATTACTGAAATATACAGAGGACCTACAAACAAAGTCCAACTACCAGCAATTGCCACAAACAACCACAAGGTCCTACAATTAACTTCCAGCAACCACCAATTACCACAAACTGCACCGTACCACAAAATACCACATAACCCCGCCCCAAAACACACACACAAACAAATTAAACAAAATTTACAAAGTGATACGAACAGCCACAATGTGGCACATTTCAACAGGGCAGGTGCTGCTAGCCAATCATCTTCCCTCCTGTCCCTCCATCCTTCTGGACGCAGAGAGCGCTTAACTGTTGGCTGCCGTGTTTGTCTGTGTTGTTCTCTGTGGCTGAACTTAACAAAACACCTATGCGCACAGGTGCATGCACGCACATATTCACACATACACACACACACACTTTCACACAGTCACACACAAACACATGCGCAGACACACACACACGCATACACGGGCGCACAGCGAGTGACTGTGTAATCGGCTTTCCCTTTTCCACCCACAAAAAATCCCAAGAATCACTTGAGTGTGAAATGCTGAAAACATCCTGCACCCAAATCATATCAAGAGCACAGCAGATTCCCTCCACTGTTTGCCTGTTTTGTTTATTTGGCTGCTGCATACCGGCAGATTGAGCTCCTGTCGTAATGACCATGCATTGTCAAGCCCACGGTTGTCGAGAGGAAAGGCAGGTCTAGCTACACTAGCTATAGCTGCCATGACTCTAAATCCACATTAACAACAGCGCCAACTGCCAAGGAAACACAAAGCTCCGAGGCATCTGATGCCTTGGTGCATCCTGCCTGCTCTGTGTAAGCCGTGCTGTGGAAAGCGAGTCGATCATCAGATACAGAAGTTGTTTTGAGAGAGGGATGGCATCCTGTAGGACGGAGAGAGAGAGGGAGAGAGAGAGAGGGAGGGAGAGAGGGCGAGAGACAGAGAAGTGGGGAGATACGCTCCAGTGACCCCTGCTTTAGCCCCCTTGTCTCCTGCTGAAGCCAGATAGGCCGGACAGCGTCGGGGTGGGAGACGTTGATAAAAGCGTTGCCCGGAGGTTGTGATGAAGTTCCGGCTGGCAGGAGGAATGCGTCTCCACCTGTCACACACCGCTGAGGCTTTTCGCTTTGATGTTCACCGCAGTGTTTCCTCTTTTTTTTTTTTTTTCTCCACTTGCTTTCTCTTTCTGTGCGCTCTCCATCCACCCTCTCTCTCTCTGCCCTCTTCTCATCACTCTTTACCTCTATGTATCTGCAACTGTGGCCCTGTATAGCTCAATGGATAGGCTGTGGCACTAACTCCGCCAAGGTGATGGTTTCCATTCCACCCATAATAAAACAATGTGATCTCATAAAAAATTGCGAAGTGAGCATGAAGTCTGAAATGCAGATTTATGTGCCGTGGACACGAATTATGTGAAGATTACATTCCTCCATCACAAACTGGATTCTGTGACAATAACACGGATTGGACACAGGTTGGTGAATGGTTAACTTTAGGCAAGTAAAACAACTTTGGTTAAGGTTTGGGTTGTTAGGGTTAGGGTTAGATTTACAACAACTTGGTTAAGATTATGGGAAGGATTTAGTCATGGTTAAATAAGGAAAACTTAAAGATTAAAATTTCACTCACAGTAGAAATCTTCTTTGTACAAGATGAAAATTTAACCCTGGTTGCCGGCATTGCACACGCCTATCCACCACCCTGACCACAACACCCTTACCTTCCACTGCACTACTTCAATATGAGACTGCTTTTTGTTTATTGTCATGCCTCCTTTATGTACCCATTTCTTGCTGGGAACATGTAATTCTCTCACTTTTCATGTACAAAACACATATTTGCATTTTAAGACTTTGTGCTGTAACCAGTCAAAAAGTAAATGCACTGTTCGCCGCTTTGGTTAAAATGCACCCAAAACATTATCTGTCATGTTATGTATATAGTGTTAACCCTCTTCTCTCAACTCTCTCCACCTCTAGGCATTGCTATAGCCAGCGCTCTGGTAGACACGTCACAGCAGAGGGTGATGGACTTCAAAGACAGAGGCCTGGGTCTGAAGCACCGCAAGCAGCACACCGTGCACCACCAAGGAACCTGCGTTTGAACAATGTACCCATCGCGCCCCGGGGGGATTTTATTGGAGGTGTTTTACTGACTTTAATTAGACAGAAGGAAACATTGTGAACAAAAGCAACGCCCCAAAAATGGGTTTGGATGATGTTTGATCTGAAACTGAAGGGGAGAGGATGAGAGACAGGTTGTAACCTCTGTCCCATCGACAGGCACCCATGCTGGGGAACATGGAGCTCACAGTCCCTTTCGTTCGTGGCTCAGATCGAGACCAACTTTTCCGTGAACATGCTTTTTCTCTCTCCTGTGTGTGTGTGTGTGTGTGTGTGTGTGTGTGTGTTTTGGACTCTGGAAGCGCTGCAGAACCAGCCGAAACAAAATGGAAACCTTATATTGCTGATTGTCAGCGAGAATGTGCGTCTCCTCCTCACCTTTGTCAGCCCTCAGATGATACATTTCTGATGTGACGCATCCCTTCTACTTTCCCTTCTACTCTCTGTCCGTCTGCGACACTATCGACAAAGAAAAATACTTTTTTTTTTTACACCAATAAACCAAACTAAATGGCTCTGAGCTCCACTGAATGATATTGAGCTGAAATTAACTGAGCTGAACTGAACTATTCTGGCCTTGTTACAGACCCACTTAGCTGTGGGAGCAACGCTGGAAAGGACAACATGAAATGGACCGATTTAGATCAATGCAAAACAGTGTTGTGTGTGGCGGGCGTTGCTCTGTGACAAAGACCGCTTGAGGAGAAAGTCTCCTCCAGGAATTTTTGAAAGACTACTTTTGCTGTGAGGCTGAAGAACCGCATCTTGCTATGAAGATTATTGGATGTAACAGTTGCTGTCGAAATGTTACGCTTTGTGTCGTTTATGAAATACATGTGATTTTTTTTTTTTTCCCCCGCACCAATGTTTTACGTTCTAGATTTTGATATCTGCTCAGGTCTTCTGCAATGGAAAGGTTCCATCATCTATAGCTATGGGTTTGACGCCTGTGGAAGCTATGGGCCTTATACACATCTGTATGCACTAAGAGAAATGCTTTACCACTACGTTAGGACCCTGTGTGGGATAATATTATGCAATTGATCCAAATGTAATGTTTATTCTGGGCTATGATGTAACCTCAAAGGTCGTTTTCATCAAACACATACTGTACTACTGATGGTATTCAATTGCCTATTAATTCATTTCTTACTGTGAAACTACAGTATCTTTCCTCAACATGTCCTCCAGTAAATATCATGCCTGTTAAGTTTATTTGTGATCTAACAAGGTTTTAGGTAACATATCTCCTCATGTGTGTATTTATTAATATGATTATGCAAATTACAGCTACGAACAATAATTTTGCAAGTTTTACAAGTGCACTAAGGGTTTTTTAAACAGAAACACTATATGTTTTATTTTGTATGTAGAGTCTGTGCAGTATCACTCATTTTCTTTTCTTTTAGCTTAAGTGTCTTTTCATTTTCAAATCTTAAACGATTTATTTACATATCAAATATTATATATTTTATGCATATCATAGTGAGTTGTGTGATGTCAACAGATTTCCTGTCTCTATCGTGTCGATCCTACTCATTCAATATCCTAAAGTCACGTTTTTTAAATCAACTGCACATACACAGTGATGTCTTTATGCACTCATCTATTACGTGTACATGTAGCCTGATGCTTTTCAATCAGGTGCCTGTCTTCATGTAGCCTCCATGTAATTTTGCACCAATTTGTTGTTGAGATTTCTATTAACAAAGGGCAGCTCACCACACTGTTTTTGTGCATACGAGCATAAAAATATGTACATTTACAATTAAAACATTTTGATGCCTCTTCATATGGTAATTGGATCACGTATTCTGTGTATATTCTTACCTCTGGTGTTGTGGGACGGTATTGATTGGTGTGCTCAGGATGTCAATAGGGTCAGATGACAAGCTCAGCCAACAGTATAGACTCTGCCACCCAACACCCTTGATAGAGTTACATAAAGGCTGGCTCAGCAAACTATGTGGCCCATCAAAGAGTTGACCAATAACGACAGAGAAAACATCGGAGCACAGTATGCCTAAATGTAAATTCTAATTCTTTCTGTGTTTATTTCAGTTCATTTTACATAATCCAAATAGTCACCGTGCTAATCTATAATTATGGTGGTCCACAGCAATGCTTGCTACACCAGTTTATTGTGTACATTGTCCTCAATTACAAGTGTTAATTGTGCATTCACATCTACCTTGCCTACCTACCGTCTGCCCATCAAATGTTTGCACAGCAGTTTCCTCAAAACGTGGAGACTGACAGGCATGTACAATTTTTTTTATTTGAAGATTGAGATTAAAAAGCAGTTTACAGCTGCATAGAATTGATATACATAGAAAAAAAAATCTAAAAGTTTTTTTTTATGTTATGCTGCGCTCACAAACAACAAAGTGGACGATGGACTTTGATCCCTAGGAATGAAGCAGTGATTGGTGGGACCGGATTGTATTGGAGGGCTTCTCAACATCTGACTGGAAAACTTGAGAGTTACACTTTTATGCAAATTTTAGGCATGGACTGTAAACACAAACACAATACACATCCTTTCCAGGGAACAGTAGTGGAGAATGTAGTGGCTGTAGCACTCTACTGGCTGGCTTTATAGTTTTCAAACTCTTGTCACACCCAGTGATGTCATGGTAAATAAAAAGGTGGGTAAACAGTGATCACTGACATTGTTTTTTCCTCCTGTAACTTATATCAGTTTGATACTCCTTACTATGGTGTATGCTATGAATTGAAGCCATAAAAAAAATGAGCTGACATGAAAAAGTGTGTAAACTCTATTGAAGCTCTATTAAACTCTATCTATTAAATAAGAAGGTGGGCAATCTGTGTTTAGATGGGCTTACATCACTTGGATTTTGGATTTTGTTTGTCAGCCATTCAAGTGAACACGACTAAAATGAAAAAAAAAAAAAATCAAGCTGTTCAAAAGGGGGTTTGACTTGATTTCCTTTCGACTCCTTGCTTTGAATCTATAGGTTGGATCTTAGATGAAAGGACTGTGCACATTACATGAGGTTAATGCTAAAGCTGTCACCGCCATTAGTGACCAGGAAGAGATAAGTGCTCCTCTTTCCTTTACGCTCTCAGCGAACTGTATTGCTCAAGATGAAAGACTGCAGTATGAGCATTAAGTGGGCTGTTGGCATCACTGCTCTGCTCAATACCTGCACATCAGTGGCAGCAGAAAGTGGTGCACTTTCCCTTTTATCCTGATCTAAGATGTTTTTAAAACCAGTTCTGAGGATAAAAGGGAGTCGGTGTTTTTGGAGTAAAGTCAATGTTGGAAGCTCAATACCTGTACGCAGATTATAAACACACAGGGAGGGAAAGTGGAGCTAGTTTACAGTAGGGTTGGAGAACAGATTTTTCCCTAGGAGAGTTGACGCAACCTGCCACATCAAATGATAGACATTTCGCAAGTGTCCTGTTAAACCTGTCCCTAATATCCGTTTTACGATCGTCATAAGACTCTAGTGGAAACGGAGCCAAAGAGTCTGACACATTTGTGACATAGGTCCCACATGTTTATATACACACACACACACACACACACACACACACACAAGTAGGTGGTGTGTCAGGAGCTTCATGTCAGAGTGAATAGCTGCCTGTCCTCTGAAGGCATCTTCAGTAATAAAACTGATTGTTTGTAATGGTCAGTAATGACTCATTCTATTTCTACCTCTCTATCTCCCTTTTTTTCTATTTCTGTCTTTCTCTCTGACCAATATTCATTCTCTCTCTCTCTCTCTCTCTCTCTCTCTCTCTCTCTCATTATTTTTCAATTCAATGAGTTTTATTGGCATGACATACTGTACATGTGTATATATTGCCAAAGCATACAACAACAAATCAACACATAGGCTACAACAAATGTAACACAAGATGATAGCATAAATTATACAACATATCAGACTCTTTTCTTTTTTTGACATTGGATATTGGTGAATAACAACATCAGCATTCCATAGTTTCTCTCTCTCCCTCTCTCTCTCTCTCTCTCTCTCTCTCTCCCTCTCTCTCTCTCCATGTCTCCATGTCTCTCTCTCTCTCACCTCCCTCTTGTTAAGGACTCAGGGTCAGCTGAGCCACGTCCTTGTGATTGATGCCCCATCCAGACCTCAATCTTTATGCCATTACGGGCCAATTGCGGTGGGTAATTTGGACCGCTGTCTGAGGACAAGCGACTGAGCCGGCCGAGGGCCGCCGGAGAATTACAAAGCACACGGCTGTCCTCTGCCTCCCTACACACACTGACGCACACACACTCCAAACGTACACACAAACACCCAACTGAACCGACCGACCGACCGACCAACCTCCGTGATCTTGTGAAGAATGTCTCCCTTGTCCTCTAGCCAAGTCCCACCATGCACCGCTCTGTCATAAGTGGCCTTCTGCGCTAACAAAGAGGGCCCTTCTCCTCGGAGCCCACCAAGTGCAAAGGCATGAAGGATGAAAGGGAACTGGTAAGGCTTGTGACGCACTTCTGTCGGCTTGATTAGGTGTGACAGATAGCCACAGATAAGCCATGAGCATGTGTAGGAGGGACAGCTTTGCTTTGCTGGGCGGAAAGAAAATGTTCACCTTAAACCCCAGACGGTCCTATGGTTGAGGTGAACATTTTCTTTCTTTGCCACAGGGCTATTTTGCATTGTGGCACACCAAAGCTTTGTGTCGCAATCCGTATTCCTTTATAATGTGTTGATTTATGCTTTATTGTAGGCTGTTTACTGATGGGGTGTCTATGGCTCACTGATCAAAGGTCCAAAGCCTTTTTTTTAACTTGTTAAATCTGAATTTAACAGTGTAATTTTTCACCAATGATGAAACCTGTCTTTGACTAACATTGCGTATGGGTCAGTTGTTTATCACTGACCAAATTACTAGTTAGCTAGTGATATTTTCTAATTCCATTATCTTCCCTGTTACTGTATCTTTTACACCAGAGTGGTTAATAAAACAAATCCATACATTACGGCTGTAAACCACCTACATAATTAAACTATGATTGTAAAATACCAAGTCAATTATGACAAACATTTATTAGTATTCATAAGCCATTTGTCAAGGTGACATGAATGGGTCACACAGGATTTTACTGCGCTGTACAATGATTCCCTGGTGACACGTTAATAGATGTTAATTCATGCCAGTGTCAGAAGACCCAACATGTTTATGTGAAGCTTTATGACCTCCTCTTATAAGCTGTTCATTATTAAATAGAGTTTTGGTATTGACCAGCTGCAGGCTTGTTAGGAGAGCGAGCAGATGAGACTGCAGGGTTTAGGGTCGATTCTGACTATAGGTCAGGTTCAATTTCGGTTCGTTCTGATTATCATTCATGTGCATCAACTGTCCTAGAAAACCTTGGTGAATTTCCAGTCTAGATAGATGCTGCAGTCAAGATGCTTGTTAGGATCAGGGGACGTATCGCTGCCACCAGATCATAAGAACAAATCTCCAATAAGTATGTTTTTCAGGAAATAATAAAACAATGCGTCTTTTTCTGTTGACACCCATTTTTGATATTACACAACAGGATGACTTTCCTTTCAAGTAAGTGAAGGAAACACATAAGAATGGAGTTATATAAGTTTTCACGGACAGCAGCCATACACATGGGAAGCCTGTGAAAGTTTGATGATAGAATACAACCTGGAAGCACATTTCCAAACCTGATCTCATTCAATTCTCAGTCGATTTGCAGAGATTCATGTGAAAGCCAATATAAAATATCGGCGTGAGAGTAAAAGAAAAAGTTAAGTTACTATATGCATTACATTTGAATGTAACTCCTTTTGGACACAACCAATCTTTCTATTATTAATCGTGTCACCATGGACACTAATTACATGACTGGGCAAGGTTCTATTATGCGTAATAGCCTAACTAGAGAAACTAGATTGGCACTAATGACACCAATTGTAATTCCTCTTTTCACAAGTCGGCCTATTCATGCCTAGGTAATGCCCAACTGCACTTCACAGCTTTCAGTCCAGGTCACACTGCTTATATTCAACAAAGCCTTTTCACCAGTGCAGAGTGAGAGAATAGGACTTTAATACCTCTTAATAAGCTCAATCTCTGCAGTGAAATGCCGCTTGCTATATCAGAAATCCAATTCCCCACATTTATGGGAAGTAATAGTTGATAGCTGTCTTTACAGTTCTGTTTTGAAGCCGCAGGGGGTTTAATTTCAGGGTTGTGCATTGCATTTGTTTGACATTAATAGCTATATTTTAGAAGTGGGGTAAGGCATTACCCTCGGAGCCCGCGCTGCTTCCGTCTGTTTCTGCCTCTCTTATGTGAATGGAAAAGCTCTCACTGAGAGAGGGCCAATAACAAAACACTGGGATAATGTTTTTATCATTCAAATCGCACACAGTTGATGCACACTGTATTTATAAACCATTAAACAGTAAAGTACAGTTCCCGACATTTGGTTTATCTGGACAAGATGGCCGGTTATTGAATTTTCATTAAAATTCTTGAATCACATGATGGATCACAGTCCTTTCATGTTTTCATTGAAAATACTGTCCTCTCATTTCTTAGAATCTAGTGTGTTTCATTTGTTTTTGAGAGCAAAGTGCGTTTGAGGAATTGTCAGCTCAAAGGAGGCCCCATCTCTTGCCCAATCTATAAATGGGTACACATCTCTCCACACAGTGTTTGCAGTTTATGAAAGCAAACTTGATGTGTGACTGTGTGTACAGCTGTCCACTCTCTACTCATTACGTGTGGGGATTTGTGAATGGGACAAAACTGAAGGGTATGAGCATGTTAATACAAAAAAATACAGTTTGTACAATGCTCTTGTCTTTTCCTTCCACAGTACTGGACTAATTTATCGGTCATTATTATCATTATTAAGATGTATGATGATAATAACATGGAGAATGATGTAGGGTTGGAAATACCTGCTGTATAATGTGTGTGTGCTTCAACTTGCCAGCTGTCAACCTGCGTTTTCTGATGTTTGAGGTCCGTTTCTACACCCGACACATGAAAATCAGCTTAGTGCAAGTTAATGTACATGCTTGCCAGCAATGAGCACTTTCACAAATAAGTGTAACAAGTGTAAGTGTTTTTCTACAACTGTCATGGATACAGACAAGCCCTCTAATCCTTTAGCAACATCAGTACTTGAGAAGAAAAAGGGGTTTGGAGTAGAAAGTTGTTACAAGTACAAGAATTACTACCAAGAATAAAAACTGAAATGGGAAGACAGACATGCTCTCATTCATTGCAGTAACACAGCAGCAGCATTAGATTAACTGAGAGCTTTTATTTTGTCTTGGCCTTTTGTGATTTTTTTTTTTCTCTTTTTTTTTCTCTTGTCTTTTTTAAGCTAAGAGATAATATTAAGTGAGACAATGCCGGGCCTCTCGCTTTGTATCACATAATATGCATTTGAAAAACATATTTAATACAGTTTCTGCAGTCCTCTTGTATGCAGTGCTGCCCCTTGATTTAGATGACTCATAATTCAAAATTGTAGCAGTTATGGCTACTTTCCTAACATTTTGGTTATACTGAAATCACCATCATTATGCTGCACTATATTTGCTGTTAAGGATGTGAAATTACTATTTTGGCAGTGTTGGAAAATAATGGCAGACTGATGAGTTTGACTGATTTTCTGTTTTGCTTCTTTCAAATCTTTTTATAACTTATTTTAAACAAAATGTCTTTTAACATCTTCATGTTGTGTGGGGTTTTTCTGTTTCGGTACAGTATATGTATATTTCAGCTCCCTCCTTTGATGACACTTGTGCTGCTTGCTCTTACCTTTGTTTTATTCCTTTATTATTTCCTCCACCAAGGAGGTAATGTTTTCACCCGAGTCTGTGTGTCCGTCCGTCTGTTAGCAGGATCTCAAAAAGTTGGGCACAGATTTGCACAAAACTTGGTGTGAAGGTTGGTCAAGGAAGAACTGACTGGCCAAAAGGGGGCGTGGCGGTGGGCGTGGTGTTACAACCCGGCTTGTGTAGGCCGTAACAAACGGGTGACATATGGCAAAGTAAAAGTTAACACAATCATTTATTAACTAAAACTAGGGATAAACAAACACAAACTACATCAAACCAATAGAACAGAACAAAAGAGGTACACCGGGCCCTGGTGCACTCAATCAGTGCTGACGACCCCGCCCACCAGCCTCCTGCAGGACAGACACACACACACAAGCCAGCAGAGCAGGAGGGTCGTCACAGTGGCATATCACCAAAAGGGGCATAACTTCCTTGTTGTCAGACATGGCGGAGGTCTGTGATCTACTGAACACATTTTCTATGTATTCAGTGTCTTATTTTATTTATTTATCTATTTTGTTATTTATTTAATTATTTATTTGATTTTATTGTAACCTTGTTATGAAAGCTGCTATATAAATAAAGTTTGTTATTGTTATCATTATTATTATTATTTTATTTAGATGAACACCAATTTTCTAGCTTTTGATGGTGATGATGTGCACACTTCAGAACTTACCTTTTTCACCTTTTTTTTTTTTTTCATTTTACAGATTTCCTTTTATTCAAAAATGCCTCCAAATGCTGTCCTCTATTTCCAGGACTCTCCACAGTTTCATCTCACAGAAGGAGCTGTAATGCCCGATACTCAGCACTCGCCTGTTTAGCCTTAATTTCTTATTCAACTAATTAAGTCTTCACAGGAACATAGAAAATGAGTAGATTTAATTCCTAACTTTCCACCTCTGAGCCAACCTTTAGTCTGCTGTTGTAATAACATCAGTGACATTCTGTTTGAACTCCAGACCAGAGCAATGATTTGTCATCCAAACTCCATGAGTCATTTTCTTTTCTGTGTTACTCTGAAAGGTCAGACATGTGGCCAGGCTCCTTTCCCCAGGCATTAACAGCCTTCAACAGCTGAGAATCACCTACTAAGTTATGGTTTAGTGGTAAATCTTCTCCAGGTGATGATGGTTCTTGTGAAATGAGAAACATGAAGATGATGCGAAACAGCGGGGCAGATCTTACACAACCCCTTCTCAACATATGGGAAAAGGGAGGGAGAAGAGAAGCCTGAAAATGAAGAAACAGAAACAAAGATTTAAGTTTAAGTTAGAGACAAAATCCACACAGGACAGTGTGGTATACTGTAATTAAGTTTTTATACCATGACCAGAGGTGCCAGTAACTGAATTGGTGGCTATTCACGTTGTAATTGTGTTTCTCTTACTTCTTACTTGTTTTTTTTTATTTATTTAGTAATTTATTACTGTCTCCTTTAGGGACAACTTGTATTGTCTGGGCGTTCATGTGGTTCGGTACACACTTTTATTTAAAGTTACATCTGTTTTTAGTTTTATCTCTGTTTGTTGTCTAGTTGTATCTGTTTATCTCTTGTATTACCTTCTATTCCTATTTTTATTTATTATTTTTTATTCAACTTTATTTTATTTAATTGTGGTACTTTTACATCACTCTCTCTTTGGTTTTATTGCATGTAAAGCACTTTGTAATTTTAGAAAAGTGCAATAAAGTTCTTCTTTGTCTAAAAATTGTCCGCAGCTGAACTTTTCCCGGTCGTCGGGCGTTAACAGCCAATCAGATTCCCACACTTCCCTGTGCTTCCTTGTTTCACTACAGATGTGATTTTATTTCCACTTGGCAAGTGAAAAATGGATGAGAATTGGTTACAGCCATTCAAAGCAATGCAGGTTGGCCACAGTTAGAATGTTATACACGTTAGACAGGTGCCTTAGATGACTCTTTCTTTTTCCTGTCTCATCCCCTTGCTCTTTACCTTTCCTTTAACAGGGCAACCTCAGGTCAGCTACATTAACTCACAGGGTCTGATTACCTTAGATCACTGGTTCTCAACCTTTTTGGGTTGTGACCCCTTAAAACAAAGCGATGCCTACTTGTGACCCCCCCCCCCCCCCCGTCAAAAACAGTCCAACCAGATATTTTCCCTTTTCAGGTTGTTTCATTTGATATCAGAGGTGGTCTAGAGTCTGAAAACTACTTAGTATTTCACAAGAAAAAAGCAAAAATTAGAGATAAAACTGAAAAAATAGCATGAATGCATGAATTTGTATGATAGACATATGTATTTTTCTTATCCCATAAATCATCTTGTGACCCCTCCAAATGATCTCACGACCCCCTGGAGGGTCCTGACCCCCAGGTTGAGAACCACTAGATGACCCAAAACATTCTTCAATCCGTTATGCTGCTACCTTTTCATCTGTCTGCCTGCCTATCTGTTTCTTTCAACCTTTGTCCAGTAAAAAAAAAACACTGCACACAAGAGGTATAGATGATTTAACAGTTTTTAATTATAACTTTTGTACAATAGATTTTACATTTTCACAAGCTAAGAAGTTAATGATGCTGGATAGCTGAGGGAGTCTGCATCTCCAAAAAGCCATTTCTCGTATTCTAAACAACAGATGGGATGGAGATGGACGGCAAAAATATTCATCGTCTTTATCTTTTTGTCCAAGAGTGGGATCCTTACATCGCACACGGGGGACTGACCCCCAGCTGAGGCCTACATACGACCGCCACCGAGCTCAGAGGAGCTCTCCTTTATAAAGAAAGGTGCGGTATTCAACCACCGCCGCAAAGTTTTACATTATCTTACGTTCCCCAGTGGCACGGGTACAAATTCCAGGGCCCGTGAAGATATGACACTGGGTTTCAAATACAAAATTAACATACATAAGACACAAGTCTGAGAAATGTAATCGGGCCTCCAAACATTCAAAGACCCCTTCAATCATTCCCACTTTTTATCGTGTAGCATCCCATAACATTTCTCTAGTATCCATCCACACACTCTCTGTTTGTAGGGACTATATAGCTATCCCACATCTGACACCAGTGGTCAAATGCATTATACCATTAAAAAGCCTTTAAATGGTATGTATACAATTATTGTGTCTTTCCACGTTGTTTTATTGCATTCCTTATCACCCACCATGCAATGACTTTTTTTGTTATCTCCACCATACTTCTTCAGTGGCGAGCCAAAAATAATCACCTCACCTCAACTTATCTTTCCTTGCACAGGATGGTTCAAAACAGCAAAAAAAATAGTAAAAGATAGAAAAATAAGTCGGTATCTTACCCAAAAAACAATATTATATTTAAGCAACATCATAAATGGGGCTATGATACAATATCAATATGCTTAGGAAATACAGTTGTATTTTAGTACTATAGGACAGTTACAATGATATCCCCTTTCTCAGATGCAATAGTATTCCATAATCATGTACATATTGGGAGAAATATACATATAGGTTGTTATAAAAAACAATATTCTGGCTTATTCAATGTATTCTATGTTGTATCTGAATGTCAAAATAGCTCACAATGCTCTGGAATAGAATATCATCAGACATTTATTTGTCCAATTTTACTTTCAGCCAAGTATACATACAGTGCATATACCATGTTTATGCTCGGTAAATAACATTTAAGTTCTACTATACATTAATCATGTTTTGAGAAGCTACACAAACCCAAGCAGCATGTCATAAATGCTTCTGTTAATGTCCAAATGGCTAAAGTAATTCGCTCAACATGCCACATGTTGATGTATGTATGTGGTGATCACGTGTTGTCGGGAAGTCCGTCGAAATTAAAGCTTAAATTTCTATGGTGGGGGGAGGGGGAAATTCAAAAGGGGAAAATCATATGCTTCCATCTCTAAGTGGATGAAAACAGATGCTAGTCTAAGCGTGGCACATCTGAGAACTGAGTGTGATCATGATACGATGCTGTGGCTTTTTTCCCAGCAGTCCTCAGAATAAACATACAAAATGCTTGAACAATTTACATACAGTACAGAAGTCACATGTCACACATTTGCTGGACTCTGTTTCCAAACAAGTGATAGTTTGAAGCGGTCGCCCCGACACTTTTGACAGTTTCACTATCGAGGCAATACGTCATTACAACGGACTCATGGAAAGGATGCTTTGAGCTTGGAGCGAAGGGTTTTGAGTTGCTGTGAACACAGGAAAAGAGTTGAATATAAGTACAATAATAAGCCTACGTTATCCTCAGCTCTTGTTGTCACGGACCTTTCGCCACGGTGCGATTCTCAGCGCAGTACATCAGCTCCGAAAATCACCCAGGTGAAACTGCTTGGTGTGTCCAGCAGCAAACCACTGTTCTCTTCACTACGCTTTATCATCTTCCATAGAGAAACATTGAACATCTCTTAGACTTCTAACAATTACAAGAATGTACAATCACTAATGAGTTGAGTGGATTCGGCTATCCACTGCAGCGCATACTGTACTGTGATCTATGAGTATCTCTCCGTTGGCATAGAAAGGTGTAGAAAGGGAGCAGAAAGCCTGGCTGTGTGTGTGTGTGTGTGTGTGTGTTTCTGTGAGTTTATCTGAGTGTGTGAATCTGTGCAGTATGTGGGTGTGGGTCTTCGCCTGTGTGCTTTTGCCAGCGGCGTTGTGTGTTTCAGTCTGAGCTACAGCAGAATGTTTTGGGCACAGCTGTTCAACGTTCTCTGATGTATAAGTTATTGGTGTCATGATGTCAGTTCTCAGCCAAATACTCTTACAGCCACTTTGACTCTAAAGTTTAAACACCCAGAAGAAAAAGCTTGTCAAGCGGTATTTTTGTCCCACCACCCAAGCATCATCCTAATCTGTGTCCATTAAACCCTTCATTCAATTCAGAAAATGTGGAACAACAGATCACGCCATTATCAAAACAAACACACACCACAGATGAGGCTGAATAACACCGAAAAGGCTGCCCAAGTTATGTAGCTGTTACTGAACTGACTGTGACTTTTAAGCTAAAGACCCCACCTAGCCTCAACACACAAACAGACAGGGATGGAAATTGAATGATGGCTGTCAAATTGTTGTTAATTTACATCGTGTGTCCCCTTCCAAGAACCACCAGCCATGGTTTATTGGAATGTAGTCCTATAGTATTTTCTCATTGCCGCCCAGTGAGCAACACAGAAGCTTTATATCCCTTTTACAACTAACCCAAAGGGAACACATAGCCAAACTGATTTAACACTTAACAGTAGATCACTGGTTTAGCGCACAGCTGCGATGCAAAAAAAACAAAATAAAACCAAAAAAGCTTCCCAAAAATTAATAAAAAAACAAAGTAGGAATCAAGAGAGAGAGATAGAATCCAGAGGGAAATAAAAATACAACAGGTATTACTGGGAAGAGAGGATATAATTTCTTGTTTTGCTTTTTCTTTTATACAAATATGTTTTGTCAGTCCATTGTTGTTTGTTGCTGTGAGGCGGCGGCTAGGCTACAAAGTGGCTGCCGAGGAGAACGCCGGCAGGTCGCAGTACCACAGCCAGAGCAGCGGGGGCAGCAGAGAGACCAGGCCGCCCGGAGGCCATCTGGGGACGGCCGAGTTTCTTGGGATGGCGTTGGACGTGCTCGGACCGTCTATCTGAGGGTCCTGAGTGAGAAAGAAGGAGGGAAGGAGAGAGAGAGAGAGAGAGAGGGAGAGAGAGACAGAGAGAGAGATGGCAAAATAGATCAATAGAGTTTGAGGTCGGGGCAAAGACAATGGAACCAACATAAGGTTATCATAGTAAACAACATATGGGTGTGTGTGTGTGCAATGTGGCTATCATGCACTTCAAGATTCACCCCCTCTGAAACTAAAATCATTTATAGGCCTAAGCAGGTTGCCTTGGGTCTTCTTTATTTTTGTAATTTGTTTGCCCAGATGCTGAAGAATTTTGAATGTACAATTAATATGCTTGGGTTTGATACTTTAAGCTGTTACTGGTCAGCTTCACAGACAAAACAGATGGCGAGCTTGAAATTAGCACTAAGCTAGTTTACACTTGTTTTTTTAAGTAGTTAGGCCCTATTTATTTATGCGTTTGTACCATCGGAGAAGCTGCCTCATTTTCTGAAACCATAGCGATTCGCTTGCCAATGGCAGCACACCCTAGGACATAAACTGGAGTTCACTGAAGTTTAACTCATGCATATATAATGTGGCACAATTCACATGGCATTCAAATGTTTAATTCAATAATATCACCTATAAAAACTCTGAATAAATTAATATTGTGTGACACAGTAAAAAATCAAAGGTTGTTTTCATAACTAAAAGGCCAAGGTGGAAAAGCCAAAGAGTGTGTTTTCTATGTGTTTGTGTATGAGTGTGTGTGTGCACATGCGTGTAAGTGTGTGTTAGTAGGCGTATTTTGAGCTTCAAAGAAAGCACTGGTCTTTGGCTCGCTAATAAAGCTGCAAGCTAGCGGCTGGGTCATCTCCCCTAGACCTGTCCCTGCCTCCATTAAATGTCAGTCCAGTGCATAACAGTGCCTTATTATTGTACAATGACATTTACAGTGAACTTTAAAAGCCACCAGATAAGCAACGATCCCATTTCAGCCTCAAAGGGACTACAAAGACCAGAGTTTACAAAGGAGGCAGGAAGGATTGCCATGGCAATCACTGTCTGAGAGGGGTCAGAGGCTTTTAACACCGGGGTCGGGGCAGAATTTGTGATGATTGGGTAATTGGATTATTCTTGTTGTCTCAAGAAGATACAATGGCAAAATGGTTTGAGATTTTATCTCCCAACACAAGCGTTGTGTACAGATTTTCCAGGCTAAATTGTTTTTCCAAAATTAAACCCATCACTGTATTGACAGCATTTTCAAACAAATCAATATACAGTACTGTATATCAAGCTGATATACTGTTTCATGTTCATTTTTAAGAAATTGAAAAATATGAAAAGCACTGCACTCTGGTTTTGTCCACGTAACACCAAGTGTTAAGTGGGTGCCCTGGGGTGCTACAAGTTTGAGTAATTTCTTTTCTTCTTAATTAAACTTTGTACGAACAAGGAAATGATTTTGTTGTATAACCATGATATCAAATCAAATCTTTCCCTTAAACCCTGACCAAAACATGTTTTCTTCAGCTAGTTCTTGCCTCACTCTAAAAGTTGTTTTTCCTTCATTATGCTCTTCGACAACCAAGTTCATACCAACAGGAAAATTGTCAAAACCAAATGTAAAGTCATGGCCTAAAACCTTCCCCTTAAACTTAACCTGATTTTTTTCTTGCCTAAGCTCCAGTTAGTGGTTGTTATTGCATTTCTCTGAAAGTATTTTCTCTTGCCTTACTCTGAGTCATGTATTTTCTTGCCCTACACTGACTAGAATTTTTGTTGTTACTGTAGCTAAACCTAAGGTGAACCTAACATTTTGTACATAGATATGAAATCCAGAAAATGTATTTTCATGAGACAGATTAATGACAACAAATTGGTATATTCTTACCACGCAGAAGACGCCGTCAACAGTGGAGTTTGACTTCAATTTCTGAGCCTGTAAATGCAAGAAATGGAGAATCAACAATTATTCAATTTGTGGACACAAACAGTTCACAAACAGTTCTCCTAAGGCTATATTCAAGCAAAGAAAATTTGGAATATGTGATGGCATCAAAAGCAATGGCAATTGGAATTGGAGACTAACTGTAGACCATGGATGTTTCAGTAAGATTTTGTAGTTCTGAAACAGAAACCCATACACCTCGTACCCATTGTACATGGCGTTCTAAATGGCATTAAATCACACTGGATACTGTAAGTAGTTCATTTATGATTAAAGAGTAATTTAATGTCACCCTAGGTGGAAAGATGATCAGCCGATGGCAGATGGCAATTTCAGTAGCATGCTTTTTACTATTAGATGTCAGGCTTCACACAGATTTGGTGTTTTGTTACTCTTTAATGAAAAAGCTCCAGATGACATTACAGATTATAGTCTCAGTTTACAGAGTGTCTGCTTGCTAGCTATCTTTTCTAGCTTTGGGAAAGACTTGTTCTAGACTGAACTGTCTAACATTGTAGCAATAACATGAGGAAATTATTTATTAGCTTGGATTTTCTTTCTAGCATTACCTAAAAAGGCCTGACAACAACATCAAAATCAGCTTTGGACCAAAATGAAGGGCCTTCCCCTCTTAGCTATAGGGTTAGTGTGTATGTTGGAAAAGAAAGTTTCAAGGTTATCTTAGAAGATAGGAGATGTCTTAGGTTATCTTAAAATGTCGATATTTTAGTAAAGGGTTAGGGTCAGGGATAGTGCGCTAGCGCTTTTTAGGTGCTCAGGTGGTATGCATTATTGGAGTAGAACAGAGCAACAGTAAATATACACAAGCTCACATGTGCAACCTCAACACCATCTAACATCATTTGTGCTGCTCCTGTGCGTACATCCTCACAGACGCATCCACAGACTCCGCCAGCACTGACGAACACACAGAGCCCATGTCAGCTCTTACTGAGTCGCTCCGTCTCAAACATCTTGTAAAATACACGAAATTTAAAAATAGGTGGCTGTGAGCACAGTGAGGAGAAAACGGGACACTGATGTTGAAACTGTAGAGTTTCCCTTGGAATCTACAGTAACAAGCCACTCTGGTTACATGTCAAGTGTAACCAGTCCAGCGGTGAAAACAGTCATGAATGAATGAGTGAAGGAATTTGCAAAGGTAATAAATGTATTCAGCTTGTAGACTGGGCCACAACACATGCTGTGTGTGTGGGTGAAAAGTTTTAGTCATTTGGCAGTTGGCACGCTGACAGTGAAGTGGAAGTGGAGAGACAGAATCCTAATTAATTGCTTCAGATCAACAATCAATACTACAATACAAAGTAATTATACTGATAATATTCTGTCAACACAGTAGGTGCAAACAACACTCCACACAGGCATGGCACTTGAAATGCTCAAGCTTTAACTAAACTCTAAATAATCAATAAATTGAAACTGCACATTTATATATAAATAAAAAATCTATGCTTAACTGAAAATGAAATCAAATTTTAAAATAAAATAAAGCTACAAACTAATGTAAATTGTAAAACTATAACAACCTTGTAGAGTTTACCCTCAGAGCCTTTTAAACTTTTAAAGCCTTTGAAATTTACAATGTGAGGAGAACAAGAGCAAGGCTGAGCACAGAGGGACAGTCATGCACAGACTCTGATTTAATCTCAAATTTATCATTCAAAGGCTCTCTCTCACTCAACCACACACACACACACACACGCACAGACGTACAGTACACAAGCACGCACACTTGCACACATGCACACATACATAAACACATACATTTTCTCTCTCTGACACACATAAACACACATTCTCTCTCTCTTACACACACACACACACACACACACGCACACACACACACACACACACACACACACAGTGCATGCGTGTAAATGAGGGGTGAGAGTAATTCATGAGGCTGCTTCTAGCTACATGGCCCCAAGCAGCCGGTATGTTATTGCATCACTGTGTTTTTCATTCCTATGTATTGCATTAGATATTAGTACTGAAATAATAAAATAACATATATAACAGTATGTGCTGTCTAGTACTTTACACTTGCTTTGGGTCAGTTTTTACAACAAAGTTTTAATATTCAAAACATTTGAATTTTTTGGCTATGAAAAAGTCTCAGAACATTAGATGCACACTGTTGAAATTGAATCTTTAACTTAATTAATCTAACCAAATATATATAATACTTAGAGTCACACTTTTGGATCAAACCCCTGTACTGTATATTAAAAAAGGAAACATGAATACAATCAAGACACAAAAAGCAAGACACAAATCAAGACTGTATGTGTCCAGAACACAAATTCAGTGATTGCACTTCATCTCATCGATTTTCCTTCTCTCCTCTGTGTCTGGAAGGTTGTTCCGACAGAGATTAGAAGTCATTACCATTTGTGCAAGCACATGATGTGTTGATTTGGTGATCTGCAGGTCTAGTAATCAGCATTGGAACATTCTAGTAATATGATGTGGCTGTATTCTGTGAATTAAGCGTCTGATTAAGAGTTTGGCACTTGCATGTAAGCACAGCATGTTGTGGCTTAAGATAAGAAAATTAGTTGGCCGCTTTGCATTAAATGACTTGGACATTGAAACGACAAGTTATGCTGGGAATGAATGCAACTTTAGTTTTGGCTTCAGGGAGACTGTGTGTGTGTGTGTGTGTGTGTGTGTGTGTGTGCCTGCATAGACTGTAGGTGTGACAGAATAATAAATGGCTTCAGTATACAGTATAGTGAATTCAGACCAAAAATAGGGATGTACAGGATGTAGCAGGCATGGTAATGCGGAGAGTGAGAAACTGTATTCCGTTATTACACCTTTGCTTCGGTGCTAAACTGCAAAAAGAAAAAGCTCCTGTGGAATGATGTCCATAAATCATGGTGTATTTGCAGGCCTCGGCATAAAGACTGGTGATAGGACCAAATAAGAAACCCAAACATAAGAACCAGCTAAGAATTTTAAACATGGTGCCAGATGTCCCCAGCAGTAGGAAATATAACTGGTATAGGTCTCTCAGTCTCAGGAATATGATGACTAAAAGCAACTTTCATCAGTTTGTGGGTTTGATGATGAGGTCCCATCTGCGTTCTGTGTCATCTTGACAGTTGTAGACATATTAAAAGTTTTAAATGTTTCCACGTCTCGGATAGCAACACAGAGAGGAAAGGTAATTAACTTTTATAGCTCATCAGGGCCAACATCCTGAAGGTACTTTGAGAGCAGTGCATCTCGATGCTGGGACATTTGGAGATTTTAATTGTAGTTCATTCTGAATCAGAGAATGTCAATTCCATTTAGAATTATGAGGCTCCATCTGCCACTGCATTGTTATAATACCTCCATTTTGATTAAAAACTTTAACTAAAAATGTTTATATGGCAAAACAGATTCAATTACATCACAGTTACACTGTAACAACATAAGCTGTGATTACATAGACATATATATCATATCATATAAGATAAGATAAGATATCACTTTATTAATCCCCGTGCGGAAATCGGGATTCTGTACATACGTTATAACTACCTTATAATTCGGAACAATTGCAAAGGCTTATTTCCAATTCAAAAATATTTTCACTTCACCAAATCCAACATATTCCTGCCTTGCTTCCATGTGTTTACGGAGTTGCCTGATACCTGTTCTGTCGACTGCTTGCTTCTAAAAAGTCACATTAGCATGTGTTAGATTTCCATATTTGTCCAGGGCACTTTGCTGCTTGCTTTGGAGTCAACGATATTCACAAGAACAGGCTGACGTAGCCCCAGGGCCTGTTGAATACTGCTTATGTGTTTGTGTTTCTCTGTGAATTTTCTGTGTGGGCCTGTGTATGTTTGTGTGTATGTACATGCTTGTGTGTGGTGTGTGTGTGTGTGTGTGCGTGTATGGTTTTTTAACTGTGGTAGGGCAGGTTGCTGGGCTTACTGTGGACCCTGCTGCCTCCCTCTGCCTTTTGTTTTGTGTGGTGAGAAAAAGCCCCCCGACTTAATTTCCCTCCAAACTCAGGAAGACAGGAGGCCTCTTCCCCGCCTCGCAACACGTTCACATCACACAAAGACAATGCAGAGGAAAAAACAGAGAGAGAAGGAGAGGAAAAAGAAGAGAGAAAACTACACTCTCAGGAACAGAAGACAAAAAAGAAAGCTAATTTAGTTTGAAGCTTACGGTCAAAAGCACTTTTCCTCGCGTTGTCTGAGCAATCCACACAGGAGCCAAACTAGATTTGTGAACATTGACAAAAGGGAAGGTGGAAGGCACACAGGTCTCAAGCTGTTTTCCTCCGGCTCCTAAAAAGGAATATCTCCTGGGGAGCCGAGGAGCTTTCTTCCCTGTCATTCAGCCAATACACCTTCCGCTTCTTTTCTTTTCTCTAATCTTTGATTCTTTCTTTCAAGCCTCAGTGTTCAAGGTAAATGCATTGTTGTAAGTGTTGCTGAGCTGTCATTGGTTGGAAGTGGAGGGGTTCTGAGTCATTTGTTATTGGTTATTACTCTGCGTGTGTGTGTGTGTGAGAGAGAGAGAGAGAGAGAGAGAGAGAGAGAGAGAGATCAATGAGGAGTGAGTCTTCTGACAGGCCTGTCCCTAGTGTGATTGCAACAACATAGTATGCCTTGATGCCTGCACACACACACACACACACACGCACACATAAAATCATACGTACACTTGTATACAAACGCACTCAAATCCATAGATACTCAGAAACACACATGCGATCGTTATCATGCACGCACACACACACCACAGAGAAAGCGGTTTAACACAAGAATACTCTCATTAACTTGTATTTGACATGCTATCAGAGTAGTGCCAACAGCACACACGCACCAGTACACCACCAAAGCTCATTATCAGCACAGTATGTGTGTGTGTGTGTGTGTGTGTGTGCTTTTGAAATCTGCTCTTTCTGAAAACAGTCGTGGAGCTTGAGTAAAAGCTACAGCACAGACTCTACATCTTTGTACCTGCGCTCATGATGACTGCAGCAGCATGGTGCGTCATAAACATGACAACAACAACATAAACATATAAAATGATGTTTATTTTAAAGTTGGTAGTCGGTAGAGCAAAAAATGATCGCGGCTGAATTCGAGTTTGGCTTGAGGATCGCTGCTGGAGGTTGTTCCTGTAAACTTTGGATCCAAATGCTCACATAAATGCATCATTGAGTTGCAGTATTATATGTGAAATGGCTTTCCAAGTCTCTGTCATCTCGCTGCTGATAATGACAGTATTATCCTCACTTCCCCCTGACCCAGGAGCCTGTCACCGCTGTTTAGGATTGCTGCTAGCAATCCCTCTGTTTCATCAGCCAGATAACTGCTGCTCCTGTAGAGCAGGAATGGCTGCTCCAGCAGAGAAATGCATTCGGTGTCAGATGCTCATCTGGCACAGTGTGGTTGGCACACACAGGTAACACAGATGTACAGACAGATGAGTGTGTAGACAGTGGAGCAGACTCGCAAAAAGACATGTGGGAAGATAGAAAGGTGGGTAGGAAATCAGACAGATGAGTCAACAGTGTTGTCAAAATAACCAAAATTTTGATACAACTTTAGTACCGTTGCAATTGATTGAATTCAATATTGAATTTTATAAATGTTAAATACTTTCAACGTCATTTCCAGAGGGTGTATAGGTGTGGATGGTATGTGGGTTGGAATAGTTAAAAGCAGAAGTCAGCACAAAATAGTCACACAGCTGAAAACAGCCATAGTGTCAGACAGTCCACCAGGTCTTGAACTGAATCCCAGTCCTCTCTAAACAGGTTCAGAAAACAGGTGCCAGGGGCAAAATATGGAACTATTTTGCTTTTTGCTTACTATGCCAACAAAGATAAACACCCACACAATATCAAAACTCCTGTGGAAAAGTTGCTACAAATATCCAAGTGTAGTATGATATTGTTTGACGTTTTCTTTCTCTTTTGCTGTGGTATCATCATAGTTTCAAATTTTTAGATATTACACTTATCATAGGTATCAAAGGGAAAATTCTGGCATCGTGAGAACACTAGTAGATAGAAGGAGACACAAACAGACTGTCAGATAGGAAAAAGGCAGTCAGAAGGTGGATGGAGAGGCAGAGAGATGGGTGGGCGGACAGAAGGATAGACAGACTGGCAGTAATATAGCTACAGTAGATGGACAGATGAGGGACAAACAGATGGACAGCGAGAGAGACAGACAGATTAGCAGGTAGTCGGACACACAGGAGGAAACAACATAATCTGGCCAGGTAGTTGGATAGACAGAAAGACAGATACATCTGCGACATGAAACATCCACGACAACTGTAGCCTACTTTCTCTCCACCTAGAAAAGGGGTTTTCACACATTTTCATGCCATGGACACACATAGGTCACAGACCTCCATTTGACTAGATTCATATGTTGTTGCTGTTGATTTAGTATTGAATTGTAGAACTGTCCATAGTGAGATAATAGTGTTGATAGTGAGTATACCCTAATAGTCAGTATACATTATCTAATTGGGATCATTTCTAGTCAATCCAATTATAGATAAGTGAAACTATTCCTTGTTTTGCTGGGGACCCCCTGAAACCCCAATTCAAGGACCACTGGGGGTCCCTGAACCCTACTTTGAGTACCACTGACCTACTGTAGACTCCTCCTAAGCAAACACCAGTCCTCTGAATCCAAACGTAGCTTGTGTTGTCTCTCACCTGTAGACTGCCGCAGAAGTGATAGATGCCAGGGTCTGTGTTGATGTGGTTGTCGATGGTGTTGGGATTGCGTTCACGGTTCCTCTGGAAGGGGGTGGTGGTGGAGGTGGTGGTCTGGACGGGGGGCATCGGCTGCCACACCCCCACATCTGTCCCATTCCCAAAGGCCTGGATGGCGTTACCTAGAGAGAGAGAGAGAGAGAGAGAGCGAGAGAGAGAGAGAGAGAGAGAGAGCTTTTAAAGATTTGTAAAATTACATCAAGTTTGAATCGACCAACTAAAATACTGAATAACTCAGGAATGTATTCAGGCTTTGAACAAAGCATTCAACTTGCTCAGACTCAGTGAGCATACAGATGCTTGTGTATATGTGTATATGCATGTATTACTCTACATTTGATGCTTGATATGCAGACAATAGCAAAGCCACTGTGACAATGAGCTAATGTTGTTTTTTTGTCCTTTGCTGCTAAATCATCCAATTTGTGTCTAACATCAAAAGACACAACTAAAGCAAAAGTAGACACTGTCAGCAATTCAGAGTACTTCTTAGTCTCTGTGTAAATTGTTTTTTTATATATTGCACCTATACACCCCACAATTACAGGTGAGTTAGAAGGTACTTGCGTTTTTGACTGTGTGGTGAATTTATTATGTAGGCAAGTGATAACAAAGCCTAAGTGCTGATGTGGCTATTTACCATTAGAGTCCATTAGTGGCCCTATTAATAGTCTGCTATAGCTTTGATGTAAAAGACACACACACACACACACACACATGCACAAACATCAGAGGAGAGTTGAGGTTTGCAGAGCTGCTGTTTGAAAGTATAATGATATTCTTCTGTCCCAGGGTCAGTGAGTTATGACCCTAATACTATGTGAAAGGAAGGGAGGCCTATTTGCATCGGCTCTTTAACCCCACTGAAATATTCATACGTGTGCATGTGCAAAGACAGATGGATATGCCTATATGCCTATACAGCATACGTGCACAGTGTGGCACCCTTCTGTCCCAGTGTCGCACCACGGGGCCGAGGGAGCACCTGCAGCAGAGCGGGCAGCACCCATCCTCCAGGCGTAGAGAAGTGTGGAGGATAATTGATGGTGGGTGTTACTCCAGTGACCCGCCCCGCTCTCCTTATGGTCCGCTCTCAATGCACCCGTGGCGGCATTCCCTAATTTCCACTGACCTACATCGAGTTATTTTTTAAAGCAGGAGGAACCGGAGGATTCTCAAAGCGTGTCGGGACTCCCAGCAGGTCAGAACTACCTTCAGCCCCATGGTGTGCTAAGTGGCTTCATGCCTGATTGTCGCCGTGATGGTTAGCAAGTGGAATGGGTTTTTTCTGGGAAGTGTAGAAAGCAGCGTTTCCCACAGCAATTTATAGCCAAGGAGGGCCTCCTTAGCAAAAAATTGTTGGCTGAGAAATTCACACAAAATTAATATTTCATTGTATTAATGAAATTCATTTGGACCAAACTGTGGCCTGAGTTTCAAAGTTGGATACAGTAATTAACCGTGACATCTCCAGGTCAAAACGCGTCACTACAGAAGTAGAGGGGAGCATTAATGAAGGGAGCAGCAGGCGGCCCGAGCCCACATTGTTTCTGTCATTCTACAGTAAATGGAATGTCAGTATGTCAATGTCAGTATGTCAGACCATGTGAGCAATAATCCTGTAGCCTATGCGTCTAGTGTTAACATTTATATTCACAAGCCAATTAGCAACCTAAGTGGATGCAAAAATAAGAAAAAAACAAGATGACAGACTCATGGACATCACCTCCTCCGTCACCATATTCATATATGTGTATATATATACATATATACATGTATATACATACATGTATTTACAAAGCCGGTTGAACAATTGATCGTACGTCAAGCGCACAGCCCATCTCGTTCTCTGCTCTTGAGTTGTTGAGAAGAAGAAGACAACTTGGGAAGAACGTTCTCCACAAGCACAGAAAGTATCAACGTGGCTGTCTTGGATTTGATAATCACCATAGGACTGACTTTTTTGGATCCTGGCATTGTACATGCACCTAGACACATTTCCTCAGAGTTAGACTGTACTCAGTACAGTCTCACCCTCCTCTCCCCTTGCTTTTCCTTCCCCATGTGGAATTGGCATCTGCTTGAACCTCCCACAAAGATGCCCTGACCTGGAAGAACCTTAGTCTGAGTTAGTTGAGTTCTACTACTCTTTCTCTGCACATTTAAGCAAAGTAACTGTTTATTGATGCTGAACTGTAAGGGCTCTCACTTCATCTGCTTTGCTGAAATTGCCTCTAGTAAGGCCAGGCATCCCATGACATGAAGACTCTCTCTCTCTCTCTCGTCTTTTCTGTCCTTCTCCCTTCTTTTTCTACTTCAATCTATACCTCTTCCTCGTCCATCACCCAATATTTCTCAGATTCTCTCTCTCTCTCTCTCTCTCTCTCTCTCTCTCTCTCTCACACACACACACACACACACACACACACACACATATACAAACACACACACCTCTCATCATTGCTTTTATTTAAGTAGGATCTATAGGGCTATAAAGGTTTTCGCTGTGGCACACCTTTCCCAGGCTGCTGTGCCCAGAGGAAAATTACAACTGATTTCATTATCTAAACTGAGAAAACAGGAAACCTCCATAATACTGTGTTTGCACATTCATTACAATGGAATCAATTGGTTCAGGTCTCACCTTCCTGTGCGTGTGTGGGTGAGTGTGTGTGTGTGTGTGTGTGTGTGTGTGTGTGTGCATGTGTGTGTGTTCGGGCAGCACAAATAACTGGAGAAGCTCTGGCTTACAAATCAACTTGCATTTGCTTGTAACAAATCTTTCTTTTTTTTTTAAACTGACAAAGTCATTTTATCTCCCCCACACATTTTTTTTTAACATCTTATAAGTGCTGAAAAAGAAATTATGTAGGAAAAGCTGTGTCCACATGTATTGCAATTCATATTGCAATTGCAATAATCAGCAAAAAATAAGTGCAATATGATTTTTTGTCAATATCCTGCTGCCCTTATGTGTGTGCATTCGTTCATGAGTGTGTACGTGCATACAGTCTTGCTTATGTGTGTGTGTGTGCGTACAATTGTGTGCCCAGCAGCCAGCCTGGTAGCTTTGTGCCGAGGCAGCAGAAGGCTGATGAGCATATTGAAAGTGTTGATGGGCTTTTTTGTAGCTCCTCTGTCTCCTCACACAAGGCCTAATTACACTCATAGCACAGTGACAGTGTGTGTGTGTGTGTGTGTGTGTGTGTGTGTGTGTGTGTGATCTGTGTGTGTGTGTGTGAGCATGTGTGTGCAATGTGCATGTGAAGACATGTTTGTGGTTAGGGTAATGTTAAGCCACAAATCAAGCCTTAGGATGCCAGGAGAGAGATCTGCATGTGTGTATGTGTGTGTGTGGTGTGTGTGTCTGTGTCTGTCTGTGTGTGTAGTTGATTCTTGTATAGACAATACATGAAATATCATATATGTTTGTATTTGGTGCCTGTTGAGGCCTCTATTTATATATTATTATCTCATATATAATGGGAAAAAAAGTAATAATAAATCAATTATTCTCAATCAATCAAACTTCAAGATATCTCTTTTGCACCCTGCACAAGAGATATCTTATATCTATAATCGATAATGGTTGCAGTGCCTTGTCAGCCAGCAATTACAAAATTAAATACTTTCAGATACCACATCTAAGTTTGTCCTTGGATTCAGAACAAATCTATATATTTGCAAATCCATAAAAGTATAAAAACATGGCCTATACATTTTAATTTTTACTTTTATCCAATGCACCTTACAGTACCATCTTATCTGCACTGTTTTTGCTCATTAGCTTGTAGCTAGTTGTCCTCATTAGTTTCAATGAGGAACGATAACATGTTGATCAAGTTAATGGAAATGCCAATACACAAACTTTCTTCACATTGGGTTTGGTTTAGAGAAATAACAGACTAAAAATTGGTGAAAGTATTCCTTTAAACATAGAGCAATCTGGTTGTGGGGCTTAGTCTGAACAGTAAGCCCCAAAGAGCTTATGGCCGCTCTCAATACATTCAGTGCAAGGTAAAAGGCATCTTGGCTGCTGTGTACTCAGGCTACATAAAAATGTACAGCCAATGGAGACTGAACAAACACGCTACTGGAGCAGAGGATCTCTGCTATCTGCCTGTGATATCAAGGATATGTTGTGTATTGGAGCTACGTATACTTTCTAACGTCACACACAAACACACACACACACACACACACACACATATGCCGATGCATACACACATACACAGTCATTCTGTCGACCTTCACCAAGCTCAAACGGCATGGTGCATTTGAACAAACATGATATCATCTTATCAGTGCTTGGCATTTACAACAGGCAGATATTCATGTTGCTGTTATGAGTTTGTCTCTCACCAATGTCTACAACTCATTTTAAGCCTAGGCATGCTGTAATACTCAAATTATAATCCTGTTTGGTATTGGCATTGATTTCACGATTGTTTTTAGTGTCGCCTTTGCATAATATTGAGCAAATTGGTAGGCATCGCATTGGAAAAAGTTTTTAATATTATAAAGCTTGCTTTCTTGAGTATATTAGAGTTATGTTTATATATGCAGCTATAAAAAAAAAATACGCAGCCACCCATCCCAATCAGTTCTCAAAATAACCACTCCATCATCTCTAAGCAAACGTCTCTTTAGTAAAGACCAGTGAAACGACAGAAAGTCCTCTCTCACTCTCTCTATGTTCTCTCTGTCTGTCTCACTCTCTCTCTCTCCCCCTCTCCATCTTTCTCTCCCTCTCCATCTCTCTCTTCTCTTGCTCTCTCGTGGTTTCTCTCTAGTCATGACCCTGTAGCCAGCGTGTGTCAGGAGCAGCGAGATCTTCAGAGTTGTCAGTTACAGTTACTGCTGAGCAAGCTTAATGAGAGTGGAGAGGGGGGGGGGATGAAAGGAGGGAGCTGGAGACAGAGAGAAGGAAGAAGTGAAGTAAAGCGGGAGCAGGGAGAGAAGAGAGGTAAAAGGGGGGGCTGTAACAGTAAAAGAGGGAGGGGGAGAGGGAAAGAGAGAGTGAAAGAGACAGAAAGAGAGAGAGAGAGAGAGAGAGAATTGAGGCTAAAAGAGAAAAGGCAGAGCAGCTTATTCCCCCACTGTGCCCTTCGCTGGGCTCCCCGGTGTGAATGTATGGAAGTGATGGATAGAGAGGGAAGGAGAGAGAGAGACAGAAAGACAGACAGGTTGGTTTAACCCACATTAACCCCCGTTGATCCCAACTTTCTCTCTCTCTCTCACACACACACACACACACATGCGCATACACACTCAAACGGACACACGCTCACACGCACTTTCAAAGACCCACACATAAAAAAGCATATATGCAAACATGTAGACACACATAGACACACACTCTGTATGCACGCACACACACACACACTGACCGTGGCAGCCTTATTATCTACGGCAGCCCGACCTCATTAACCCTCGCTGGGAAAAAGACCACAGTGCAGAGAAAGCAAGAGGAGAGAAGAGAAGAGATGAGGAAAGGAGAGAAGAGAAGAGAAGAGAAGAAGAGAAGGGAGGGCTGGAAAAAGAAAAGGAGATGAGAGGACAGAAGAGGAGAGAGAAAGAGAGGAGCAGAGAGGAGTGTTAGCGGGGATGGGGCCGCATCTTGTTGGTGTTTTCTCATCTGGTAAATGTCATATTGACCGAGGAAAATCATACCATCCAATTTGCTAGTATAGAGCTGACCCAGCTACATCAATATCAAAACTCATTCCCCTCATAGTGACTATGGCTTATTATTCTGAATGTACACCAAGTAACACAGCATGAGCTTACTTAGTAACTGATTGACTGACTGATTAACTTCTTGATCAATTGATTGCTTAATTAATGAATTCTTCGATTCTGCACTAAGCTACTTTGCACGTGGGTGGCTCCAAATGGCAGCAAGAGGTAACTGTCAGTAAACTGCACACATCGCGCTCATGTTTACCAACCCAGCCAGTCTGGGATGCTTTACACCAAAGGAAACCAAAGGGATGAGAGAGTAAAAAAGATCTAACGTCGGTGAGACAGTTTGTATTTCACTCTTAAGTTGTCACTTCCTATGGGAGGTGTACATGCGATGACACCTGAATTTCATTTGGGCAAATAGAGGAAATCTGCAGGGTCTCAATTAGTCAAATTAGGTCTTTTCTGTTGCAGCCCTGTTTTGTGATTCAGGATTTGTGATTTATCTTGCCTAGTGCAGCGTTGACTGATTAACACTTTAATAATCCCTCATAGGACAATTCATTTTAGGAGTGTTTGGTTTCTCCTACTATTCCTTTGAGGCAAACATTTTGGAATTGGAAAATTATTCCCTATTTGCGGCACCTTGAGGAGCTTCTTTTTCTTTGTACATTTTGATTTTAGGGAAGGACACTGGATCTCATTGGGACTGAACCTGTGACTATCTATTGATGAGACTCTCCCTCTAACCACTAGGCCCTTGTGCCACCCTGTATCCCGGGGAAGCAGGATAGCCAAGTGGATTTGAGAGACCATCCTTTGACTGGAGAACCCGGATTCAAGCACACACGACTGCAAGCATCCGCCCTGCTGAAGTTCCCTTGAGCAAGTATGTAACAAAAAACTACATTGTGTATCTGAAGTAGAGTGTAACGCAGTGTCCCTACAGCGATCAATAAAGTATCACATTTCAGTGCTCTCCACTGATAAAAGGCAGTGTTTGGGGGGGGCGGTGATGGGTTGACTGACACTGACAGCACTGCATCAAAACAGAAGGAGGAGCATTAGCTGGGATTACACAGACACAGAAAGCAATAAATCTGTGTCTTATCTCCATGGCTTGGTAAGACTGCCGCACGACTTATTAGGGTTGGCTGGAGATAGGTGTGTTTGTGTGTGTGTGTGTGTGTGTCTGTGTGTGTGTGTAGGGATGGTTAATTAAAGTTGTCGTGTGAGAGGGCTTGATGACAAAGCCCCTTTCTTTCAGTGATCCGGAGGAGTTCTGCTACGGATATTAGGCACAAACACACACACGTCACACACACACACACACACACAGTTGCATTATAAGTGGTTTCTTTATAATGCAAGGGATAACAATGCCAGCATGGCTATGGGATATATTTGGTGAGAAGAGAGCGAGGGAGGGAGGGTGGGAGAGATAGAAAGAAAGAAAGAGAGAGAGAGAGAGAGAGAGAGAGAGAGTGTAAAGGAAAGGATGATAAAAAAGAGAGAAGATAAAAGAACAGAGGAGAACAGAGCAGAACAGAGCAGAACAGAGCAGAACAGAATAGAACAGAACAGAACAGAACAGAGCAGAACAGAAGAGAACAGAACAGAACAGAACAGAACAGAAGAGAACAGAGCAGAACAGAAGAGAACAGAACAGAACAGAACAGAACAGAACAGAGCAGAATAGAACAGAGCAGAACAGAACAGAACAGAACAGAGCAGAACAGAAGAGAACAGAGCAGAACAGAAGAGAACAGAGCAGAACAGAAGAGAACAGAACAGAACAGAACAGAGCAGAACAGAACAGAAGAGAACAGAACAGAACAGAGCAGAACAGAGCAGAACAGAACAGAACAGAACAGAACAGAACAGAACAGAACAGAGCAGAACAGAACAGAACAGAACAGAACAGAACAGAACAGAACAGAACAGAAGAGAACAGAGCAGAACAGAACAGAACAGAACAGAACAGAAGAGAACAGAGCAGAACAGAACAGAACAGAACAGAACAGAACAGAACAGAGCAGAACAGAACAGAACAGAACAGAACAGAACAGAACAGAAGAGAACAGAGCAGAACAGAACAGAACAGAACAGAACAGAACAGAACAGAAGAGAACAGAACAGAACAGAACAGAAGAGAACAGAACAGAACAGAAGAGAACAGAACACAACAGAACAGAGCAGAACAGAACAGAACAGAACAGAACAGAACAGAACAGAACAGAACAGAAGAGAACAGAGCAGAACAGAAGAGAACAGAACAGAACACAACAGAACAGAGCAGAACAGAACAGAACAGAACAGAACAGAACAGAACAGAACAGAACACAACAGAACAGAGCAGAACAGAACAGAACAGAACAGAACACAACAGAACAGAGCAGAACAGAACAGAACAGAACAGAACAGAACAGAACAGAACAGAAGAGAACAGAGCAGAACAGAGCAGAACAGAACAGAACAGAACAGAACAGAACAGAACAGAACAGAACAGAACAGAGCAGAACAGAACAGAACAGAACAGAACAGAACAGAAGAGAACAGAGCAGAACAGAACAGAGCAGAACAGAACAGAACAGAACAGAACAGAACAGAACAGAACAGTGCAGAACATTACAATACAGTACAGTACAGAATGGAACAGTAGAGAATAGAATAGAATAGGGCAGAGCAGAGCAGAAAATATGAGAACATGAGTAAAAGAAAAGACAACAGACGGGCAGGGGGAAGGCAGTGTGACTCACGGAGGCAGGTGTTGTCAGTGAAAAACTCGGTGAACTTGTCACACTCATCCTTGTTGTTGCCGCTGCTGCTGCAGTCACAGTAGGGAGAGACGCTGATCTTAGGTGAGCGCAGGTAGTTGGGAGTCATCACCGTGCCTGGAGCAGGAGGACGGGAGGGTAGGGAGAAAGTTAGAGATTTTTCCATCCATCCATCCATCCATATCTATAAAGCAGGCCTCTTGAACTTTTTTAATGTCAATCTCAGATCCTCATCTAACAACATTATGCTTTTAACCGTCAAGACAAGAGGATATTTGGAAAAGTAGATCCAATGATCACTAGTCTCATCCTCCCATTGTGCTAAATGATGAACGGTATAATAATCAAATTAAATCATTGTTCCACACACTAATTTCTGCCTTTCTCCTCCCCATGTACTGGAGTAAAACAGTATGGCAGAGTTTCTGCAGAAAGCAGAATGCAGAGAGGCTGGAGTGAAGAATAGGCTTTCTCACTGCGAGGGAAAGTAAATAGCTTCAGTCAGTGATTTCTTGCTCCCCCAATGGATTGTTCCCTTGTGCTGGCCACGCTCCAAAACAGGCCTTTTTGTTTTGCAGCAGGCAGAATGAATTGGCGTTTCTCTACTCGCTGGTACGAGTGTGGGAGTGTGTGGGCGCGTGTGCGTGCGCGCACAGACATGAGTGCATGTGTGTAAACATATGAGCGTGTGTGTGTGTTTGTGCTGCTGCATGGATCGCCTTCTACAGCCCTGCTTGCATCAGGAAAGTGATAGATAGAATGAGGAAGGGTCCCCCAGCGCAACAAAATTCACAACAGAGAGAGGAGCAGAAAAAGATGATGAAGGAGAAGACTGCCTTCTACACAGTTTCTCTCTTTTTCTTTATGTTGTCAGCTGTCTTGTCCCTCCCTGCTGACAGTGCTCTCTCTCTCTCTCTCTCTCTCTCTCTCTCTCTCTCTCACTTGGTTGGTCACTTGACTGAGTTTGATTTAACTGCCCTTCTGGCATGTCCTGGGAGCAGTGAGAACTTAGTTCTTAGTACACGTAGTGCTTTGTTTTGATATGAATTCCTACAAAGCTCTTGCATTTCTATTAAGTGTAGACCTATTAATCAAGTTATTAAGTGGGAAAAAACATGTTTTCCCTGCAGTATCCCTCACTGAGACTTTGGGCCATACAATTTATATATCTACATTTTTCACTGAGCTTCAAGTGAAACACTGCAAAGAGCCTCCTCCAATGACATCAGCCAAAGGAAAAAAAAACAAAAAACTCTCAAACCAAATCCAATTTTGAGTTTTGGAGATATTTTTTAGATAAAATAAAATATGTCAGCTTTCTTTAAAGGTGAAATGGTAAATATAATGCATAAGTATGATCAGTAGCACCTTTGCTACAGTAATGCAAATGGACCAGTGGTACTTTGCCATTTTTCTATTTTAGTTGATTGATATCTTCACAAGAACTTCAAACAATTTATCTAAAGACTTTTTGGCATTAGCTGCATTTCTCATTGAAAACAAGGAGCACTGCTAGTGACAAGCTAGAATGCTAACATTGCTAACAAGCAATTTTTAGGGAAGTTGAAAAGGAAACGTTTAGCATACCATCAAATGAGTGTGTGGCGAAGTAACAGAACCAACTAAAATTAAAGCCAATTAACAACAACCAAAAGACACTTGGAGCAAAAAGTTATGTTTTTATGAGCGCATTGCAGCAAATACCAAGCAACTGTCTAGCTGTTGTGGCAATAAAGTAAAGTAAAACTAAAAAGTAAAGACACTTGGAGAACAAAAAAGATGAGGTTGACCAATGGGAAACAGGTGTGTGTGGTTGTGTCTGTGTGTGTGGGCGTACTCACCAATAAGACCCGAGTATGCGAGGAGGCAGTCTGCATAGTTCTCCTTCAGACAGCCTGACAGCGAGCGAGGCTCCGGCTGGCAGTTGGCAAAGAAGTCAGCCAGACGTGACCTGTAACACACACACACACACACACACACACACAAGGATATAAAAATATCTAGAGGCAAACATGATTATAGCTCCAATAGATTTTGCATGAGAAATTCAGATGGCCAACGTGACTGGGAGGTGTAGCGAAATGGGCAGCGCGAATGAGTCGACAATATTTATCCTTCAGATGCCGCTGGAAGTCATTTATCCCAAATGCAATTAGCCTTCTAAATTGCTGCCTTCTGAACGGTAAGATGACCCTCTTATGTATGCTGCTGCTGTTTTGCATCCTGGGCAAGGCCAAAGGCAATTCTCGACCAACTCTATTTTATTTTACTTACTGGTTTCACATACATTTGTTTACACTTTTACCCCGGGTGCATTGGCATGTGAAATTGAAATGGAGTCTGGATTCCCAAGAAATTCACCTTTTCAAGTGAGATTGAATGCAATATACTGGCTCCTTGACACAAACCAGAACCACAGTGTGACTTTTGAACTCTAAACTCTTATACCTCGAAGACCTCGACCTCGTACTGTCTCTTAACACACAAACACACACACACAAACACACACACACACATAGACATGTGCGCACACTAATGAATGAGTTTGGTCTTACGTTGACGTTTGAAAAAGAGGGGATTGATGGTGAGCTCATTTCTGTGTTAATCTGAACAAGGTAGCCACAACCTGGTACCAGGAATTGGTCCCAAGCATGTACTAAAACTTATGTAGGCACGAACGCACATGTCCATGCATGCACACACACACACACACACACACACACACACACACACACACACACACACACACACACCCATGGTGTGATCTATCTAATCGCACCAATCTGGTGTGCAGAGCAGAGCAGAGCAGAGCAGTGCGTAGTGAGAGTTGTGTCAATGCCAGCCAGTATAATACACCTGACATATGGTGAGGGAGCTTGTAGAAACGCATGGCTCTAATCTATCTCTGCTAACTGACAAATGGACTGGGAGGAGGCCATGCTGCAGTGAGACCTGTTGTTCAGTCCTGGGCATATGTTTGATGGATAGAGAGAGCAATGAAAGAACAAGACGCAGCTAGAAGGGAAGACAGAGACATGTACAATTAATTTGATGTTGCAACGCCTCTTGCTGTTAAGTATGTTGAAAGAGGAATGAGGGGGCAAAGAGAGAGGGAGAGAGAGAAACAGAGAGACACACAGAGGGAGTGAGAGAGAGACACAGAGGGAGCGAGAGAGAGAGAGAGAGATAGATACAGAGGGAAACCTGAGGCCACAGTCCAAATGGAGCTCATTTATGATGCCTTAAATGCTTCCATTTAATCCCACAGAGCCACACGACTACTGGCTCTAGGCTCCAGAGATTGTATACACAATCACATACACACATACATGCACACACACACACACACACACACACACACACAGGCCCACACATACACATGAACACACAATACAATAGAGGTGATGTCATATGTCCATCATTGAATTACTCTTTTCTAACTAGCCGTGCAGCTTCATTGTGTGTATGTGAGAGTTTGTGTGTGTGTGTGTGACACAGAGAGAGAGAGAGAGAGAGAGAGAGAGAGAGAGAGAGAGAGGGAGAGAGGGAGAGAGAGAGAGAGATGGTGTGCTTCACTGAGACCTCAGCTAGACAGTTTATTTCTGCTTTTCTTGGTACATCTGTAACTTTTGTGACTAGTAACTCTCAAGACAGAAAGAGACAGAGTGTGTATTTGTGTGTGTGTGTGTGTGTGTGTCAGAGCGTGCAGTATGTGCTTTCAGATATACACTGTAGTTCTTTGTTTCAGTGTACAATGTAGATATTCGTCTTTTTTTTTTTTTTTTCTTGAAAGACGTAGGTGGGCTAATCTTTCTTACTCAGACATGTAGAAGATGTATTGTTTCTTACCTGCAGATGTAGTTGGTCTTGCAGGAACCCTGCAGTTCCAGACAGTTGGGTTTCTGTTTTTCTTCGTAGGAGCAGACAGGGACAATGGTCTGACGCCTGCGTTCGGAGCAAGCTGATTGGTCGCTGGGCGGGCATGAGCAGAACAGCATGCCGTAGCTGTGCTTAGGAGGGACCTGAGTGGAACAACAATCAACACATTAACTTTGGACTTGTGAATTTGTGAGATCCTGTTTTAGTTATTGTATTGTATTTTGGCAACATGGCATCGTTCTCATCAACTGTTCAATCACTATTGTGCTAGATAAAACAGTAATACAGAGTAGCATTTTTCCACGTTCGTTTTCCAGCATCTCTCTGAGCCTTACCAAGAACAGGCTGTTTCTGTTGCTGTGCCTTTAAGGCTCATTAATATTAATGACCCCTCTGTTCTGATTGGCTAACCGTTTCAAGAGTGAAACATAACAGACTGCAGCCCGGCAGCGACCGGTAGGGAAAACTCGCCAGTAATAAACAATGACAACTGCTCAACCGCTCTGAAAAAAACACTTTGTTAGTCTATTACTTCTTACAAAAATGATAATGAGCGAACTTTTGTGACGCCACAAAGTTACGGAAGTCCAAACGGCTCATTTAGAGGCTCGGTTTTCCAATATGGATTGTGTGGATTTAGATGGCTACCATGCGTTTTACTTTGTGTTTACTTTCACAATTTAGTTTAGATAGCACATCCAACTCCTTTATAATCAAAGAGGCAAGGGAAATCCCGTTTTACACGATATGGGACCTTTAAGATAAAGATCAATATTTTGAAAAGGTCACTGTGCCTATTCAACATTGCAATAATAGAGTAATAACATCAATACTTTATGAAGTTTATGTTAGAAGACACAGTATACTATATAGGGATTTAAACTGTAATGGGACCGTAACTGCAAACGGCTGAATTTTCAGCTGTGAAAAAAACAAAAACAAAAAAAACATCATACATCAAAATAACACTAGCAATCTCATGCGTTCTCTGTAATTTGCTAATGATTGACATTGTTGCTTATTTGAAATGGTCCTAATTAAGTTATTCCAAAGGGTTGGGGGTGCTGTGTGGTAATTACAACGTTTCACAACATTTTTACAATATGGCAATGACAGTTGTGAAAAACACCTTTTGTGTTTCAAGACTGCATCAAAGCTGTCAAAGCTCTGTGCTGGAAAAACAAACCTTGAAAGGGAGTGTACATGATTATTTATTGCGATTTTGACAACCCCCACCCCCTTTTTTTTAGCCTTTTTTTGATAACGCTATGTCACAGGTGCCTTGCCTTGTCGAAGAACTGCCGCAGGGCCTTGTGGCACTTCCTCTTGTTGCAGACTTCAGCGGTGGAGACGCGGCTGGTGCAGGGGCTGATGTAGGCCGAGCGGTACTTCTTGCACGTGTCGTTCAGGTTGCAGGCCTTGGCAGCATTCAGACAGTTATTCTCCCTGGTCACTGCTGGCTCACCTATAGGAGAAGGAATGAGTGGAGTGGAAGCAGTAGAAGAAGGGAGGGGAGGGAAGGGGAGGGGAGTGGAAGAGAGAAGAGAAGAAAGGGTAATAATTTAGCGGATGTTGTCAAGATGATGATGGTAATGTCTGTATATTCAATGTTTCATCAAGAACAAACAATAGAAGGAGGCAGGGAGAAAGTTAAGAGAAAGAAAATTGTGTGTAATGCACAGTACAGGTAGTAGCTACACCGTGTGTAAACCTACAGAATTCATCATCACAAAACAAAAGCAATTCGACTCCCTAGGCTGCAGCATCTCCATAACAATGTATGGAAACACAGAGAGAGATAGCAGCATAATGATGTTGTCTCACTACTGATAACCACAGCAACACGTAAACTGCAGTCCTGGTGTCTATGTGTGTGTATTTGTGGATATGAAGGTGCATTTGTTTTTATGTCTATTCTGTGTCTCTGCATGTGTGTGCATGTGTGTGTGTGTGTGTGTTTATGCTAAGTAAGAACAGAAGACCCCATTTGCTTCCTGCTTGGCCTAAATCAAACAGTGGCCCTTGTATACATGGCCCTGCTGGCCAACCAGGCATGTGCCAATGTGTGTATTTATGCACGTCTGTGTTTGTGTGTGTGTGTGTGTGTGTGCGCGCGTGTGTGTGTGTTGTGTGTACAGCCCTTGTAGTCATCAAAGTCTCCAGTGCAGTGCCTTGCTCATCTGTCAGCCTGCACTAATTGCCAGTGTTCTCCTAGATCCCCCATTAATTAACATTTTGAGAGACTTTTTCCCCTGCTTTTTTGTGAAAATGGAGCAAAAACAGCATTTTTTTTCTTTAACGAGCACCAATTAAACTGGGGAGAGGCCGGCGTGACAAACAGACAGAAGGGGAGGGGAGGGGAGGGAAGGGAGCAGAGGCGTGCGGCATGAACGGAGCGAGCGAGCGAGCGAGCGAGCGAACCAAACCGACTGATGGGGTGTTGTGTTGCGCTGCCGAACGATGTTAATAAGATTCAACACTTTGAGGTGAGGGAGAGAGAGAAAAGACAATGAGAGAAGAGAGAGAGAGAGAGAGAGAGAGAGAGAGAGTGGGAGGGAGATAAAGAGGGAGAGAGAGACTGGAGGAGGTTATGAGTTGATGGTCTGGGGAAGTATTAATTGGACACAGAGAGGATAGTGTTTGTTCTACTAGAGAGGAGGAGATGCTTAAGGTTTACGCTGGAATAAAAAAAAAAAAAAAACAACTGACCCCCAATGGCTTCTCAGGAATGCCACTGCCTGCTTACTCAAAGCCAATTCACTCAATTACTTCCTTTTTGTCCTCACTCTGTTTCAACTCACTGTCACCTCTCCTCCTTCCCTCTGCCCTCTTTTCCTTCATTTGCTCCTCTTTCCCTTCCTCCTCAAGCCCCTTCTGCCCCCGGTCTCTCCCTCTCTCAGCATGCAGGCTCAGACTTTAATCTTACATAACAATGCTGTTATGTTGCAGTTGGATGAAAACCTTGTATCTCCCAAAAAAATCACACTTATGAATGCATGTACAATATCAAATAATACACGTACACATACAAGTTTTAAATGGTTTTCTTAAGGCTTTTTTGTCATGAAACTTGCCAGCTTTCAACTGAAAATGAGAAAATGAAAACCAACAAAATTGAAGACAGGATTTCGTTTTAAAATGACAGCAGAAAAAATGATTTAGTCCTAAATTATCATTTTATTTTTTTAAAATGCTGTTTAAAGACGTCTTTGCCACACACTTTTCCCCCTATCCTGGCAGCTGAGCGGCCCACCCTGCTCTCCCCTCCACTCCTCTTCGCATTTCTCCATCGCTTCAAAACCCTTTCAATCTCTCCCCCGCTGCAACTGCATCTCTCCCGCCTTTCAACCCTTCCGTCCGCCTTCCCTTCCTTCCTCCTTCTCTCGCTCTTTCTCTCTTCTCTGTGGATCAGACACATGAACTTCTTAAGTTTTTCCATCTGCCTTGGATCAACTGACTGGCTCTCATCTGCTAACCCTACAGTCGTCCCCTGGGCAGCTGAGTGTGGTTTGTGTTTTTGTGTGTGCATGCGTGTATATTTGTGTATGTGTGTGTGTGTGTGTGTTGGGGATGGGGTGGGGTATCCTTTCCTATCCTTTGCTTCATTTAAAAAGGACCTGATCAATAGTGCAGCCATCTATCATGTTGGCAGGTGCAGGACTCCTGGGTTAGAGAGTGTGGGAGGCTCATCCCAAACAAAAAGCTGCTGTGCTTGCCAACCTCTCACATGTGTGTGTCTTGCCATTCATCCATCCATCGATCCAGGTAGTCACACATTCATTCATCGTCAACTTGATCTTTTTACTATGATCATTTTTCAAAGAGTGCGCAAAATTGATTTACAAACAAGTTTCCCTGGGTAAGCCTGTGATCCTTCATCAAGGCGTTTCATTCTGCTGTACTCTGGAGTAATCTGTACTCAAGATCTGTGCATGTGAAGAGTTTGACATATCCACCATTTGAACTAATGCGACACCTAGTCTTACTAAATGATTGATAGCACAAAATAAAAAACAAATTATGGTACTTTCCAGAGGATAGTAGGGAACTTAAGTCCTGAGTAGGCAAAATGTTAACACCTTTCCAGCCTGAACTGTAGGCATGATGAATGATGAATTTCAGGGAATGTTTTTTTCTTTTTGCAAAATGGATATGTAGCGTTTTGGAAATGAAGTCTTCATATCAAATGTTTGTACATAACAACAGTGATGAGGATTTACAATACTTTTCAATACTGGGTTGACCTCCATCCAGTCTGTTTGTGTAGTTTTGTCCCCATGCAGACAGACAAACAGCCAGCGAGCCAATCCTCTAGCCTCAACCCTGAGGGCACATGACTATTATCACAAATTGGGGGGTTGTGGGGTGTGTGTGCATGCATGTTGAATTTGTGTGTGTGTATGTGGTGTGTGTGTGTGTATGTATGTGTGTGTGCGTATCATGCCATTCACTGAGGGGATGATAAAAGGCATATGAAGTTTTGAGGGTTTTGAAAGATTGTGTGTGAAGATGTTTATGTGCAAATGTCTGTTTGCGTATTTAGGTGTCATGTGCAATGCTGTCCAGCGCTTTAGCCATTTCTCTCCTCCGACAGTGATAGACAACAGTGTGGTGTTGTCCCCCCACCCCCCCAATGCATACACACACACACACACACACACACACACACACACACACATATACCCTACAGCGCCCCCTGTGTCAGCAAACGCATCTGCTGAACTCCCAGTGCACTCCTGGCAGATGGCACTGTCTCTCAAACACGCACACACACTCACACACACACACACACGCTGCGCACTCTGACAGGGCCCACACAGGGTTGGGGCCGGGGCCATCTGGAGGCCTGGTAGGGGGAACGAGGCCCCCCCAGTGGCTCATGTTTCCGATTCAACCTCAAATTGATTATCATGTCGCCTGTTTCCTCCAGCCCCACCACCCCCACCTAATTCCAATTACCATGGGACGCCACGGGGTCGAATCTTGACCTTAGCCTCCTCTACCTCCTCCCCTCACCCCACTTCGTGTCTCCCCTTCCCTCTCTCCTCAACTCTTCTGCCGTCTTCTCTCGTCATGCTGACTCTTTCTTCTTCCTTGTCTTGTTTCTCCGCTCTCTCCCTTTCCTCCTCTGTCTCCCCTCGACTTCCCATTCTCCCTCCTCTCTCATCTTTCTATCCATGCGGTGCTGGATGCATTCCAATCATTACCTCCCTTCCTCTCTCTCCATCATCATCATCATCCATCTCTAAAACTCACTAAAGGAGTTTAGTGACTCCCATCGTTCTTGTTCTCTTCCTCTCTCTCTGTCTCAATTCCTTCTGCCATCTGTCCTGCTCTTGAGAACAAAGTTGAGTCATTTAAATGGCCTTCAGTAGCCTTTCAATGCCTCTGTCCCAACCTCCCGTAGTCTTTGGTACAACATTTCACATTGTTATAGATCTTTGTGAATGCTTAATTATCAAAATTGGCTGCTCTGGGAACCTGTAGTTGCTGCCTGTAATTTAGTTTCTTTCTTTTTTATTTTTCGAAAACCGTGTCTAAAAGCTATACTCGTGACAAATGTACAAACATGGCAAAGGAGATGCTGGCTGTATTATTCATTCTGTGTCCAGGGTCCTACTTTTTCAGGAAGTAATTTCACTTTCTTGCCATTATCGATATTGAGAGCTGGGAAAAAGCCTGAATGTGGCAGGTGACAGCATATCCACAGGGCAGCTAATGTTGGAGGTTGACTCGTTTTCAACCTCTATGGAGGAGTAATGCTAAACAGTTTAAATGCTCTAACAAATTGAAATATTACTCTTAAACTTTCAGATCTACTCTCTTCCAAACTCCACACCGGCCCTATGATCTAATGAGACTGAAATGGCCCAGACTATTGACGCCATTTCTATAGTCTGTCATGCTGACTCATTCATCCCTTTGGCTCAGTCTGTCTGTCCACGTCTCCAATTATTGTGATGAAGGGGGTAGAGTGGAGGAATGATTACATATTCAAAACCAAGAGGGGATGATCTCCTGCACACCTATGTGGGGTAGAAAATACATCATAGACTCTACATATCACTATGCTAATATACTTTAAATTTAGCATTCAAACACTAGGGGACTGCTTCAGACTGTGTAAGTCTTAAGTGGATTTAGATCCGCACATTTGAGCTGCTCCTGTTCAGACATGGACTATTCGATGTGTGTGCACTGAGCAGTTGGTCGTGCCATTGCTTGTGCATGGGTGTATTCAAAACTTCAGCAAACTCAGGCCATGGACTTTTCTCTCTTTAATGGCCCTTGCCTTTAAAAACCATGCACCTTTAATTCAATTTTGGTTAGGATAATGGAACACAAAACTTGAATTGGCAACATACCCTTGGGACATTAATTAGGTAAGAACATAATAAAATATAAATACAAAATCTGAAATGATTTGGCAATCCTCAGTGTGTATCCATTAAATCTTCCAACTCTGAATAGGAGCAGCACCAATCAGCGGATCTCAGTCCATGTGAGACCTGCAGAATTTTACGCAGTCTGAATCAGGCTCTATGACCATTGATGTCGTTGATATATATAGATCATTCTCCCATGCTATCATCCTTGACATGAGCATTACACATTATTACAATAAGCGACTGTCCTTGTTATAGACATTCTTACTATAATGGCATCATGCTATTGTCTCAGCAGTGTTTTTCATTGTCCTCTTTAACCACTGCCACAACACGCATTACTCCATCCAGTCAATTGAAGTTCAATGAGGGGGAACTGGGAGCACTTGACAAGCCAGTTTGTTTCCACTAGTCATACCACTATAGCAGTGGAAAGGGTCAGTGGCTGCCTGCTATGTCAGTGGGTGACTGACTATGATTCATAACCAGAATCCCTTTGTTTGCAAAGTACTATGTGCAGGAATTTGTCTTGCTGGCATGGCTGCAGGGACATATCAACAGCTAACATACTGACACACATGGCACAGGGACAACAAGACCTCAGATACAGTGCAAGGGCAGGGTGCTTGAAAACAGACTGTGCATATGACTAAAAATATACATTCAGCATTCAATTACTACATGCTTTCAAGCAGCATGGTACTAAGTACAGCTGCAGCCATAGGGGAGATATAGTGAGTGTCCAGTGTGCAAAGAGGTAGTTATGGACCTGCACAGCATGTCCATCATGGGGGAGGATTTACAGTGTGCAGCATTCAAACAACAGTTACTTGGTCATAATTTGAGGGGTTTCATTCCAAAATATTATATATAAATAACCAGTTGGGGAACAAAAAAAAAACCCATAACTGCCTGAAATGTATCAGTCAATATTTCAAAGCGAGAGAACACAGAGGTTTCTACTGCATCTTCAAAAACAAAACAATTCTGTAAGCAATTGTATTACTCATAACTGTAATAATAACCCAAAATGTGCTTTACTTTCATACCAGTAATACTTTTGGAACAGTACATGCCATTTTTGTCAAATGGATGATATCTCATTTTGGAATGAAACTGAGCCATTTAGCTTATATAATAGGGTAAATATTAGGTCACTGAGCTCAAGTTGGTCTTTTTTTCATAGCTGTTATTGTTTAAATATGGTTCAGCATGATGGCCAACTCATATTCAACTCACATTTAACTCATATTCGTGTTTTGATGTTAAATCCATAGTGCAGATGAGTCAGTTTACTGTCTCAGAACTTACAATATTGATTGTATGCATGGTTTAAGGTCTATTGTTTGTCACAGACCTTGATTTAAAAATGCAGTGTTCATATTTTATTTCCCTTTACAACTTTTATAAATTGTAAACTAAATTTGTCCTGTCCTTGTCTACACACATCTTTATTATTCATGTGTAAATTACTTTCCTTGCGCCTCCTTCCCACTTTGAGAAATTACTGCACGGTCAGATTCAATAGAAAAATCTAACATAATAAACGAGGCCTGGGGTCTCTTCTCTGTGTATCTGCTCTCTCTCTCTCTCCCTCTCTTGATTATCAGTGGTGAGTTACACTGCCGTCCGCTTTAATGGGCTCCACGCCTGAAAGTGCAAGACAAGCAGAAATGGAGAGAGTGGAGGGCTGCGAGGGGAGAAGAGAGAGAGAGCCCCAAGGTTTACTCATCTTTCTCTGCCTCTCCCTTTCTTCCCTCTCTTTCTCATTCTCCACCTCTTTCTCTCTCTCTCGCCGCTTTTCTGATTCTCCGTTTTTCACTTACTTTCTCTCCATTTCTCTCTCACTCTCGCTTTCTGTGTGGTTAATAATCTCCCTCTTCCTCCAAACAGTGTCCCAGTGCAATAAAGCCACATGGCACTTGGTGCAGCAAATACCATAACTCACAGTTCCTAGTAATTGATCCCTGTAGTGCAACAGTCTCTCTTTCTCTTTCTCCCTCTCTCTTCTTCTTCTTTCTACCCTTCTATCTACACTTCTTCCTCCTCTGTCACCTCTTTCTTTCCCTACCAACTTTTTTTTCTCTAATTCTATTGAATTCATTGAGCTTCATTGGCAAAGAGTTCAATACAAATCTGCCAAAGACAATTATTTTTGTGTCTCCCATTATCCGCTCTCCTCTTCCAGTCTCCTAACATCCCATCCCATTGCAATGTTACACTTCTCCCTCTGCCAGCGAAATCCCTTCGCCTCATTTCCTGATCATATTCTAGCCAGGCTTCTACAGAAGTTCTACACCGGCATTCATAACACGCTTTTGGTACCTCATCAGTGCTTTAATTTCATACATGACATGTTTTTTTTTTTCTTTTTCACCTAAAATTTCACTTTTGGTCAAACTTGCTTATCTTCAAACCTGGGCATTTGACTGCTGGAACTGATGGAGGAGTGGAGACACGGCCTGAGGCGAATCCTGTGTGTTGGCGAAAAATGTTTTCTTCCCCTCTCTGCTTCATGAAGTCCCTGCATCCCATCCCATCCCAACCTTATTCCCATTCAAAACCCCTCTGGTCCCTCCTGTAATATCAACAAGCTATTAACTCGTGTCCCCTAATAGTCAAGTGGTTAACTTCAACACCTCTGGAGCCGTACGCACCACTCCTGGCCTATAGGATTCAATCCCACCGGAACTTTCTCTCCTGCGACTCCCCTACTCTCGCTCCCTCTCTGGTTTCAAACTGTCTGAATAAATAAGAAAATGCTAAAGGTAAGTGGACGGCCCCTGTTTTCAGATACTCCAGAGGCTGACAGCAGAGAGTCAAAGAGAGCGTGAGAGAGGCAGAAAGTTGGATAGAAGGACAGAGAGTGAGTGAGTCAGTGAGTTGTGCGCCGTGTTTGAGCAAGAGGAAGCACATGCAACAGACAAAAACTGCGAGGGAGAGAGATGGAAACAAGAAAGCGTCTGAGAAAGAGAAAGAAGAGAGAAGAGAGTGGGAGGGAGAGAGAGGGAAAAAAATCGCCCTGCCTCTCCACAGTGATGAATCTCCAGTGAGGCCTGTTTCATTACCCATCTGCCAGCGTGGAGATATGCCGGTAAGAGCAGGCCCTGTGGGGCTGCAGCAGAAATATATGGCTCTTTAATAATCTCCACAAACACATTCCAGTACAGTATTGTACGGTACGCCGCCTCCACACTGCTCCCTGGCTGTCCAGAACCTGGCCCCACACACTATCTCCACTCCTACATCAGCTCTCCACTTTAACTCCCGAGTCTGCGGCCACAAGTCACACGTTTCATATATTGAATTGATGCTTCTTATGAGGTCTGCCCTGTGCCAATGGATGTGCATGTAAAGATAGCCAAACATGCATGCACCATTCTCTCAGCCTGCCGCTTTACTCCAGCACCATGCATCACCATTTTACCCTGGCTGCAAAAAAAAACTGATGCAACACTGGAGTTTTTTCAGCAATAGGTTTAACACTGTCCAGAATGTCTATACAAAGAGGGTCAAGTGATGGTTTGTTCCCAGTGTGAAGAGGCTTTGGAACTACCACAATGGATTTGTACCTCACCCATCCTCTTAGTGCGGCTCCTAGTAGCACAGCCACCAGTTGCTGTCTACTGTATGCTGAATAGTGTCCTGAAACTGCTTTGGTCTATATCACTTGTGCTGTTGCAGTGATAGATATTTTTCCCACTGCAAGACTGATAAAGTACTATTACTACTACTGTAACCACAACTTTTAAAAAGACTACTACAGCAACTATTACAACTACAACTACAACTGTAACTGCAACTGACACTGCAAATACTGCTACAATAATTACCACTGCTCCTACTACTGCTAATACGACCAACACTATGGACTTTATTTACTGTCATTTTACTAGAAAAATTCTGTCTTGCTTTTGCTTGTATTTTTGATTTTTGTTTTTTCAATCCATTTATTTTATATAAAGCACTTTGAGTTGCATTCTATGTATGAATGGTGCTGTAAAAATAAAGTTATTATTATCGTTGCCAGCCTAGCCCTAGGCCTGAGACCGCATCTTAACATCTTAACCTAGCAACAAACTACATCTGCGGCTTCTAGCCCCAGCCCCATCCAGCACGTAACCCCAGTCCAGACATTTACCCTCAGCAAACTACCTCAGATCCCAACCTACAGCTTCCACCCAGCTGCTCCGCCTCTTATATCCAGCCAATACCCGCAGTACCCATTTCCTTCTGTTTAATATCTCCAGCCATTCTGCCTACACCATCTCCTCCTCACTGGTCCCCAGCCCAAACCGCCTATCCGCATCCCCTACCCTCCAATACATCCAGCCCTTCTGCTTTTACCGTCCCCTACCTGTGGTCCCTTTCTGAACATCAAACAGTCCACTATAAAGATGGATGTGGACATCTAACAACTGGATAGCCTGTTTACTCCGGTGTGAGTACAAGTCGCAGCACAAGCCCCCAGAACACATGCCGCATGAATGTATTCAACAGCTCACCTCTGAGTCTGTCAAATTGATTTACAATAGTGGCAGCGATGTGCCAATGAATTTGTTACGCAGCCGGGAGCAGAGTGGAGCAGGGAGGGAGTTATTGTTGGCCCATAATTAGTCCTGCTGGTGCCCTTTCAGGTAAGTGTGTGTGTGTGTGTATGTGTGTGATGGAGAGAGAGACTGAGGAAGAGATAGAGAAAGAGGCAGAGAGCAAGAGAAAGAGACAGGTAATAGGAGAGAGACAAAGAGAGGGCACATAACTCCCAATAACAGTTAACTGTTGACACTGAGGCCTTAGTCTCAGCCCTATACTTGACCAGAGGAATGAGAGAGAGAGAGAGAGAGAGAGAGAGAGAGAGATGGACAGAGAGAGAGGGGGAGAGAGACAGAGAGTGACAGAGACGCACAGTAAGAACGAGAGAGAGATAGAGAATTCTTTTTCATCCTGTCAGCTATGGAAATCAACATGACGTTCTCTATCAATCCAGATCATTCACTCTCAATCATGTGAGAAGGAAAACACCCCAGCCTTGTTTCCATCAGCCATCTCTCTCCTCCGAACGCCAGTAGGAGGTGAAATCTGTGCAGCTTTTCCTTTATGACAGGAGCTGATGGCTGCTGAAAGCAATCTGGCGGCACAGGACTTTCAGATCGATACTGAGGGATGGCAGTATAGTCGGCTAACGCAGTACACCGGCGGCACAGAGAGGGAGACTGTCATGTCAAGTCTGGATGAATAGATCACTGGGATTACTAGCAGGCAGCTTTGACAACTAACCTCGCACTCTTTTTAATCTTCCGGCCTGACAGAACTATGTTAAACTGAATGAAAAATAGCTAATAATTTATGGATCTGTCTCTGGAGATGGATATTTGAGTCCGGCACAGACGATACACTCAAAGAAAAAGATTGAAGTAGTTTTGGACGGCAGGGTGGCCTAAAAGTTAGAGAGGCTGTCCTTCAACCAGAGGACCCAAATTTCCCTTCGAGGATCAATATAGTATCACAGTATTATTAGTAGAGCACAATCCAGTGTACCGATCCTCTTTATTAAGGATTAAACTGTTGCAATCCAGCACCTGAGCTGAGGACCACAAAAGAACAACTGATTCTGTAGTACAAGCATGTAATCTTCAGGAGCGTTATCTGTTGTCCATGTTGGACAAACACGAGTACTTCGACGCGTCACATGTTGTTACTGTGGTTTCACTCCATCTGCCAGCTGTCAATCATCTCCTCCAGCTGCTGTCACTCTTCGTACGCAGACAGGATTTGATTATAGCCGGGGGGTCAAAGGGCACGTCAGAGTGACAACTCATCACAAACTGTGGAACATTGCTGTTGTCACCGGGTGCTATTTCTATTGCTAGGAAATATTTTTGTAAATACAGAGTGGGTAGTCTGCCCACGCCGTGTATTTTCACTCTTATTTAAACTGTGAAAAAGCAGAGAGGATTTTGCCTATATGTAGGAATCATATAGGAGAATTACTGTCATGGAAAAAAAAATCAAACCTGGCGCCACATGAGCCTATAAAGATGTAGCCATAAAAAGGAAACATCACACTTTGCACTACTGCTGCACTCTAACTCAGCCTCTGAGTGGACTCATTTCCAACATGTAGGCCTACATTTTACTCTCTGAGAAGCAACAAGTATTGATCTGGCATCTAGTAAATTAGGAGACAGGAGTTTTGTGTTACAACATGCCTATTCAGTTTTACTTTTCAGCAACTGAGAATGAATAGATAAGGAGACCGGTGTACATGGATGTAAGAGTCAACTGCCATGTGGACTGTCACACAGTTTTTTCCCCAGATACCAAAGATCCTCTAGGACAAGTCGGCCTGTCACTGCACAAGAACCACAATCACCAACTCAGAGGACTCAGAGTATTTATAGGCACCAGTACAAAAAATGCTTAGTGGTGGGACGGTGGAAGCCTATAGATAAGTGAAGCACGCTTGTAACCAGAAGGTCACCAGTTTGAATCCACAGACTAGCTGTGAAAACCTGGGCAAGGAAAGGGAATGGGAACCACTGAACTGCTCAGTGGCAAACAGTAGAAGACTGTGGTTGTACTGGGAAGCTCCCAGGTGTGAATGTGTGGAACTGTGTGAATGTGAAGCAGGGCATTGCTGAAAAAGAGTGCTCAGTCTTTCTTGGGTAAATGAAGATAAAAAAAACACCCATAGATAATCCATACACAGTTCCTTGATGCCACTAAACGATTTGGATGATATGGCAGTGTTAGCTTTATCATTTTTGCCAGCAATGGCACTTTTGGTTTTGATTCCATGTTCATCACTGTCCTCGTCCAACTTCTCTCTGTCAACAGCTACTGTAGATATGGATCATGGATAGGCAAGGGGCAGACCTTGCAACATCTTAAATGCCGCTGTGATATAGAAAAAATATCCCAAAAAATGGTCATGTGGAAAATATGTCTTCAATGATCTGGTAGTAAAGTGGTTGTGAGCTAGAGGCTTGTATTAACTGCCTGCATGGCCACCAAGTACATCCATCAAATCTGCCTTGATGTATGGCCTAATGAGTGCATGGGCGAAATGCAAACTCTCTCTCTCTTTCTCTCTCGCTTGCTCACACACACACACACGCACACATGCACACACACACACACACAGAGGCAGTGTTACGCTAGAACTCTAGGAGTGTCATCAGTTCTTAGATGGAGTATCTCCAGGGAGAGAGTCAGAGATGTGACCTGTCACTCAGACAATCTGAATACCATACATCAAACAAGTGAGATGTCTTTGTCTGTGTGCATGTGTGTATGTGTCTGTCTGTCTATTTGTCTGTGTATAAGTGCCTATTTGCGTGTGCATGCATGAGTATGTGTGTGTGTGTCTGTCTATTTGTCTGTCTTTATCTGTGTGTGCATGTTTGTGTGTTCATGCATGAGTATGTGTGTGTGTGTGTGTGTGTGTGTGTACGCTGGCAAGTTTGTGTTCTGAGAACAAAACACACACCGCCCCCCGCCTCCCCCCCAACTGTCACCCCCCTATAATTGGCTATGGAGATGGCCGATGTCAGACCGTGCTCTCTCCTCTACAAGCTTTGCAGAGATGCAGGAAGCTTTTGATGGATGGTGCTCATTTTCTAAGCTGTGTCTTGGACACTTTAGGTGCATACGACCCACTTCTTTTGGGCTATATGTTTTTAATTTAACATCCAGGCGTGTCAAAGTCTGGCCCGAAGATGGATGAGAACTCCTCTACCTCTCTTGGCAGGTTGAAAGCAGGAAAACACAGGGGGGAGGGGCTGAGAGAGGAGAGGGGGGGGGGGTTGAGGGAGAGAAATGGAGGGGTGGGTGTTAGCGGGATAGAGAGTGTATGGAAGCAGCCTTATAAGGGAAAAAAAAGAGAAGAGAGAGTGCTGCAGACACCGACCAGACTGCTGACAAAGGCAGATGAGAGGAAAGGAGGGAGAAAGAGAGAAGAAAGAAAAAGAGAGGGAGAGTGAGAGAGCAGGGGCTGAGGAAGAATTTCGACGGGAAGACAAAAGGAGAAGTGGTGTTTGGAGAAGAACACCGAAGCGGGAGAGGCAGAGAACAATATGATGGTAAAAGGGGAAACAAAGAGAGACAGACAGAGAAAGAGCCACTATCTTTGTCTCCCAGCGATACTTTGTTCGGAATACACCTTTTTAACAGAGGGCAGCGCCCCGCAAAATGTATTCTCAAATGGATATAGTAAATTGGACATAGATATAGATTGTTACCAGGGAATACCTGGGCATTACAGGCAATGTCTTAGATTTTAAGCAGACATTTGGTCTACATTAAGTACACAAAGTATTGGTAAGATTGGTAACAAGCAGCACTTTAACTTAAACTACTTGAAATGCATTGTGGGGCATTAACAGTATTCATTATCAGTAAGTATACATGCTTTATTCCTACATTATAATCTAATTTGAAAAACTGTCTGATTACAGTTTACAACACAAACAACAACTGGAATATAAATGGAGAAGGTATTGACATAAAAGTTGGTAGTAGTTGTAACTGATAGGAGCACATTGGCTGTGTTATGGGAGTTTCTGGTAAGTGAGCGTTGTACATAAGCACTGTTTGCAGATAGTATCAGCTACTACAGCTACTTGCTATGGGAACAAATTGCACTTCATGCAACCTGCTTTTCATTATCAGCACAAAATGCAGTTGAGACAGCAGATTTTCTACAAAAAAAAAACCCAGTGTAGTGTGAACATGCACTAATCTACTGCACATCTCCCCGTTAGGACTGAAGTGGATTTAATGGGTGAAATCTACAAAGGAATCATAGCATTCACCCGGACAGTGTATTGTATGGCATGAGCAGGCAAACCTAATATTTCATACTCTCACATTGCATGGACAGTGATTATCGGTTGCCTCTGATGTCAGTGAAGCAATCCCTCTGCACCGCTGGTTCTGGTGGGTGTATGGGGATGAGGAGTGGTGTGGGGGGGGTGCGCAATGGAGCGAGCGATGAGGTCATGATTAAATGAGATTAGTTAATGATTACTTAATGACTTGACAGGCAACCCCGGGCTCATTTACCAACCGATGACTTCCCCTGCACGCTCATTATTTGGGAACATGAGAACAACGGGTCAGTGTGTTCAGACACAGCCTAATTACATTGACTCTGGACACTGTCTCGTTTCAAACCAGGAGAGTTAAAAAACATCCACATGAGCATTTCTTTTCAACATCAAGTTTTATTCAAGTTTGAAAAAAGCTGTTTTGACACATCTGTTTTTAGCTCGAGTCAGAATTAGAATAGGTGAGCACGAGCGAGTGCGTGTTCTCGGCTGTGGCTCGCCTGCGTAGTCTTATGGCGGAGTGGTGATAACACCTATCGCTAACAAAAATAATTATTTGTTATTTCCGCCTTCAGCTGTATCTCTCTCTGCATCTCACTGTATCTACTCTCTCTTTTGTCTCACTATGTTCCAGCCGTCTGTACGCCTCTCTGTAAATTTCCCTCTCTCTCACCTTCTGCTTTTGACCGTGTCTCTCCGCATCTCTCTCTCTCTCTCTTTTCCTCACTGTCCATGTACTCTCTTCTGTTCGATAACTCCATCCTGCACCTTTCAATAAAATAAAACCAAATAGAAAGCACTCAAAGGAAATGAACAGTGGCCTCCAGCGCCTTGGCCATCCATTTGGCCTCACTACGGCAGCAGAAACACAGTGCCCTCAGTTATTTTACAAGGCTGTGTGGTGAGTGAATCAGGATCTGCGTACTTTCTCTATCCATTACAACAAGGTGGGAATGAGACTGACGTAGAGGAAGAAAGGGTCTTGCAGAGATGTGTTTGTGTGAGAGAGAGAGAGTTGCTTTTCACTCAGACCAAGCAGATACAGTTATTTGGCCTTTTCTACAATGCTGTAGGACGTCTACTGAACATAATAGACTTGATTTTTGCCTTGTACCCATCTTGTGTTCTTTGAGTTCTAGGACTTTTTGTTGCTTTTTTCAGAGCGATGCGATCCTCACAGAATCGTTGATTCACTTGTGTCAACTTGACCTCCCAAAAGTAAAGTTTTTTTTTTTTTGTGTTTTTTATTTTCATTGAGGTTATTGCTACAGCTACATGCACATCACTGTATTCAGTACTGAGCCAAAGTGGAAATAAAGATTTTCTAATTAATAAAGTAGGGCTCACAGCTTGTTTTTATGCTCCCAAAGATATTTATTTGTGAGACAGTTTGCTTAAATATTTATTTGTGATCCTCCAGAACTGAAACATTGTCTCAACTATAAATACCTACTGTATGAATTGTTTTCCCATTGACGCTCATGCATATTTTACATTATCTAATGCCTTTT